>NC_068920.1:165647621-165947621 GCF_023091745.1 Budorcas taxicolor | reverse complement strand
GCAGTCCGCAGCCTCGGGATGTGCCAGAGGCCTCCAGTCCACACAGGACAGCAAAGCCAAGAACAGCCAGCCGGGAGCCAGCAGTGTGCTGAACTGAAGGAGCAAGAGGCAAAGAAGAACTCCAGGAGCCATGCGCGCAGCCCACCTCAAGGCCTGGCCCCAGGAAGACATCTCTGCGCCAGGTGCCCTCCCTCCTGCTGTCTGGCAGACACACCAACCTGGGGCTGGCCGACTGACTTGGGGCGGGGGACGTTGGGGAGGGAGGGAAGGAGGAGAGCCAGGGTGGCGAGGAGGGAGCGGGCGCGCACCCCGCACAGCACACCCCCGCAGACTCACCCACAGCACAGAGGTCTGCAGAGCGGCCCTCTCCCTCCTCCGCATGGATCAGGTCATTTCGGCTCCTCTTGGCGGCTGCTCTCTTCAACACTGCTTTAGGCAAAGGGTGCGCAGATGGCGTGAGTGCAGCCCGGCTGGCCGATCTGCCTCAGGGCTGGGCTGTCTCCCAGTTGCCCACTCCCTAATCTCCAGGAACCAGCAGCCTCTGCAGATCCCCCCTCCTGAAGCCAAGGCTGGTGGCAGGAAGGATGACGCCTGGCCCCCATGGCCCCTCTCGGTCCTCAGAGCAAAAGGGACAAGGGATTTTGGGGTCCTGCTTGTCCTTCTCTCCATGATGATGTCCGTGGGGAGGCCTGGCTACCATGGGGACCAGGACACTTCCAAGCAGGGCAAGGCCAGGGCTGTAGCCGGCTGCCCCAGCAGCCCGCACTCCGAGGGCAGGTGAGACAAGAGAGATGAGCTCAAGGCCGCAGGGGAACCAGCGAGACTGCTCAGGCCCCAGGTGTGGGCCCCGCAAGGCCATGGCACCCCGTCGGGCCCCATCCTGAGCAGCGGGCACGAAGACGGCAGCCTTCCTTCCTGCCGCTGGGGCTGCGCTCGCCCTGTCCCCGCTCTGGGGCCCCATGTTGCACTAGGGGTCTTCCACGGCAAGCTGGGGCCAGAACCATCCGGAGCCCTGGGGTCAGACACGGCTTGGTTTAAAACCGCAGCCTTCTAGAAGCAGTGCGGTCCCCCTGAATTTTCTAGGATGATTTGAAACGAGCTGAGGAAGACTGAGGGACTGGATTTTCACTTCTGTTTCACTGTAACAGAGGCACCTGTGAATTCACACAGTCACGAGTCCGCCGCCGTGCTGGACCACATGGCTCTCAGGCAGTGCTGTGAGCACAGGCTCCTGAGGCCCTGGGCTGAGCCCACTGCGGGCTACACCCACTCTGGTCAGGGCCCACAGCTCCCCAGGAGCATCCGGCTGACCGCCACGTGCTGCTGACCCACACAGAGCCTGCCTCCGACACGCAGGCACCCGGCAGAGCAGAGGCGTCATGCCTCACATGCAAGCGCATGCGTGCCTTGGCCCAGTGGCCCCCAAAGCCCAGAGGCCAGGCAGAGAGCACTGACGGCAGCCACCTACCATCCAGAGGGGACTTCTCCTCCGCGTTCTTGTCCTCCTCGGCCAGCATGACTTCCTCTGCGAGCAAGACACAGCCTCAGGCCACAGCCCTCCCGTGCCCACCCCTGACGAGGGCTCGTTCCCCAGAAACACAGCAGAATGGAGGCGAGGCCCTGCCTGCTTGGCCTTCCCACTTCCAGAAGCCACTGTGGCCACGGCTGAGCTCATCCCACTGAGTCAGAGCCCTTGGTGTGTCCCACAGACAGGGTGCCATGAAGAGGGCCTGGCTTGCTCCCCCCTCACGTGGCCCTCCTGCAAGCAGCCCCCACCCCAGCAGAGCTGGCTCCTGGAAGGCCCTGAAGTGGGGGCAGGGAGCCAACAGAGCCCAGGCCAGGAGCGCCACACAGCCCTGTCCTCACCGGCCTTGAAGATCCACTCCAGGTACCCGTTGAGCTCCCGCTCAATCTGCTGCTGCCGGCGGAGCTTCAGAAAGGCCCGGCGGTTCTCCACCCGCTCACGCTCCTTGGCAAACTCTCTGTGATGAGCAAAGCCAGGGCGGGAGGGAGATCAGATGGGTATAAGCTCACCTACAGGCCCTACCTGTCTAGCCAGAGACACCAGGAACCAGGAAGAGGCCGTGACAGGGGCAATGAGCCACGGGCCACCCCTCCAGGCGGCTCCCACCACCCTGGCCTCTGCCCACCTGAGCACTGACAATGCCCAGGCAAACGCTCCCTGCTCGGGCCCCTGTGGCACACAGGGACAGCTCCCCAGTGCCCCAAGAGGGACTCCACCGCCCCCGGCCTAGAGCAGGTTTGGGCGCACACCCTCTGAGTGCGGGGCCCTGTCCTCTGGACAGAGACGTGCAGAGAGCTCATGGACAAGAACCCTCCAGAGGACTGTCACCTTTCTTCTTCGGCTGGTTCAGACCCTCAGCCATGCCAGAAGTGGGGCAGGGAGGAGCCAGACCAGCTCAGGGCGGCCAGAGACAGGGAGACAGTCAAGCGTTGTGAGGTCCCTCTGCAGCCCGGGGCCCTCAGCACCTGCCACACCTTAGCTGAGCTTCTAGGCTCAAAGGGCCAGAAGGAAGCCCTGCGCACACACACCACACACATACCACATGCGCACACACCTGAGCTCAGGCGCCCAAGTGCAGGCAGGCGTGCTCCCAGGGCAGAAGAGCATGCTGTTCTCCCTCAGGAGCAGCAGCTTCTGGGCTCGACAGAGGGACTCCTCTCACAGCCCTGGCAAGGGAGAGAGCTCGGCTCCGACCAGGATGGACCCCGAGCCTGAGACCACCATCTAGCAGGGCCTGAGCCACCTCAGCCCTGGCCACGAGAGGGGATGGCTCCCTCCTGGACATCTCACCCTGCCCAAGTCCGGACTAAAGAGATGCATGGCCCCTCACGGTCTCCCCACCAGGCCAGCCCCCTTGGCCACACCCGAGTGCAGAGGCCTGAGGGCAGGACGGGGTGAGACCACACTGCCCGGGTGGCCTAAGAGTCATAAGCAGTGGCTGACCCAGCCGCCGGGCACCCAGTGCTTGGGGACGGCTGTGAGCCTCCCCTCCCCAGGCTTCTGCCCCTCCAGGAGGAAGGCTGTGAGCGGAGCGACCCATTCTGCTTCTCCGGGTGCTGGGAAGGTGAGAGCCCAAGGCATGGACAGGAGTGAGGCTGAACCACCTCCAAGCTGGCCCCTCCAGCAGCCCTCGTCCAGCCGAGGCAGAGTCACACGTGTGGTGATCACCAGCCTAGGCGGTCGTGCGGTCTCCCGCCTTTCTGGGGCTGGAGGAGAACCCTGGGCCCAGCTGAGACCGGTTGGGAAACCAGCACCTGCAGGTGGGGGAAGGGCTGAGAGACACCAAGTCCGCAGGCCTCCCCCAGGCTCCACGGGCTACCCCGATCCTCCTCCCGTGCTCCAGAGCATCCCTGAGCAGGGCCCACGCGTGCCCTGCCAGCCTCCCCACCTCCTCACAAGCCTGGCGGCTCCAGCCCTGAGCTCCCTGCATCGCAGGCCCCACGCTCTCTGCACCTCCACTCCAGCAGTTCTCTGCCTGCATGACCCTCCTTGCCAAGCTGGTCCCCCTGCGTCTCAGTGGAGCTGCCCCTTCCCCAGACCCTCCTCTGGGCCCAGGCCTCCCGTGGCTTCCCCATCCCAGCTCAGACTGCAGCCTCCACCTGACAGGGAGCTCCCAGCATCCCCGGGGCTGCCCCGGGCGGAGAGGCTCGGAAAGACACGCTAGTGACAATCAGAGCCTCACAGGAGGGAGCGAGGCAGGGGCACACGTCAGAGCCGAGCAGAGCGCTGGCCCAGACACTGCCCTTTCGGTGGCGGCACCTGCTCAGACAAGAGGACAGCTGCCCGCTGGGTCCCCCAGGCTCTCCCCAGCCTACCTCATGCCAGGGGAATGGCAACACTCCCCCCCAGCTTTACAGGGATCTGATGCCCAGGTGGGGCAGGGTGGCACGGCCAAGCCAGACGCCCTCTAGCTCTGTCCACACAGCCTCCCCAGCCCCGGAGGATGGTGGGAGCCCCAGACACCAGCCCCGGTGGTTTCCTGAAGCCAGCAGCGCTTCTCCAGCCTCAGCCGCATGTAGGCCAGGAGGGCGCGGTGGGCCGCAGGTTGCTGCACCTCTCTCCCCTGGAGGGTCAGGGCCTTTCTCCAGGAGGGTCAGGGCCTTTCTCCAGGAGGGAACCTTGCCCTGCGCCCTCGCTTGTCCTCTCCGTGAGGTCAGCAGGGACAGGTGCCCAGAGAGGAGGGTAAGCCGGGGTCAGGGCTGGGGCGCAGGCCCGGGGCCGCCGCATTCCTTCTCCAGTGTTGCGGCCGAAGGCTCTCTGGCCCCTGGGGCTGCTCCTGCAGAAGCCCCCCCACGAATCCAGGTAAGAGGCAGCGGCAGCCCCTCCCGACTCAGAGGCCGGGGCGAAGGCCAAGAGCTAGAGGCGAGGAGGCCAGGGGGGAGGTCCGATGGCAGCCCAAGGGCAGGCTCGCTAGAGCTCAGGGCTCTAGGGACAGCCAACCAGGGCCAGGCCGGGCCCCGCCTCCCCCACACCACCCAGGCCGCGTCCAGTCCCACCACCCAGCCCTGGCCTGCAAGCACAGAGGCGCACGCAGCGGCGAGGCCCTTACCCTGAGAGCACGCCCAGCACCAGGTTGAGCATGAAGAAGGAGCCGATGATAATCAGGGGCAGAAAGTAGAGCCAGTTCCAGGTGTTGCCGGCCGCGTCGTTGGTCTGGAAGCAAGAGCAGATGAGCAGCACGGTGGGCAGGACAGCGCCCCGGCTTCTCGGCACCAGCAGAGTCAGGCACGGTGGGGCCAGACAGGAAACCCAGACTACACCTGCCTGCCCTTGCCCCCTCTAGGACGGGGGCCCCCAAAGGACCAAGGAGCTTTGTACTCCTGACCTGTCCAGCAGCACCAAGAAGCTAAGGGCTTCACCCCCCGGGGGCCCCACCTGGACACCTCCCCTCCGCCTCCCAGGCTGCTGGACACACCTGGCAGCTTCAGAGACAATCCTCCTTTGTGAAGCCCAGGGACCCCCAGGTCCAAGTCCGATCTGTCTCCTGCCACACCCACAGTACAGCGCACGGAGCCTGGGCCACAGCCCGGCAACAAGCAGGCAACTCGCTGCTGTTGCGCCCAGGGAGGAGCTGAGCCTGACAGAACCCCGCTCTCGGGCCGGGTCTAAACAACTCGACGCAGGGGGGCTCCCCCCAAGCATTCTGGCTTTTAGAGCACGGCCCACAAAGGGATAAGGCTCTCTCCATCCAATTCTTTTCCACTGTTGTTTTGCTTTCAGGGGCCTGAGGGAGACCTCTTTCTCCACACGAATCTGCTGCTAGAAGTGAGCCAAGGGGGTGGGCAATGTGGGCAGGCAACCACCGGGCCCCCTGCCCCTCCGCTCAGAGGCAGCTCACGAGCCAAGGGCCAGGCCTGAGCAGGACAGGGGCAGTGGGCGTCCTGGCCCTGTCCGGAGGCTGGGCTGGCGTCCAGGTGCTGCTGCTAGGACCACTGTCCTCCAGTGTCCCCAGCCTGGGCAGAACTGCAGACTCCACCCCTGCAAGTCCTGAGCCCCCCTGCCCGCCCGCCGCCTGTGGCTTCTGATTCCTGGACGCTGACTCCAGGCTGGCCGCCAAGGACCCCGGGCCTTGACCAGAAGGGACGCTCAGATATCTGACTTTGCTCGCTACCCCTGTTCGCTGACCAACCTCTGCCAGCTCCAGACAGAGCCCAACCTAAGGGCTACAATGACCGCCAACGCTGCCAGCCTCCCTGAAGGGCACCCTCAGAACCAGCTTCCTTCTAGGGAGAGGAGAAATGTGCTGCCGCCTCAGCTCCTCCCACCCACTCGGTCAGGGGTTTGGCTCCACGATGTCCCACTAATGGACCATTTCCACCGGTAGCCAAAGTACCCTATTCTCATCTCAAGAAACGAACAAGGACTTGCACTTCCGGGAAGATGAAGCAGACATTCTCTTCCCTGTTTCTCCCACTGAGCACGCTTAACAACCTGAACATTATATCTAGAGCAAATATACATTTCACGGAGGACTCTAGAAAGGGGAGAAGAGAAGGCAGATCGGCTGGGACCTCTGGACACACGATGGGTTCCCTGTGTTTCTGTCTTCTTTTTCCCTCATATACCCCAGACCTGGGGCTCTTAAAACCTACAAGCTGGAAATGCCAACAGACACAGACAGTAAACACAGCAGCAAAGCCAGGAGGCGCCCTCCCTCTCCCTCCCTCTCCCTCTGCCTCCCCCCCCGCCCCCCGTCTCTCCCCCCCACTCCCTCTCCCTCTCTCTCCCTCTCTCTCTCTCTCA
Source organism: Budorcas taxicolor (assembly GCF_023091745.1). Lineage (NCBI taxonomy): Eukaryota > Metazoa > Chordata > Mammalia > Artiodactyla > Bovidae > Budorcas > Budorcas taxicolor. The sequence continues at coordinate 165,941,353 of NC_068920.1, read as the reverse complement.
CCAAAGGGCCAGGAAGGGGGCCAGCTAGTAAGACAGGCAATGACTGCACTATTCCAGCCAAACAGGGCAGGAAAAACATGATGCCACCTCCACCCTGGTCAGCAAAGACCCAGGAGGAGCTAGACAACACCCTCCCCAGACTGTAACAAGGTAACCAACCTCCCAACACCCTTAAACCACCGACATTTCAGAGAAAGACAAGCAGGGAGGTGGACATCCTCCCACGGCCCCCTCCCCACCCCACCTCTGTGATATCAGTCGGGGCCACACAAAGAGCCCGCACGTCCGCCCCCAGGCGGCAGTGGCAAGGCATACTACCCGCTCCCTACTGAGGCGCTGCTGCCAGAGTGGCCCTAGGGGCAAGTCAGCCTTCCACCATCACCCAGTAATGAGGCCACACACGGCCCCCCACCCGGCACGTAATGTGCACGGACCATGCGGAGAGCAGAGACGAGGCGCGCCTAACCCTCCCAACCAGGGAAGCACCCCAGAGGCACGCTGGGAGGCAGAATTCCCACTCCACCGGCAGAATGAAAAGCACCCACACAACGTGTCAGTGGAGGCCAGGTGGGGAAACCAGGCTTCTACGCCCACCTTGCAGTAGCAAGGCAGCAACCCCTGCTTCTCTTGGCAGAAGTCAGAGAAAGTCAGATAAAACAGAGGGTTTAATAAGATCCAGGGTCTGAGAATATAATGCCAAAAATGCTCAGCTTTCAATTGACACTCATTTACCAAAACAAGAACCAGGAAGAGCACAAACTGAATTAAAAAAAAAAAAATAGATGCTGTGAAATAAAGAATAAAAAGCAAACAAAAGAATTAGATGCTGTGATGGCTAATTTTATGTGTCAACTTGACTGGGCCATGGGGTGCCCAGATGTCTAGCCAAACATTCTAGATGGTTCTCCAAGTGTGCTTCTGGATGAAATTAACATTTTAATTAATAAAGCAGATAGTTCTCCATAATGTGGTGGGCCTCATCCAATCAATTCAAGGACATAATAAAACAAAAAACTGACCCTCTTTGAAGTAAGAGAGGATTCTCCGAAGAGGACGCAGACTTCATCTGCACCATTGGCACTACCGGGCCTCCAGCTGGTTGCAAACTGGAGCTGCACCACCGGCTCCACTGGGGCGGGAGCCTGCCAGCCTAAACTTACTGCACACTTGCACCTGAGAGCCTTCATAATCACATGGGCCAGTTCCTAATAATAGAGATCTTTCTCTGTGTCTCACACACACACACACACACACACACACGTCTTGTTTGCTTTATCTCTCTGGAGAACCCCCAGAGATCACCAACACTAAGATGACAGAGATGACAGATGTATCTGACAAAGATTTTAAAGCAGCCATCGTAAAAATATTTCAAAGGGTGATTGTATGCACATTTGAAACACATATAAAAAGTAGAAAGTATCAACAAAGAAATAGTATCATCAAATAAATAAAAGGTACAATGAAGAATCAAATGGAGAATTTAGAACTGAAAAATACAAAAATCACAATTAAAATCTCAGTGGAAAAGCACAACAATGCAGACAACAAAGGAAAGACTCAATAGACGGTAAAAGAGAAGAAGAGCAATTACTCAATATAAAGAGAGAGACAGACTTTAAAAATCAAATAAGAAAGAGCAGAGCCTCAAGAACCTGTGGGTCAATGAGAAAACATCTGACAGTCACAGGTCACAGCAGCTCACAGGTCACAGGTCACAGGTCACAGCAGCTCACAGGTCACAGTAGCTCACAGGTCACAGCAGCCGAGCACGGGAGAGAGGGGAGAAAGCCGAACAGTACTCAAAGAAATAATGGCTGACAAACCCCCACATTTGGCAAGGGACATCAACCTATAGAGTCAAGAAGCTGAGTGAATACCAAACAGAATAAACTGAAAGAAATCCACACGATATTTCATTGTCAAATCAAGAAAAACTAAGCACAGATTAAAAATCTTCAAGGTGGCCAGAGCAAAACGGCCCCTTGCTTATGGAGGGACACAATTCAAAAGATTTCTCCTCACTAACCATTGAGGCCAGAATGAAGTGGCACACTCCTTTCCAGGTGCTCAGAGAAAGAAACCGTCAACCAACACCTGCACCCATCAAATATATCCTTCAGGAATGAAAGGAACATCAAGACGTTCTCTTAATAGAAGCAGGGTAACTGGGAGAATTTGTCGCCAGCATATCTACCCTAGATATGAGAATGACTAATGAAAATCTCCAAGCAGAAAGGAATGATTTAAAAAGGAAATCCTGACCACTAAGGAAGAAGCAGAGACAACGAAAAGAGTGAAAATAAGGGTGGGGGTGGTGGTGGTTTAGTCGCTAAGTCAGGTCCAACTCTTGCAATTCCATGGACAAATGAGCCTGGCAGGCAGGCTACAGTCCATGAGAGTCTCCAGGCAAGAACCCTGGAATGGATTGCCATTTGCTTCTCCAGGGGATCCTCCCAACCCAGGAATGGAACCTGGGTCTCCTGCACTGTAGGCGGATTCTTTACCAACTGAGCTACAAGGGAAGCCCAAAAATAAAGTTAGATGGATTTTATTCCTCCTTTTGAGTTTCCTTAATTATGTTTTCACAGTGGAAACAAAAATTGTAACACACTATGATATGGTTATAAATATACACAGAGGAAATGTTTAAGATAATTGTATTATAAATAGGGGAGGATAAAGAAATTTAAAGAAGGGTATATATGTGACTTGAAATGACACTATTATGACACCAGTAGATTAGAATAAGATATCAGTTCAGTGCAGTTCAGTCGCTCAGTCGTGTCCGACTCTTTACGACCCCATGAATTGCAGCACACCAGGCCTCCCTGTCCATCACCAACTCCTGGAGTTCACCCAAACTCACGTCCATCAAGTCGGTGATGCCATCCAGCCATCTCATCCTCTGTTGTCCCCTTCTCCTCCTGCCCTCAATCCCTCCCAGCATCACAGTCTTTTCCAATGAGTCAACTCTTCACATGAGGTGGCCAAAGTATTGGAGTTTCAGCTTTAGCATCAGTCCTTCCAAAGAACACCCAGGACTGATCTCCTTTAGGATGGACTGGTTGGATCTCCTTGCAGTTCAAGGGACTCTACAGAGTCTTCTCCAACACCACAGTTCAAAAGCATCAATTCTTCGGTGCTCAGCTTTCTTCACAGTCCAACTCTCACATCCATACATGACCACTGGAAAAACCATAGCCTTGACTAGACCGACCTTTGTTGGCAAAGGAATGTCTCTGCTTTTTAATATGCTATCTAGGTTGGTCACAACTTTCCTTCCAAGAAGCAAGCGTCTTTTAATTTCATGGCTGCAATCACCATCTGCAGTGATTTTGGAGCCCAAAAAAATAAAGTCTGACACTGTTTCCACTGTTTCCCCATCTATTTCCCAAGAAGTGATGGGACCAGATGCCATGATCTTCGTTTTCTGAATGTTGAGCTTTAAGCCAACTTTTTCACTCTCCTCTTTCACTTTGATCAAGAGGCTCTTCAGTTCCTCTTCACTTTCTGCCATAAGGGTGGTATCATTGGGATATCTGAGGTTATTGATATTTCTCCCGGCAATCTTGATTCCAGCTTGTGCTTCTTCCAGCCTAGCATTTCTCATGATGTACTCTGCATAGAAGTTAAATAAGCAGGGTGACAATATACAGCCTTGATGTACTCCTTTTCCTATTTGGAACCAGTCTGTTGTTCCATGTCCAGTTCTAACTGTTGCTTCCTGACCTGCATACAGATTTCTCAAGAAGCAGGTCAGGTGGTCTGGTATTCCCATCTTTTTCAGAATTTTCCATAGTTTATTGTGATCCACACAGTCAAGGCTTTGGCATAGTCAATAAAGCAGAAGTAGATGTTTTTCTGGAACTCTCTCGCTTTTTCCATGATCCAGCAGATGTTGGCAATTTGATCTCTGGTTCCTCTGCCTTTTCTAAAACCAGCTTGAACATCTGGAAGTTCACGGTTTACGTATTGCTGAAGCCTGGCTTGGAGAATTTTGAGCATTACTTTACTAGCCTCTGAGATGAGTGCAAATGTGCGGTAGTTTGAGCATTCTTTGGCATTGCCTTTCTTTGGAACTGGAATGAAAACTGACCTTTTCCAGGTCTGTGGCCACTGCTGAGTTTTCCAAATTTGCTGGCATATTGAGTGCAGCACTTTCACAACATCATCTTTCAGGATTTGAAACAGCTCAACTGGAATTCCATCACCTCCACTGGCTTTGTTCATAGTGATGCTTTCTAAGGCCCACCTGACTTCACATTCCAGGATGTCTGGCTCTAGGTGAGTGATCACACCATCGTGATTATCTGGGTCGTGAAGATCTTTTCTGTACAGTTCTTCTGTGTATTCTTCCCACCTCTTCTTAATATCCTCTGCTTCTGTTAGGTCCATACCGTTTCTGTCCTTTATTGAGCCCATCTTTGCATGAAATGTTCCCTTGGTATCTCTAATTTCCTTGAAGAGATCTCTAGTCCTTCCCATTCTGTTGTTTTCCTCTATTTCTTTGCATTGATCGCTGAGGAAGGCTTTCTTATCTCTCCTTGCTATTCTTTGGAACTCTGCATTCAGACGCTTATATCTTTCCTTTTCTCCTTTGCTTTTCACTTTTCTTCTTTTCACAGCTATTTGTAGGCCTCCCCAGACAGCCATTGTGCCTTTTGCATTTCTTTCCCATGGGGATGGTCTTGATCCCTGTCTCCTGTACAATGTCGCAAACCTCCGTCCATAGTTCATCAGGCACTCTGTCTATCATAGAATAAGATATACAGCAACTAATAAAAGAGCAGAGATGCACTTAAAGACAGCTGCTGCTGCTGAGTCGCTTCAGGCGTGCCCGACTCTGTGCGACCCCATAGACGGCAGCCCACCAGGCTCCCCCGTCCCTGGGATTCTCCAGGCAAGAACACTGGAGTGGGCTGCCATTTCCTTCTCCAATGCGTGAAAAAGTGATGTTGCTCAGTCGTATCTGACTCTTAGCGACCCCATGGACTGCAGCCCACCAGGCTCCTCTGTCCATGGGATCTTCCAGGCAGGAGTAAAAACAGCTAGGTAAATGAAAATGAAATTTTTTTTCCAAGAAGGCATGAAAAAGAAAACAAACAAAAAGCTAAAACAAACAGCAAATAAAAAATAAATAAACAAAATGGCAGATGTGAGCTTTAACATATCAATAATTACATTATGTGTTAATGCTTTGCATAAATGAATTAAAAGACAAAGAGTAGCTGCTGAATTTAAAACCATGACCCAACGTTGTTTCGTCTACAAGAAACTCATTTCAAATATAACAATTTAGGCAGGTAGCTCAGCTGGTAAAGAATCCACCTGCAAGGCAGGAGACCCCGGTTCGATTCCTGGGTCCAGAAGATCCTCTGGAGAAGAGATAGGCTATCCACTCCAGGGTTCTTGGGCTTCCCTGGTGGCTCGGATGGTAAAGAACCCGCCCACAATGCGGGAGAGCAAACCTGGGTTCGATCCCTGGGTTGGAAAGATCCCCTGGAGAAGGGAATAGCTACCCACTCCAGTATTCTGGCCTGGAGAATTCCATGGACAGAGGAGCCTGGCAGGCTACAGTCCACGGGGTTGCAAAGAGGTGGACGTGACTGAGCGACTTTCATGTGATAGATAGGCAGGTTGAAAGTGAAATATGGAAAAAGAAACATCATATAAACATGTGTCAAATGGAAACTGTAGTAGCTATATTAAATTAGATAAAGGAGACATTAGAACCAAAAAATGTCTCCAGAGACACAGGAACATATACAGGTTTCCCCACAATCTGAAAGCAGTGCATTCCTATGAGTCTTTCTAAGCCACAATGGTGTAAAGCAAAGAAATAATCAATCACCACAGGATACCATGTGCTAACAGATACAGAAAATAAACTGAGATAAAGCACAGATGCTCCCAGACACAGCAAAGTTATGGCCTGTCTGGTGCTGAGATGCTAGTGGAGTACCCAGGGATGAGCTTGGCAGTGCCACTCTTGCTGCTTGGGGGGCACACTGCCACTGTGATAGCTTGCTCCAAAACAAACACTGAATACTATTTTCTCTTTTCACCTTGTTTCACAAAAGCATAAATCCTCCACGGGTTTCTTTCGGTTAGTGGGAAAAAGCACTAATGTACGTCTTTCATAAAACTGAAGTGGCATCAAGAGAACTTTCAAAAATTGGGGGATATATTATAATGATAAAACGGTCAGTTCATCAAGAAGACATTTAGAGATTCTAAATGTGTAGATGCCTAACAAATGAACTGTAACACGCGTGAAGCGAACGCTGACAGAACTGAAAGGAGAAACGGCAAGCGCACAGTCACAGTTGGAAACTCCAACACCTCTCTCTCAGAAATTGAGAAGGCAGCCAGACAGGGGGTCAGCAAGGGTGTGAGAGAACTCACCATCAACCAACAGGATTTAGTTGACAGTTGTACACACAGCTCACAACAACAGGTTACAAACACTCTCCTCAAGTGTGCCCGACACTTACGCGAAGACAGACCATATCCTGAGCCATAAGGAAGTCTCAATAACCCTAAAAGAACTGAAAAGGTCTTCCAATTTAGCATGTTCCCTAACCCTAATAAAATCAAACAAGAGACAAGTGACAGAAATATGATAGGAGACCCTCCAAACACATTCTAAACAATGTGCGTATCAAAGGGGGTTCTCCAGGGAGTTCTAAAACCCTGAACTGAAGGAAAATGAAAATGTGAGCCATCAAATCTGAATGACATGGCTAAAGCAACTGTAGGAAGGGATTTGTGTTACTAAGCACTTTACAAAAGAAGGAAAAGTCTCAAACCAATAATCTAAGCTTCTACCTGAAGCATTTAGAAAAGGAAGTGCAAAACAAACTCAAACCAAGTAGAAGAAAGTAAACAACAAAGATAAAAACAGAGATCAACAAAGTTAAAAATACAAACAATAGAGAAAATCAATTTTTGAAAAAGTTTGCTCTTGGAAAACACAGTAAAATTGACATACCTCTGGCAATACTGAGCAAGAAAAAGAGAAGACATAAATTATCAATATCAATAATGAAACAGGGTACCACACGACTGACCCAAGAAACATTAAAAGGGTAATTAAGGAACACTGCAGACAACTCTAAATGCATTAGACGACATGGATGAAATAGATTAATTTTTCTAAAAACACAAATTACTACAACTCACCCAGTATAAATATAGTCCAATAACTATTAAGGAAAGTGATATCGTGATTTTAAAACTTCCCCTACAAAAGGACAGACATATTGATCAATGAAATAGAACTGACGATCTAGAAATAAACTCATATTTATGATGCAAAATTTCTTAAAATAAATATGCCAAGGCAATTCAGTGGGGAAAGTACACTCTTTCCAACAAAGGGTGCTGAGACAAGTGGCTATCCACAGACAAAAAAATTAAATTGGACCCTACCACACATCAAAAATGAAGTCCAAATGGATCATAGACCTAAATATATGAGCCAAAACTATAAAACACAGAAGTAAATTTTCATCACTTTGGATCAGGTAAAGGATTCTTAGATATGACACCAAAAGTGGAAAGAAAAACCGGAAAATTGGACTTCATCAAAATAAAAATCTTTTTTACTTCAAATAACACCATCAGAATAGTGACAAGATACCTCACGGAGTGTGAGAAAATATTCTCAAATCATCTGAAATATCTGGTAAGGGTCCAGTGTTCATAATGTATAAAGAAATCTTACAGGTCAATAATAAAATGACAAATAACCTAATCTTTAACTGAGCAAAGGATCTGAATACATATTCATCTAAAGAAGATAGAAAATGGTAGATGGCCACATAAGAGATGCTCAGCATCATGAGTCACTCGGTTCAGCTCAGCTCAGCTCAGTCCAGTCCAGTCGCTCAGTCGTGTCCGACTCTCTGCGACCCCATGAACCCCAGCACGCCAGGCCTCCCTGTCCATCACCAACTCCCGGAGTTCACTCAGACTCACGTCCATCGAGTCCGTGATGCCATCCAGCCATCTCATCCTCTGTCATCCCCTTGTCCTCCTGCCCCCAATCCCTCCCAGCATCAGAGTCTTTTCCAATGAGTCAACTCTTCGCATGAGGTGGCCAAAGTACTGGAGCTTCAGCTTTAGCATCATTCCTTCCAACGAACACCCAGGACTGATCTCCTTTAGGATGGACTGGTTGGATCTCCTTGTAGTCCAAGGGACTCTCAAGACTCTTCTCCAACACCACAGTTCAAAAGCATCAATCCTTTGGCGCTCACCCTTCTTCACAGTCCAACTCTCACATCCATACATGACCACAGGCAAAACCATAGCCTTGACTAGACGGACCTTAGTTGGCAAAGTAATGTCTCTGCTTTTCAATATACTGTCTAGGTTGGTCATAACTTTTCTTCCAAGGAGTAAGCGTCTTTTAATTTCATGGCTGCAGTCACCATCTGCAGTGATTTTGGAGCCCAAAAAATACAGTCTGACAATGTTTCCACTGTTTCCCCATCTATTTCCCATGGAAAATACAAATCAAAGCTAAAATGAAACCACTTCACTTCATGGTTGACTGGTTAAATTTAAAAATGAATTTTACTAGGATGATTAAAATTAAAAAGACAGACAAGTGTTGGTGACGTGTATGGGTATGCTCAGTCACTCTGTCACGTCTGACTCTTTGCAGCTCCGTGAACTACAGCCCACCAGGCTCCTCTGCCCCTGGGACTTTCCAGGCAAGGACACTGGAGTGGGGTGTCATTTCCTGCTCCAAGGGATCTTCCCAACCCAGGGATCGAACGCTCACCTTCTGCACTGACAGGCGGGTCCTTCACTACTAGTGCCACCTGGGAAGCCCAAGGGCTGGTGAGGATGTAGACAGTTAGGAACATTGGTACACTCCTGGTGGGGTGTAAAATGTTGCAACCACTTTGGAAACCAATTTGGCAGTTCTTCAAAAGGTTAAACACAGAGTTACCATATGACCCAGAAATTTCACTCCTAGGCGCACATCTAAGAGAAATGAGAACATAGTCCACACAAAGTTCATGCACAAATGTCCACAGCAGCATCATTCACGATGTAAACCAGTGGAGACAGCCCAAAAATGTCCACCTGATGAAATACAGACAGAAGTGGGTGCACCCACACAACGGAACCACCTTTGATAATAAAGCAATGAAATCCTGATACTTGCATAACATGGAGGGGCCCTAAAAACACAAACTCCCACATCTTGTAGGGGTCCATTTGGATGAAATGTCTGGAATAGACTAATATAAGGAGACAGAATATATTAGTCTTTGCCAGAGGCTAGGGGAATGGAGGAATGGGAAGTGACTACTAATAGATACAGGGTTTCGTTTTTAGTTGATGAAAATCTTCAAAAAGTAGTTCAGCTGGGTGCAGCTGAGCTACTTCAAATCCTAAAAGGTGATGCTGTGAAAGTGCTGCACTCAATATGCCGGCAAATTTGGGAAACTCAGCAGAGGCCACAGGACTGGGAAAGGTCAGTTTTCATTCCAATCCCAAAGAAGGGCAATGCCAAAGAATGCTCAAACTACCGCACAGTTGCACTCTTTTCACACGCTAGATTATGCTCAAAATTCTCCAAGCCAGGCTTCAGCCAACAAAGGTGTTGTGTTTGTTTGTTTGTTTGTTTGTTTGCCAACAAAGGTCCATCTAGTCAAAGCTGTGGTTTTTCCAGTAGTCGTGTATGAACATGAGAGTTGGACCATAAAGAAAGCTGAGCACCAAAGAACTGATGCTTTTGGACTGTGGTGTTGGAGAAGACTCTTGAGAGTCCCTTAGACTACAAAGAGATCCAACCAGTCCATCCTAAAGGAAATCAGTCATGAACATTCACTGGAAGGACTGATGCTGAAGCTGAAACTCCAATACTTTGGTCACCTGATGTGAAGAACTGACTCATTTGAAAAGACCCTGATGCTGGGAAAGACTGAAGGCAGGAGGAGAAGGGGACGACAGACGATGAGATGATTGGACGGCATCACCGACTCCATGGACGTGAGTCTGAGTGAACTCCAGGAGATGGTGATGGACGGGGAGGCCTGGCATGCTGCGGTTCATGGGGTCGCAAAGAGTCGGACACGACTGAGTGACTGAACTGAACTGACTGAGGTTTCAGCAGTTCATGAACCAAGAACTCCCAGATGTAGCAGCTGGATTATAGAAAAGGCAGAAGAACCAGAGATCAAATTGCCAACATCCGCTGGATCACAGAAAAATCATGGGAATTCCAAAAAAAAGACTCTACTTCTGCTTCACTGACTATACTAAAGCCTTTTGACTGTGTGGATCACAACAAACTGCAGAGTATTCTTAAAGAGATGGGAATACCAGACCACCTGACCTGCCTCCCAGGAAACCTGTATGCAGAACAAAAAGCAACAGCTAGAACTGAACTTGGAACAACGGACTGGTTCCAAATTGGGAAAGGAGTACGTCGAGGCTGTATATTGTCACCCTGCTTATTTAACTTATATGCAGAGTACATCATGAGAAATGCCAGCTGGATGACTCACAAGCCCGAATTAAAATTGCCAAGAGAATTATCAACAACCTCAGACATGCAGATGGCACCACCCTTAAGGCAGAAAGTGAAGACAAACTAAAGAATCTCTTGATGAAAGTGAAAGAGGAGAGTGAAAAAGCTGCCTTAAAATTCAACACTCAAAAAAATGAAGATTATGGCGTCCAGCTCCATCACACCATTCATCTCCATCGATTTGCCATGATGTGATGGAGCTAAAGCGGAAACAGCGCCATGCCATCTTCTTAGGCTTCAGAACCACTGCGGACGGTGACTGCAGTCACGAATTGAAAGACGCTTGCTCTTTGGAAGAAAAGTTATGACAAACCTAGACAGTGTATTAAAAAGTCAGAGGCATCACTTGCCAACAAAAGCCTACATAGTCAAGGCTGTGGTTTTTCCAGCAATCACATACGGATGTGAAAGAATTGGTGCTTCTGAATTATGGTGCTGGAGAAGACTCTTGAGAGTCCTTGGACAGCAAGGAGATCAAACCAGTCAATCCTAAAGGAAATCAACCCAGAATATTCATGAGAAGGACTGCTGCTGAAGCTCCAATACTTTGGTCATCTGATGCAAAGAACCAACTCATTAAAAAAAGAGCCTGATGCCAGGAAAGACTGAGGGCAAGAGGAGAAAGGGGTGGCAGCGGATAAGATGGTGGGATGGCATCACTGACTAGATGGACATGAGTTTGAGCAAACTCAGGGAGACAGTGAAGGAAAAGGAAGCCTGATGTGCTTCAGTTCATGGGATCGCAAATAGCGAGACACAACTTCGCAACCGAACAGCAACAACAAAACAGAAGCAGGTGCGCAGACACAGAGACTTGTGGTTGTGAGCAGGAGGGGGAGGGAGAGGGGCATGCTGGGAAGTGGGGGTTGGCAGGTGAGAACGATAAGGCTTAGAATGGATAAACAACGAGGTCCTACGGTATAATGCAGGGAACTATATTCAATATACTGCGATAACCTGTAATGGAAAAGAACATAAAAAAGAATGTATATATGTATAGTTGAGTCACTTTGCTATATATCAGAGATTGGCACAACATTGCTAATCAACTATATACATATACAGTCTACCTTGAAAAAATATCAGCAAATAGAATTAAGCAGTATATAAAATAATTGTACACTATGAGCATACGGGTTTATTCCAGGAATGCAATGTTGGTTCAATATTCAAAAGTCAGTCAGTGTAATCCACCATTAACAGGCTAAAGGAAAAAAATCACATAAGCATAGCAAAGCAGAAAAAGCATTTTACAAAACTCAACACCCATTCATGATAAAAACTCTCAGAAAAAATAGGAATCCAAGGACTGACTCAGCTTGATAAAGAGCATCTGCAAAAAACTGACTGAACATCACACCTTAGCAGGGAAAACTGAGTGCCTTCCCCCTGAGCTCAGGAGCACGGAAAGTATGTCTGTGCTCACTACGCCAAGTTAATTACTGTGATGGTGGACGTTTTAGCCACTGAAATCAAGCAAGAGCCAGAAAATAAAAGGCATACAGGGGAACTTTCCTGGTGGTCCAGTGGTTAAGACTTCGCCTTCCAGTGTAGGGGGTACAGGTTTTATCTCTGCTTAGGGAACTAGACCCCACATGTCTCATGGCCAAAAAAAAACAAACATGAAATGGAAGCAATATTGTAACAAATTCAATAAAGACTTTAAAAAATTAAAGCATAAAAGGCATACAGGTCAGAAAAAAAGAAACTATTCCTATTTAGAAATGACACGTCTATCTATATAGGAAATCCCAAGGAATCGCCAAAAAATCTCCTAGAACTAATAAGTGAGTTCAGAAAGGTCAGGAATATAGGATCGACTCACAGAAATCAGTTGTATTTCTTTATATGCTTCTGCGCTCAGTCACTCAGGCATGTCTGACTCTTTGCGACCCTGTGGCTCATCTGTACATGGAGATTTCCAGGCAAGAAGACTGAGTCGGTTGCCATTTCCTCCTCGGGGGACCTTCCCGACCCAGAGATCAAACCCTTCACTCTCGTGGCTCCCGCTCTGGCAGGCGGACTCTTTACCCCTCGCCACCTAGGATACTAGCAATGAAAATATATGCGGACACCAAGATTTAAAATACAAAACCATTTACAATCTAACAAACATACACAGGACTCGTATGCTGAAAACTATAAAGTTCTGATTGAAGAAATCAAAGACAGTCTAAACAAAGGCAGAGATGCTCCGTGTCATGGACTGAAAGACCCAATACGGTAAAGATGCCAATCCTCCCAAACTGAATGAAATGGGAGGCGTCTACCTGGCTTAAGGGGCTTACAGCACAGCTGCAACACTGAGGGCTGTGCGGTGCTGGCAGAGGGGCAGACACGGAGCTCGCCGGAACGGAGATGGACCCACGCAAGCATGCCCAGTGGGTTGTCTGCAAAGGTGCAAACTCAGCTCAGTGGAGGAAATACAGCATGTCAACAAGTGTTGCTGGAGCAACTGGGTGTCCAAAACCCGGAGAAAGGGAGGAAGAAGGGAGGGCGAAAGAGAGAAAAAGGGAAGGAGGGAGGGAGGGGGCGGGGGGGCATACCTCAACCTAAACTTCACACTTTATACAAAGATTAACACAAGAAGGATCACAGACTTACAAGTAAAATAATAAAAATGTTAGAAAAAATATAGGAGAAAATATTTGATTTAGGACTAGGCAAAGAGTTATTAGATTTTATGCCAAAAACGCAGTCCACAAAAGGGAAAACTGCTAAACAAGACTTTATCCAAATTAAATATGTATGTTCCTTGACATGTCAGGTGAGGAGTATGAAAAGCCAAGCTACTGACTCAGAGAACATTTTTGCAAACCGTGCATCTGACAAACAATTCACATCTAGAATATATACAGGAACTGCAGAGCGAAAGAGCAGTCCAGGCCATGAGCCAAAGACAGGGAGAGACATTTCCCTGGAGAAGACACCCAAACGGCAAATCAGCACGAAGAGAGGCTCAGCTTATCGGCCACTGGGAAACCCATGACGACACGTCTGCACAGCCAGAGTGGCTGAAGTTAAAACACCGAACATCAGTAAGGAGATAGAAAAACTAGGTCAATCATACATTGCTGGTGGATTCAAAAGAACGCAATTCTTTGAAAGGCGTTAGTTTCCTAAAAAAATTAAACATACAACCCAGAAATTGTACTCTTGACCATTTAACCCAGAGAAATGAAAAGTTTCATTTGCACAAAAGCCTGCCCACAGGACTTCCTTCCCTGGTGGCTCAGTGGTAACGAATCTGCCTGCCAATGCAAGAGACACGAGCTCAATCTCTGATCCAGGAAGGTTCCAAGTAACTACTGAGCCTGCGCTCTAGAGCCCAGGAGCTGCAGGAAGGTTCCAAGTAACTACTGAGCCTGCGCTCTAGAGCCCAGGGGCTGCAGGAAGGTTCCAAGTAGCTACTGAGCCTGCGCTCTAGAGCCCAGGGGCTGCAGGAAGGTTCCAAGTAGCTACTGAGCCTGCGCTCTAGAGCCCAGGGGCTGCAACCACCGAGCCCACTGGCCACAGCTCCTGAGGCTGCACACTCTAGAGCCCAGGAGCTGCAACTGCCAAGCCCACTCGCCACAGCTCCTGAGGCTGCACACCCTGGAGCCCGCTCCACAGCAGGAGAAGCTGCCGAGCCCACTCGCCACAGCTCCTGAGGCTGCACACCCGGGAGCCCGCTCCACAGCAGGAGAAGCTGCCGAGCCCACTCGCCACAGCTCCTGAGGCTGCACACCCTGGAGCCCACTCCACAGCAGGAGAAGCTGCCGCAACAAGAAACCTACGTACCGCAATGAGAGAGCAGACCCCAACCAAGACCCAGTACAGCCAAAAATAAATAGATTTTTTTTTAAATCTGCCCACAAACGTGTAGAGCAACTTTATTCATGATAACCCCAAGCAGAGACAACACACATGTTCTTTGACAGGTGAGTATTAAACACTGTAGTCCACTCACAGCTTGGGGACCACTCAGCAAAAAAAAAAAAAAAAAATGAAGAAACTGCTGACATGCAATAATCCAGACGTGTCTCCAGAGAATTATGCTGAGGGGAAAATAGCCAATACCCAATAGCCAATACACAGGGTCTGGTTTCATCTACATAACGTTCTTGAAAAGGCAGAATTATCGATGTGGCAAAAGGCAAGCGCTGACCAGGGGTGAGGGTGAGAGAGAGGCGGGCGTGGCCATCAGAGGGCAGCGGGATGCCCTGCCAACCGGACGTTCTGACTCCCCTGCAGCAGGGTCACCGTCCTGGTTCTGCAGGCTGTTGGCGGAAGCAGGCAAAGCATACGTGGGCTCTCTCCGTATTAATTCTTACAACTGCATGTGAACCTACCTTACCACAAACAAAAAGTTTCATTTAAAAAAAGAGCCAGCTCCCACGTGTCCCTGCAGGTGCCTCACTGCCCTGCCATCCTCACCTTCAATCTTGGCCCCTGTAACCTGTGCATTCCGAGGTTCTATTCCCACTAACTGCACGTCTCCTGGGACTTCTCGGCGACAGCTGGTCTGGAATCACTCTGGAAACGCGGTGCTGGGCTTCCAGGACACGGCACACTGCGGGGCTCCGGCGCCCCTCAGGCCCGCCTCGCGCTCTTCGCTGGCTCCTCCTCTCCTACTTGGCTTCTGGATGTTGGAAGTCTCCCGACAGCCAGAGGCTCACACGGCTGCATGTCTAGCCATCTTGCGTCTAGCTCCACACGTCCACACTGGGCGATCTCATCCTGCCTTGTAATTTGAGACACCGCCCATGGCTTCACACATGCACCCTCAGCCCTGCTGCCCCCAGACTCCCTTCTCATACACTCAACTGCATACTCAGCACCCCCACTTGGGCGAAACAGTGTGTTCAGCGTCCTAGGGGCAAAGCAGAGCTCTCAGTGTCCACCACAGCGTCCTGCTGAAACAAAATTCCACAGTCACCTTTCTCCCCTTCTCAGGAAAAGGCTCCACGGTTCCTAACGGCTCGAGTCACAGCATCTTTGATCCCTCTTTCTTTCACATTAAACAGCACATGGAGCCAGTGAGCAAGTGCGGTCTGCGCTGACTTCAAAATGGAGCTTTTCCCCTCACATCCAAGGCCCCTTCCTCAGATCCCCACAGAACCAGTGCGATGCACAGATGCAAGACCACACGCACCTAACCCTAAACCCACAGCATTCACCTCCTACGGTCCCTGCGCACACAGTCACAGCCGAGGGTGAGAATGCGGATAGGTCCTGCGACAATCGACGCAAGCAGAAAACACAGGCTGCGCTCAGTGATCAAGCGTCCCGTCCCAGCTGCCGTGCTTCTCACCGAGACCATCGTCCCTCCTCCGCGGGCCTGCACAGCTGGCTGCTTTCAGAGGCAAAGGACCGCGCGGCCCTCTCTGCCCACCGCGCCTCGCACTGTCCCTCCTTCCAGGGCCTCTGACCCCAGCGCTACTGACGCGGCGGAGTGGATGGGGGGACGGTCCTCCTCGCACGGGGCCCACTGTCCCAGGATAACCCGCCTCTCCGGCCTGCCAGGAACCCGCAGCTGACTCGGCCCTCACAGGACACTTGTGTGGGCTCTTTCAGGACCCTCTGGCCACGCTCCTCAGAACCCCGACGGCCATTTCTCCTCAAGACGGGGACGTGCCTGCCACCCCCGCCAGCGGCCGCGAGGCCCCGTGCCTCCCGGGCGGCGGCCTGCTCTCCCCAGGCGGCGCAGGTGCCCCCCGCCGCCCGCGCAGGGCGCAGGCCTGAGGCGCCGCCCTGGCAGGCTCCATCAAGGAGCACGTCTGAGGCAACACGAGCGCCTCTCGCGCCAGAGAGCGCTCGTCAAACGTCCTGTCTGCGGACGTTCCTGGCGGCGCAGGGGTCAGGACTCTGCGCTTCCACTGCCGAGGACCCGGGTTCAGCCCCTGGTGCGGACAGACGAGAACAAGGCCTGTCTGCCCTCCAGCTCCTGGCCCCGTAACCCCTCCGTGTGGAGCAGACTCCGCGTTCTCAGCCACCGGCTCCGGGCGCCAGGCTCATGGCCCACACCCTGCCCGGCGTGCCGGTGCCCTGAGGGCTCCCCAGCCCTGCCCGCAGGCTCTGCGTGTCTGGCTCCCAGACCCCACAGACCTTGCTTTCCCAGCGCCCCCGACCTGCCACCCCTGCCCCTCACCCTCCTGCTCCCTCCGCAGAACTTGCCGTTACTGGCTGGCATTACTTGTCGGAAGCCTCCTGCTGCCACCGTGCCCTCAGCGTCTGCACCCAGCGTGCCCCCTGGAAGTCCGTGTCAGGGGAGCCTCTGGGGCCCTTCCCGACCAGCGCCTCCCACCCACCC
Source organism: Budorcas taxicolor (assembly GCF_023091745.1). Taxonomy (NCBI): domain Eukaryota; kingdom Metazoa; phylum Chordata; class Mammalia; order Artiodactyla; family Bovidae; genus Budorcas; species Budorcas taxicolor. The sequence goes on along the minus strand of NC_068920.1, from coordinate 165,924,506 downwards.
CGCCTCTGGGGGCACAGGCCCACCAGGCTGAGTCGCCTGGGCAGTGGCCAGGTCCCGTGGCTCACACAGTGCCCCGCTCAGTGGGGCTGGCAGGGACATGGCCATCTCCAGCTATTTTTAGGGCTTGTCTTTGTGGAAATTGCTCCTGGATTGGCTGCAGGGAGAGCACGGCCGGGCTCCTCATCACTGCCCTTGTCTGCTTCTCCCTTGATCAAACCGAGCCTGGCATCAGACACGACTCCGTCTCCAAGGAGGGCCCTGGCTCAGTGGACCTCGGGCCAGCCCTTCCATAACTCACCCTCTGCCACCTTCCTGCCCAGCCGGCACTTACCAAGCACTGCCAGATGTCCAGCCCTGAGACCCACCAAGTCTCCATGAACTCCAAGACGAGTCTCAGAGCAGAGGATTCCAGCCTGTCCCGCACGTGGCTACTCCAGAGGCTGGCGGCCCAAGCCCCATCCCCAGTGCCCAAGTGACAGGTTCAAAGTGAAGTATCTCACAGTCCACAAAGTCCCCTCCGCAGCTCCCAGGCACAACATACCCTCTAGCTACCAAAACACAGCAATCCACCAGGCAGACCTTCCGAAATTCCTGTTTCAAATGCACTGTCTTCCTCCATTTCTTCTAACTTAACTGTTCTCATGCCCACAATCACAAGACTCTAGAGGGTAGCTCTGTGGGGGTGGGGGGTCATCACACAAAAAAAGACACTGAGAGCTACCCAGGAGTCCCCAAGAAGAGCCTCGGGTGGAGGGGAGGCAGGCGTGAGGCAGGTCATTAGGAGGCCCCAGAGGGCGTTATACCCAGCTTCTGTCCACAAGCACCCACCCCCAGACCACCTTACACTGCTGGGCTGGACAAGAGTTCTAACGACAGGGAAGACGGGGAGGGCGAGCAGGAGGGCAGGAGGAAAACTCAGAGGGGAGCAAGCAAAGATGTACAACACAGTTCCCACCCCCAGGACCCTGGTTCCCATCCCAGGATCCCCCAGACCCCACTTCCCACCCCCAGCACCCTGGTTCCCACCCCCCAGGATCCCCCAGACCCCACTTCCCACCCCCAGGACCCTGGTTCCCACCCCCAGGATCCCCCAGACCCCACTTCCCACCCCCAGCACCCTGGTTCCCATCCCAGGATCCCCCAGACCCCACTTCCCACCCCCAGCACCCTGGTTCCCATCCCAGGATCCCCCAGATCCCACTTCTCACCCCCAGGACCCCCCACACCCCACTTCTCACCCCCAGGACCCTGGTTCCCATCCCAGGATTCCCCCAGACCCCACTTCCCACCCCCAGCACCCTGGTTCCCATCCCAGGATCCCCCAGATCCCACTTCTCACCCCCAGGACCCTGGTTCCCATCCCAGGATCCCCCAGACCCCACTTCCCACCCCCAGGACCCTGGTTCCCACCCCCCAGGATCCCCCAGACCCCACTTCCCACCCCCAGGACCCTGGTTCCCATCCCAGGATCCCCCAGACCCCACTTCCCACCCCCAGCACCCTGGTTCCCATCCCAGGATCCCCCAGATCCCACTTCTCACCCCCAGGACCCCCCACACCCCACTTCTCACCCCCAGGACCCTGGTTCCCATCCCAGGATCCCCCAGACCCCACTTCCCACCCCCAGGACTCTGGTTCCCATCCCAGGACCCCCCACACCCCACTTCCCACCCCCAGGACCCTGGTTCCCATCCCAGGATCCCCCAGACCCCACTTCCCACCCCCAGGATCCCCCAGACCCCACTTCCCACCCCCAGGACCCTGGCACAATCAGTGCACCCTCCCTGCACCTCAGCCCTGCTCCTCCTGCTCACGGGGCAGCAGCCTGCTGCCTCAAGCCCAGAGCGAGCTAACTAGCTTCTCCGAGCCGCACTCCCACGCCTGCATGCAGGGCCCCCGTCACCAGCAGTGGCAGGTCCCCCTTCTCTGGAACTGTTTTTTCTAACCTTCACCACCCAGCCCTCACCTTCACTTTCAAAACAGAAGTTGCCTGGAGACTCCAGAGCCCAGGCCCGTGGCCCTGCAGGGGAGCTGCCCGAAGGAGCCTGTGTTCCACCCTGGGGGGAGAAGGGAGCCAGGGGCTGGGCAGAAGCCTCGCCCCAGAGGGGCCCAGGAGCTCCCGGACCAAGACTGGACTCACGTTGTAGAGGATGTCGGTCCAGCCCTCCATGGTGATGCACTGGAACACCGTCAGGATGGCGAACAGGATGTTGTCGAAGTTGGTGATGCCGAAGTTGGGGCCCGCCCAGTACTCCCGGCACTCGGTGTCGCCCTCGCACAGCCGCGCCGGGGCCTCCCTGCCGCACGGGAAGTCGCCCACCGGATCTGCGTCTGTGAGGAGAGGAGCAGGCAGGGCTGTGCTGAGCAGCACCGAGCTCGCCACCCCTGCTGGGACTGCGGGGCCCAGAGACCTCACCACGGGAGAAAGGGGTCAGGCACCAAGGGAGACTGCCTCCTGCCACCCCTGCGCCTGCCCTGCCTCCATCCTCAGCCCCGGCCTCAGCCCCACCCCTCAGGAATAGCTGGTCACCCTCTCCTTCCCCACAGACACTGCCCGTCACTATGCAGACATGCTGAGAACTCGTTCACCTTAAAATCAACAACAACCAACTCCTAACCTCCTACTTGTCCTATCGCCACCGCCCCAACTGTCCCACAGCCAAACCTCCACCCAGACTTCCCCAACATGTAGGTCTCGTCACTCTGGAGCCAGAACCAAGCTGGACGGAGCCCTGCCTCCCCGGTGCTCCTCAGGCAGGTTGACCAACACGGGCCCAGGTCTCCTGGCACCGGCCCCAGCAAAGGGGATGCTCTCTTGCTGGCAGCCAGGAGCCACACAAGAGATGTTAAAGAAATCACAGAAAACCAGGGCTAACCTCTGGAATAAGGAGGCAAGCAGCCCATGCTAATCCTCCCTCCCAAAACCTAAAGAAAAAACGATTCTTAAAAAATGCGTAACAACACATGGAAAAGCTCTCCTACCAGGATAGGGGAAATTTTTAGGAATAGCTAGGATGGGAAGCAAATATTCCCAGATTTAGAAGGCAAAATTGATCACACAAGTTTATTCCTTTCCTTCCAATTATCTTAATATATGCTCATAAAGAAAGCCAGGAAGTCCTTGTGTGTCTATTTGTAGACAATTGTATTCTCTGTGAATAATGAGTTTTATTTCCTCCTTTCATATTCCTCTTGGAGTTTTTGTTCTTTTTCTTGCCTCACATCACTGGCCACAACCAAGGCTACATGGATCAGAAGTGGCCGTGTGTGCCTTTATCTCATTTCCCACTCCAAAGGAAGAGCTCTCACGACTAATGACAAAGTGTGATGTCTGAAGGGAGTTTTAGGAAGTTTAAGAAAATTCCCCTTATTTCCAGTTTGATTAAGAGGGTTTTTAAAATGATGAATGATTTAAACTTTAATAAAAGCTTTTCCTGCCTCTATGGAGAGGATCATACAGGTTTCCTCCTTTAATGTGTTTGTAGCTCAAGACACAAACCTTTGTGTCACCCTTACCTCTTCACTTTCTCTTACTCCACACGCAATTGCCCGGAAAACCCAGATGGCCCAGCAGGCCACACTGCAAAATATACCCAGAGCATGACAGATGCTAAGAGCCACACCGGTTCCCCGGTGCTCTGCGACAACGAATGTGCCTGCCAGTGCGGGAGACGTGGGTTCAATCCCTGGTCCGGAAAGATCCCCGAAAGAAGGAAATGGCAACCCACTCCAGTATTCTTGCCTGGGAAATCCCGTGGACAGAGAAGCCTGGCGGGCTACAGTTCTTGGGGTCACAAGGAGTCAGACACAACTTAGTGACTAAGACAACACCAACTGCCAACAGCCCGGCCCCAGCCTCCCTCCACCTCTCCTGGGCTGAGACTCGACTCTCGGCCTCTCCCCTGTGTGATCTGCCTCCCCAGAGCAGCCCGAACAGTCAGAGGGTACCAGTGCCCACTCAAGGCCCCACTGTCCTCCCACTTCTCTAGGAATAAGATTCAGAGCCCTACCATGGCCTGAAGGCACATGGTGCCCCTGCACTCACTGCTTCTCACTCTGGCCTTTCACACTCACTAGGCCTTGTGACCAGAGCTCCTGGCAGGCTGCTGGACTGGCCCCCTCTCACCGCACTCAGGCCGCTGTCCAACTATCACCCTGACAGAGAGGCCTCCCCAGGCTACTCTCTGTGAAACAGGCCCCCAATCATTCCATTTCAGACGCCTTCCTTGTTTCCCTCCTAGAAGTTACTACGGTCACTTCTGTCATTACTTCGTGTGTTTGCGTTTATCAGATTCTCGCCTGTGTCCAGTTCCTCTGTCTAGCACCTAGAAGGCCCCCTCAGGGCCCAGAACAGTGAGTCTCTCCAGGACGAATGAGTCTGTGGCCCTCCTCTGGGTCCAACAGGCACTCCACGGCCTCACCTGTGCTGTTGGGGAAACAAGCCTTGTGGAATTTGCCCATGTAGAACTCGAGGCCAATGATGGCGAACATGAGGATGGCGAAAAAGAGCAGCAGCCCGATCTGCAGGAGCGGGACCATGGCCTTCATGATGGACTTGAGCACCACCTGCAAACCTGGGCAGAGCAGGGGAAGCAGGCAGGTCAGGAGCACAGTGGACAGAGCAGGAAGAGGGCTGTGGTGTGGGCAGGACAGCCAGAGCCTGGGTGGGCGGGGCTGAGAGTCCTGGGCCAAGCGTGGAGCAATGAGCATTCACGAGGCCAAAGGACAGAGCTGGGCCCTCCGAGCAGGGGACAGACAGGGAGTGGTGGGGAAGCAGGACGGAACAGTGAGTGCCTCCACGGGGTGGAGCTGAGCGTCCTAGAGGTGAGGGACAAAGCACAGGGGTCTTATGGGGAAGTGGACTGAGCAGAGTCCCAGTTAGAGGAGGGACGGTGTGTGGGGTTATCAGTAGGAAGTACTGACGAGAACTCTGAGTCTGTGGAGGGCTCAGGGTGGAGCAAAAGGGGAGCGTCCTGATAGGCAAGAGGAGGAACTCCTGGGAGCTGAAAGCAGGGCATCCTGGGAGGGAGAGCAGGGCATCCTGGGAACTAAGAGCAGGGGATTCTGGGAATGATGAACAGGGGATGCTGGAAGGGAAGAGCAGGGGATCATGGGAACTAAGTGGAGGGGATGCTGGGAATGAAAAATAAGGGTTCCTGACAGACCCACTCCTGAGGGAAAGGAAAACAGGGGGACTACTTCCAAGGAGGGTTTTACCACTGACTGTAGGGCATGAGTATGTCCAGGCCAGGGGAACCATCCCCACTTCCAGCCTTGAACTCGCTCCTGGGTACAGGCCTGAACTTCTTCCTGGCAGGGTCTTGGGGCAGTACAGGGAGCTGACCAGCAGGCTTCCTTGCAGTGGGCTCAGGTGACACAGTTCTGGGCCTGCCACCCGGGCCCTGAAGGAAATCCAAACTCCCACTGGCCTGGAGGAACACGGGCCCAGGCGCTCACCACTCTCAAGGCAACCTGGCCACCCTCTGCCCTCACACGGCCTCTTAAGTCACCCAGTCCTGGAACACGCATCCTAATCGGGTCTCAGGTCTTGACAGCCCCGCCTAGGCTGAGCCAGGAGAGATGCCCTCTGCAGCCTCTGAATGTGTTCCCTGCCCCACCACCTTGGCTCATCTCTCATCTGCCCTTTAACCCCAGGAAAAGAAGCAAAGAGCTGGAAATACAGCGAAGGGTGTGAGAGGAGCAAAGCTTCCATGTAGGGAGCCAGCTTACCCTCTAGTCTTTCAAGGAAATGGGAGAGAATGGAGAAGGGCTCTTTCTGCCTTCTTCAAGCCTGGTTCCCTGGGGCTAAGGGTGGCAAGCTCAGAGTCACCAGAGGGTCTGGAGGTCAGGACCTCGCTGTGGCTGTGGCGGGGGTAGGGGACAAGGTCAGTGTCCAGGGAGGCTGGGCCTGATTGCTTTTGCCAGACTCACTTGGAATCCCAGACACCAGCTTCAGGGGCCTCAGCACACGCACAGCCCGCAGCGTTCGCAGGTCAAAGTCAGTGCCAGCTGTGGCGAGGATCCTGGCAGGAACAGAGACAAGCGGGAAGTAAGGGCTTCTGCGTGGCGCTGAGAAGAGGGCACGCCCCTCCCACCACCCACGTCCTGTCTTCCAAGAGTGGTGACATCTTCACGCCTGTGTCCCCCGCTGTCCAAGCACCAGAGGATCAGGCAGGGGAGGCCAGGAACTGCATTCAGACATCCTCGCCAGTAATGCCAGTGATGAATTTTACCAGCATGACCATCCTTCCGGGCATCACCCCTGAGAGAACACGTGGTCTCTGGTCCCTGGCCCGGCCTTGAGTCTGTCCTTGAAACGAGTCCTAGCCTGAATCGTGTCCCCAGGCAGCCCCAGCTGCACTCCAAGCGCCTCATGAGCGATGGTGATCCTGGGAGCTGAAGAGTGAGCTTGAGGGGCTTCTGAACAGATGCCTCAGGGCCCTCTCCCCGCACTACCACAGGAGAGCACAGGAATGAAGGGTGGAGAAGGCGACAGAGGGCTCAGAAAGCCCCATCAGCGTACAAGCGTGCCCCCATGTCTCCCATCTTAAAACAGAAAATCCCATGTCTGCCTCCTACCCCAGCAAACTTCTCTGCTCCCTTCACTCCAAAACTCATTCAAAGTGTCAGTCCTTGGTCTCCACTGTTAACTCTTCGGCCTCTCTTCAGCTTTGTCCAACTACATTCTCACTCCCACCATTCCACTGAAACGTTTTGTCAAGCTTTCTTGCCAATATCAATAGTTAAGTCTCCTATGAATGGTTTCTTCTCTTGCCCATTGGCCAGCTCTCTCATTTCCTTCTTGACACCCTGGGAGTCCCTTTGTCAGCTCTACCCCCTCTACCGGACTGAAACTTGAACACGTCAGGGCTCACCATTCAGAATCCACCCAATAGCTTTGAATGCCACCGAAAGCTTACTACTCCCTAATTTATATCTGGAACTCAAATCTGGAACTCCGGGGTCATATGTCCATCCATTTGCTTTTTTCAACATTTCCACTTGGATAGCAAAAAAAGCATATCACACATTAATAAAACGAAAGAATGTTTTTTAAAACTTTAATGTGAATATTAAAGCATGTATTATTTTTAAGTTCAGGGTTGTTTCATGATGGCAACTAGAGAACTGTTTGCTCTCTCTCCCAGCCTTGCTTCTCCCACAGTGTCCCCTCCTCTCTGTGAACAGCACTAGTCAACTGTCACATAAGCCAGAACCAAGGCTTCCTACCTGACTCCTCACTCTCTCACACTCCACACCCAACTCACTAACAATCCTGTTGACTCTACCTTTAAAAAGTCTTGGACTCTCAGTGAAAAAGCATTGTTGCCTGCCCCTCTGCCCCCAACTCTAGAGACACAGCAGTAAGGACTAACATTTGAGATGCGGCTGGGATAAAATAAGATGAAGTGGTAGAGGGGGAAGAAAAGAAGGGCAACAAGAAAATCTATTCAAACCAAAATTCCATAGCACATGAGAAAATCCAATACCAAGAGGGATATTCAACTACTGGAAGATAAGAGCTAGAACTTTTGGAAAAAATAAATATTTATTTAAATAAAATGAATAATAATCATACTCTAAGCTGGAGACATAGTTGGAGAGTATTAATGGTTTAGGAAACAGTACTAAAGAATCACTCACAAACCACAGAAAGAGAAAGAAAAAAATGGAAGAAATGAAATTATACGGAGGTTAGACCATGTACCTAACACACATCACACGTGGGTTCCAGAAAAACAGAATAGAGGGAATGTGGTGAAGAAGCAACATTTGAAGACATAACAGATGAGAAATTTCCAGAATTAAAGACTTGATTTCCCAAATTTAAAGTGTATTAGGGGTACAATCAGATAAATAAATTCATCCAACTAGAAATGGTGTGACTAACTACAGACATCAAGCATAAAAAGAAAGTATTAAAGGCTCCAGAAAGAAAGATGAAGCACCTAGGGAAGAAAAATGAAGGTTATAAGGAGAGAAAACGTCACCTCAGGAAAAAAAAAAGAGAGAGAGAGGGAAAATATGCTAGAGGACAATTAAGTAACACCTTCAAAAAGCAGCAGGAAAATAACTGACATCTGAGAGCCTTATAACTAGCTAAACTGCGAGAGAAGCGTGATGGCAAAGTAAACATATCTTCACAGATACAGTGAGTCACCACCCCGGAGCCTCAGTAAAGCAACACAGGACCTGAGCCCAGAGGGAGAGCGCCGTATACAAGAACAGTGGTAGGCAGAGAAAATCATTTTTAAGTAATTAGTTACTCATCGATTTTTAAACTTATGATGTCCAAGTCTTCACTATTTTCTACACACAAAACTAACAACCTGGGCAATAACAAAGCTATTTACAGAAGGGGCTGTTCCGCTTACAGCTGCATCAGATCACGTTATAGAGGCTACATCGCTCTTCACTGCATTAGGCCAGAGGACGGCAAACATTTTCTGAAAAGGGCCAGTAGTAAACATTTAGACATCGTGAGTCATAAGATCTCTGTTACAACTACTCAGCTCTGCCATGTAGCATGAGAGATAGCGTGTAAATGAATGGACAAGACTGTGTTCCAATAAAGTTTTATTTATAAGCACAGGTTGCAAGGCAGTTGGGCTGTAACTGTGTTAAACAAATGTGTGTGGGCGTGCTCAGCCACTCAGTCGTGTCCGACTCTTTGCAACCCTATGAACTGTAGCCCACCAGGTTCCTCTGTCCATGGGATTTCCCAGGCAAGAGTACTGGAGTGGTTTGCCATTTCCTCCCCCAGGGGATCTTCCCAGCCTGGGGGCTGAACCCATGTCTCCTTCCTGGCAGGCGGACTCCACCACTGAACCACCTGGGAGGTGCAGACTAACGTATGGCTATGCATCTGTCGTTAAAATGTTGAGGGACTTTCCTGGTAGTCCAGTGGTTAAGACTTCAGCTTCCAATGCAGAGGTGCAGGTTTGACCCCTGGTCAGGGAGTTAAGATCTTTGTGGCCAAAAAACCAAAACATAAAGCAGAAGCCATACTGTAACAAATTCAATGAAGACTAAAAAATGGTCCACATCAAAAATAACTGTAATAATAAATTAAAAATAAAATTTAAGGATAGGTATCTAAGGATACCTAGTAAATGGATAGAATTACAGTCTATTTCAGAACCAGCGGGGGTGTAGGGGGAAGGTGTGTAGGAAACAGATAATAGAGAACATTTAGTCAAATTACAGAAATCAGACAAAGAGTCCTCAAAAAAGGCTAAGAAGGAATATAAAAGAAAACAATAAGGCATTAGAATTAAGTCCAAATATATCATAAGATATATAAATGAATTTTAATTTCTTATTAGATCATAGATTATTAGATTGGGGCTTTTGAAAGTCCAAACATATGTTACTTACAAAAGACATACCTGAAAACAATACAGAAATGTTGGAAAAAAGCAGATTTTAGAAAGTATATACTAGGTAAATGGTACAGGAAACAAAGCTGACATATAAAACTGAAGAAAAAATATAATTTAAAACAGTATTAACAATATTAAGACTAAAGAGAGATACAATACATAATAATGAAAGCAAAATTATATCAAGGAATGTGGTTATCATCAATTTTCATGCATCTAACATCATAAAATCGAAACAAAGAAAGAAAAAGTGAAAACTCCTCCAACTTGGTGGAAGATTCTTGCAAAGCTCTCGACAGAACCTGAAGGACTCAACACCAAAATTCAGCGATGCTGTGCACGATCACAGCAGAATCAGCATCTCGACCATTCTATCGTTCTGACTCCTGTGCCTTCCACATACTTCTTTATCTGTCACCTACCTATCCATCAACTACAACCTATCTAGTTTTCTATGAAAATGAGTTCCTAAAAAATAGAAAATATATATTTCTAGAGTACACAGGAATAGCTTTGAAAGTATTCTGCATCACAAAAGAAGCCTCAGCAAATTTCAAAAAGTTAGTGACTTTTATTATTGCAATTAAACTGATGCAATTAAATAATAATGCAACAAATGCAAAGGAACAATACGAAGAAACAGAGGAAACACTCGACTGGAAAAGACGGGAGGTCTCTTCAAGAGAGTTAGCGATACCACGGGATCATTTCATGCAAAGAGGGGCACAACAAAGGACAGAAACGGTATGGGCCTAACAGAAGCAGAACAGATTAAGAAGAGTGGCGAGAATACACAGAACTGTACAAAAGATCTTCATGACCCAGATAACCACGATGGTGTGATCACTCCCCTAGAGCCAGACACTCTGGAGTGTGAAGTCAAGTGGGCCTTAGGAAGCATTACTACGAACAAAGCTAGTGGAGATGATGGGATTCCAGCTGAGCTGTTTCAAATCCTAAAAGACAATGGTGTGAAAGTGCTGCACTCAATATGCCAGCAAATTTGGAAAACTCAGCAGTGGCCACAGGACTGGGAAAGGTCAGTTTTCATTCCAATCCCAAAGAAAGGCAATGCCTAAGAATGTTCAGACTACCACACATTTGCACTCATTTCACATGCTAGCAAAGTAATGCTCAACATTCTCCAAGGTAAGCTTCAACAGTATACAAACCAAGAACTCCCAGATGTCCAACCTGGATTAAGAAAAGGCAGAAGAACCAGAGATCAAATTGCCAACATCTGATGGATCACAGAGAAAACAAGAGAATTCCAGAAAAACATCTACTTCTGCTTCACTGACTATACTAAAGCCTTGTGGATCACAACAAACTGAAATATTCTGAAAGAGACAGGAATATTCTGTATAATAGGCTCCAGTTTCATCCACCTCATTAGAACTGATTCAAATGTATTCTTTTTAATGGCTGAGTAATACTCCATTGTGTATATGTACCACAGTTTTCTTATCCATTCATCTGCTAATGGACATCTAGGTGGCTTCCATGTCCTGAGAGGGTGAGGGTGGGATGATTTGGGGGAATGGCATTGAAACATGTATAATATCATATATGAAACGAGTTGCCAATCCAGGTTCAATGCAGGATACTGGACGCTTGGGGTTGGTACACTGAGTCAACCCAGAGGGATGGTACGGGGAGGGAGGGGGAGGGGGGCTCAGGATGGGGAACACATGTATACCTGTGGCGGATTCATGTTGATGTACGGCAAAACCAACACAATATTGTAAAGTAATTAGTCTCCAATTAAAATAAATGAATTTATATTTTTTGAAAAAGAGAGAGACAGGAATACCAGACCACCTTACCTGCCGCCTAAGAAACCTGTATGCAGGTCAAGAAGCAACAGTTAGAACAGGACATGGAATAACAGAATGGTTCAAAATTGGGAAAGGAGTACATCAAGGCTGTATATTGTCACCCTGCTTATTTAACTTATATGCAGATTACATCATGAGAAATGCCAGGCTGGATAAAGCACAAGCTGGAATCAAGATTGCTGAGAGAAATTTCAATAACCTCAGATATGCAGACACCACCCTTGTGGCAGAAAGTACAGAGGAACTAAAAAGCTTCTTGATGAAGGTGAAAGAGGCGAGTGAAAAAGCTAGCTTAAAACTCAACATTCAAAAAACTAAGATCATGGCATCTGGTCCCATCACTTCAAGGCAAACACGTGGGGAAGCAATGGCAACAGTGACAGATTTTATTTTGGGGGGCTCCAAAATCGCTGCAGACAATGACTGCAGCCATGGAATTAAAAGACACTTGCTCCTTAGAAAAGCTATGACAAACCTAGCCAGCATATTAAAAAGCAGAAACATTCCTTTGCCAACAAAGGTCCATCTTGTCAAAGCTATGGTTCTTCCAGTAGTCATGTATGGATGTGAGGAGTTGGACCATAAAGAAGGCTGAGCACTGAGGAACTGGTGCCTTTGAACTGTGGTGTGGAGAAGACTCTTGAGAGTCCCGTGGACTGCAAGGAGATCCAACTAGTCAATCCTAAAGGAGATCAACCCTGAATTTTCAAATACTGGAAGAACCGATGTTGACGCTAAAGCTCCAATACTTCGGCCACATGATACGAAAAGCTGACTCATTAGAAAAGCCCCTGATGCTGGGAAAGACTGAAGGCAGGAGGAGAAGGGGACGACAGAGGATGGGATGGTTGGATGGAAAGACCGACTCAATGGTGTGAGTTTGAGCAAGCTCCAGGAGATGGTGAAGGACGGGGAAGGCTGGCGTGCTGCAGTCCATGGGGTCCCAAAGAGTCAGACACAAACTTGTTGTTGAGTGACTGAACAACAAAAAAGAATGCTACTATAAAAACTCATTTTAAAAGAAAACTTGCATTACAGAAAGCTTCAAAATGTACAGCTAAATAGCTCATTAATGAAAGAAGTAACAGTAGACATTACCAAATACACAGACTCACTGACAACAAAGCACTACTTAGCAAGCATGCAGGGCTCGAGCAAAGCGATGCCTTAGGGAGAACTGATAAGCTTAACTGACTGTATTTTTCAAAGATTAAAGTTAGCAAACCAAGTATTGCTATGTCTCAAGAGTCTTAGAAAAGAATAGCAGAGTAAATTTAGAAAAAGTATAAAAATGGAAAGAACAGACATGGTGAAAATAAAAACTAGAGAAATAATAGAAAGCTGAGTCCTTGCAAGTTTGACAAAATGAGCAGGCTTCCGGCAAGAATAATCAAGAAAAAGAGAGTATGAACATGCGTACATACACAGATACACACATAAACAAATGCACATAGTGTATGCATGTGTGCACGCGTACACGCATGTGTGCACATGTGTACACACATACACGTGCATATGAGTGCATATACACACCGGGAATACAACTACAGACAAGAGAAGGTTTTAGAACCACAAGAGAATATTACTAACGATTCTAAGCCAATAGATGCTAAAACTTGGATGAAATGGGTGTATCTCCCTGAAAAGCAAATTACCGAAAGTAACTGGAGTAGCTAAATCTGAATGAACCATGAGTGATTATATTAGTTTTCTGTTCTGTAAAAACTTATCCCAAAACTGGTGACTTGGAACAGCACCCCTTTATCAGCTCACAGTTCTGTGAGCCAGAAGTCAGGCCCATGTGGCTAAATGCTCTGCCGTGGGCCTCATGAGGCTGAGGTCAAGGGCCCGGCCAGCTCCATCCTCATTGGGAGGCTCAGCTACAGAAAGGGGCACTTTCCAGCCCCTTTAGCACATCGGAAGAGCATTCTTCCTTGCAGCAGGACAGAGGCCCTTTCCCTGTTGTCACCCAGGCACATCTCTTCCCTTTGGAGGCCACCCTCAGGTCCTTGCCACCTGCGTCCTTAACGGTCCCTCTCACACTTCTAAACACTCTGACTCTAGGAAGAAAAGTCTCTTTAAAGGAATCATCTGATAAGGCCAGTCCCACCCAAATAACCTCCCTTTGGGTTAACTCAGGAAGGGAAAGTCGCTCAGTCGTGTCCAACTCTTTGCGACCCCATGGACTGTAGCCTACCAGGCTTCTCAGTCCATGGGATTTTCCAGGCAAGAATACTGGAGTGGGTTGCCATTTCCTTCTCCAGGGGATATTCCCGACCCAGGGATCAAACCTGGGTCTCCCGCATTGTAGGCAGACACTTTACCCACTGAGCCACCAGAGGCCAACCTAATCATCACCTAATCACAGGAGTGATATCTCATCACACCCACAGGATCTACCCGCATTCAAGGGGAGATGACTGCGCGGGGGCAGGCAGGGACCAGCATCTTGGAGTTATCTTAGAATTTGTGCCTTCCCAAACCATTTAGAAGAATTAATTCGGATTCAGGTTTCCTCGTCAGAATATCAGATCCAGACAATTTTACAAGTGTGTCCCTACAAACATTCAGAGAATAGATAATTCTACATTATACAAACTGTTTCAAGAACAAAAATATAAGAGAAGCTCCCAACTCATTTTATGATGAAGGTATAGTCTTGATATCAAGACTGTAACTATAATTCGAAAAGATACATGCACCCCCAATGTTCATAGCAGCATCATTCACAATAGCCAAGACATGGAGGCAACCTAAATGTCCATCGACAGAGGCATGAATAAAGAAGACGCTGTCTATTTACACAGTATCAATCTACTCAGCTATAAGAAGAACGAAATGATCCCATTCATAGCAACATGGATGGACCCAGAGATTATCGTACTAAGTGAAGTAAACTAAATGGAGAAATGCAAATATCACATGATGTCACTTAGGAATCTTAAAAAATGATACAAATGAACTTTTATGCAAAACAGACACAGACTCACAGACACAGAAAACAGACTCAGGGTCACAGAAGGGGAGGGGGGAGGGAGACTGGGGTTAGGGTTAGCATATATACACGAGTAGAAACATAATAGATGACCAAACTCAGGGTCACAGAAGGGGGGGGGAGACTGGGGTTAGGGGTCAGCATATATACACGAATAGATACATAACACATAACCAAACAGACTCAGGGTTAGGGAAGGGGGGGGAGGGGAGACTGGGGTTGGCGTCAGCATATATACACGAGCAGACACATGACAGATGGCCAACAGAGACCTGCTCTGTAGCCAGCATTCTCTAACAGCCTATAAGGGGAAGGGTTCTGAAGCAGCAGACATGCCTGTGTGCATCACTGAGTCACTCTGCCACACACCTGGAACTCACATGACATTGTGAACCAACTAGACTTCGATTTAAAAAAATAAAAATTTCTTAAAGACTGGAAAAGGACAAGAAAAATTTATACGCATCTCAGTTATGAACACAAGTTTTAAACATCAGAGTAAATAAAATTCAAAGGTACATGTTTTAAGAGAGTAAGCATATAATGACCAAACGAGTTGTCATAAGAATAACTCAAAAGCAGAATGCCTACTGATGCCATCCGCCGCACTAAAAATAAAACTCATACAATCACGTCAACATTTTCAGAAAAATCACTGGATAAAATTTCGGAATCATAACAGAGGGAGCTCAGCCTGGTGCCCTGTGACAATGCAGAGGGGAGGGATGCGAGTGGGTGGGAGGGGGACTGGAGAGGGACGGACATATGCCTACTTACGACTGATTCACGGACCCGTACAGCACAAAGCAACACAACATTGTTAGCAATTACCCTCCAGTTAAAAGTTTTTTAATACTGAAAAATGTTCAGTATCATTCACGATAAAAATAATCACAATTGAAAATTCCCTAAAATGACGATGCGTGCTGTGCTTAGTTCCTCCGTCGTGTCCCACTCTTTGCAACCACATGGATTACAGCCCACCAGGCTCCTCTGTCCGTTTCAGATTCTCCAATCAAAAATGCTGGAGTGGGTTGCCATGCCCTCCAACAGGAGATCTTCCTGACCCAGGGATCGAACCCTGGTCTCCCACATTGCAGCTGGGTTCTTTATCCACTGAGCCATCAGGAAAGGCCAAAATGACAATAGGTATCTAATAAAAACCATGAGGAGGATTTCTGCTTACATCCAAGGATAACACAAAAATACCATTTATATTACACAGAGGCCCTAGCCAAGGTAAAATCACACAAAACAGAAATAAAATGTATGATTTTAGAAAGGAGGAGACCAACTGTCTCATTCACAGATATTGTGATTTCTACATAGAAAATCTAAAAGCATATACAATATTTAGGAGGGTTATGAAATGCCAAATACATAAACAAAAATAAATTACTTTCATTTACAATTAGAAAAGAGAAATTTTAAAAGCTCTCATTCTAATGGACATGAGACTCCTTCCTGGGTAACAAAAATGCTCTAAGATTAGTGGTGATGGCTGTGCACCTCTACGACTATACTGAGAACCACTGAATTGTCTACATTAAAAGTGTGAACTTTATGGCATGTGAAGCACATCTCGATAAAGCTGCCATAAAAACAGTGTTTAAAATAACAACAAAATCTATAAAGTATCTAGGAATAAGCTCAGTAAAATAAATGTAGTAACTTGATAATAAAAGTCCTAAGACATTCTTGAAGAACAAAGGGACGATAGAGATGAACCATATTAATAGATAGGACAATTTGACATCTTTAGATGCCCCTTTCCCAGAATTAATCTACAAATTCAATGAAATCCCAAAAAAAAATCTCACGAGATTTTATGTGTAGAAAATCATAATTTGTAGAAAATCCACCAAAAATTACCAGAACTAATGAACTCAGCAAAGTTTTAAGATATGAAGTCAACACAGAAAAATAGGTTGTATGCTGTACACTTAAAATGAACAACTTAAAAAGGAAATTTTTTTAATCCATATACAACAGCACCAAAAAGAATAAAATACTTAGGAATAAAATTAACTAAGGAGGGGAAAGACTTGTATACACTAAGAACTACAAAACAGTGGTGAAGAAAATTAAAGACCACGAAACAAAGACATCCCATACTCATCGGGACTTCCTGGTAGTCACCTTCCAGTGCAGGGGACTCGAGTTCAATCCCTGGTCGGGGAACTAAGATCCCACATGCTGTGTGCTGCGGCCGCGGAGCCCATGCACTCTGGAGCCTACACAACCCAGAGAAGCCTGCACCTTAACAAAGCGCCCCCAAGCAGCAGCAAAGGCACCTGCAGGCCTCAGCGGACGTCCTGCACGCCACACCCAAGAGCCAGCGCTGCCAGGTAAACAAGCATACTTTAAAAGAGGGAAAAAGACATCCCCTACTCATAGATTGGAAAACAGTATTGTTATGATGTCAATACCCAAAGCAACCTATAGCAAACCCTATCAAAGTTCCAATGACATTCTTTGCAGAAACAAAAAAACTCATCCTAGAATTTATATGGACTCTCAAGGGACTCTGGACAGCCCAAACAGTAGAATAATAACCCAGAAACAAATCCTCATATATACAGCCAATTGATTTTCAAAAAGAATGCCAGGGCCATTCAGTCTGGAAAAGACAAGTCTCTTCACCAAATTGTGCTGGATAACCTCCTGCAAAAAATTAGGTTGGACCTATATCTTATGCAATATATAAAAAGCAACTCAAAATGGATCAAAGATCTAAATGTAATACCTTAATGTGAAGTCAAGTGGGCCTTAGAAAGCATCACTACGAACAAAGCTAGTGGAGGTGATGGAATTCCAGTTGAGCTATTTCAAATCCTAAAAGATGATGCTGTGAAAGTGCTGCACTCAATATGCCAGCAAATGTGGAAAACTCAGCAATGGCCACAGGACTGGAAAAGGTCAGTTTTCATTCCAATTCCAAAGAAAGGCAATGCCAAAGAATGTTCAAACTACTGCACAACTGCACTCATCTCACATGCTGGTAATGCTCAAAATTCTCCAAGCCAGGCTTCAGCAATACGTGAACCGTGAACTCCTTGATATTCAAGCTGGTTTTAGAAAAGGCAGAGGAACCAGAGATCAAATTGCCAACATCCGCTGGATCATGGAAAAAGCGAGAGAGTTCCAGAAAAACATCTATTTCTGCTTTATTGACTATGCCAAAGCCTTTGACTGTGTGGATCACAATAAACTATGGAAAATTCTTCAAGAGATGGGAATACCAGACCACCTCACCTGCTTCTTGAGAAATCTATATGCAGGTCAGGAAGCAACAGTTAGAACTGGACATGGAACAACAGACTAGTTCGAAATAGGAAAAAGAGTACATCAAGGCTATATATTGTCACCCTGCTTATTTAACTTCTATGCAGAGTACATCATGAGAAATGCTAGGGTGGAAGAAGCACAAGCTGGAATCAAGATTGCTGGGAGAAATATCAATAACCTCAGATGTGCAGATGACACCACCCTTATGGCAGAAAATGAAGAACTAAAAAGCCTCTTGATGAAAGTGAAAGAGGAGAATGAAAAAGTTGGCTTAAAGCTCAGCATTCAGAAAACGAAGATCATGGCATCCGGTCCCATCACTTCATGGGAAATAGATGGGGAAACAGTGGAAACAGTGTCAGACTTCATTTTGGGGGGCTCCAACATCACTGCAGATGGTGACTGCAGCCATGAAATTAAAAGACGCTTACTCCTTGGAAGAAAAGTTATGACCAACCTAGACAGCATATTGAAAAGCAGAGACATTACTTTGCCGACTCAGGTCTGTCTAGTCAAGGCTATGGTTTTTCCAGTGGTCATGCATGGATGTGAGAGCTGGACTGCGAAGGAGGCCGAGCGCCGACGAATTGATGCTTTTGAACTGTGGTGTTGGAGAAGACTCTTGAGAGTCCCTTCGACTGCAAGGAGGTCCAACCAGTCCATTCTGAAGGAGATCAGCCCTGGGATTTCTTTGGAAGGAATGATGCTAAGGCTGAAGCTCCAGTACTTTGGACACCTCATGCGAAGAGTTGACTCATTGGAAAAGACTCTGGTGCTGGGAGGGATTGGGGGCAGGAGGAGAAGGGGATGACAGAGGATGAGATGGCTGGATGGCATCACGGACTCAATGGACGTGAGTCTGAGTGAACTCCGGGAGACGGTGATGGACAGGGAAGCCTGGCGTGCTGTGATTCATGGGGTCGCAAAGAGTCGGACACGACTGAGCGACTGAACTGAACTGATAACATTCAGAAGAAAATATGTGAGAAAATCTTTATGACACTGAATTTGGCAATGATTTCTTGGAAATGACACCAAAAGCCCGAGAAATTAAAAAAGACAAAAATTGGATTTCATAGAGTTTAGCCCTTTGCGCATCACAGGAGCGAAAAGACAAGCTACAGAAGGGGGTGGGATATTCGCAAGTCATTTACCTAATCAGAGGTTAATATCCAGAGTATATTAAGAACCCCTACAACTCAACAACAAAAAAATACCCAATTTAAAAATAGGCAAAGGACTTGAATGACCATTTCTTAAAGAAAAAAAAAAAAACATATAAAAATGGCCATTAAGCACATGAAAAGGGGCTTAACATCACCAGTTATTAGGGCAATGCAAATCAAAACTATAATAAGATCCCAATTACACCCATTAGGATGACTGCTACTTAAAAAAATGAAAAGACTACAGTGCTGGGGAGCACGTGCAGAGACTGGAACCCTGTGGATTACGGATGGAATGGAGACTGGCGTGGCCGCTGTGGAGACACTGTGGCGATCCCTCAAGAAGCTGGAAATAGAACCACCATGTGATACAGCGGCTCCACGCCTGGGTATGACCCACAGGATCTGAAACAGGGTCTTAAAGGGACTGATCTGCTACACCCAGAATCACAACAGCGTTATTCTCAAGAGCTGAAACATGGAAGGAACTCCTGTCCTCACTGGATGAATGGAGAAGCAAATATGCTACACACACATGATGGAATATCATTCAGCCTTAAAAAGGAAGGAAATTCTAATACATAATGAAACTTAGGTGAGCCCTGAAGACATTATGCTAAGGGAAATAAGCCAGTCACAAAAAGACAAACACTGCAGGACTCCCCTTTAGTGAGATAATCAGAGCAGTGAAAATCATAGAGACAGAAAGCAGAATCGCGGCTGCCAAGGTCTGCAAGGAGGGAGAGACGGGGCTGCTTTAATGAGGAAGAGCTTCACATTCCCAAGATGAAAAGAGCTCTGGAGGTGGATGGAGGTTATGGCTGTTCGATAATGTGAATAAGTTTAATACCACTGAACTACACACTTAAAAATGAGTAATATGATCAATTTTATGTTATGTGTATTTTGTCATGATTTCTTAAATTGTCAAATAAAAGTAGGCCTACGTGCAAAAAGCAAACTTTAAAACTTTGGAAAAACAAAACAAAATCATGTGGAAACATTTCTACAACTAGAGGTAGGGAAGGGTTTCTAAAGAGCACGCAACAATCGCAACCCTAAAGTGGTGCGCTGGTAAATCTGACTGCGAAAGCTGTACGCTGCAAAAGATGCGGAGAGGGTGGAAAGCAGACGTCTGCAGCGGAAACCGGCAGAGAGCTGGCTTCCGGAACATACAAAGAATTACTATAAATTCATATGAAAAATACAAATCACCTGTGAGAAACATAAGCAAATTACAAAAGAGAAAAGATGTTCAAAACCACTGCCAGTCAGGGGAATTAAAACTGAACTAACAGAGAGATCAGTTCACATCGTCCACTTAGCAAACAGCGTTAAGCTGGTGATGCCAAACAACAGCTCAGCTGGCAGAAGAGAAAACTGCAGAATCATTAGGGAGCATGTGGCCACTTCTAGATAATTTTTAAACGAACACACAGACTAGACTTGCCACACAAATGCTTGCAGAAATGTATACGAGGCACGTGCGTCGCAGCACTTGTGAAAAGCAGGAATCATCTACTGCTTATCACACGAAGACAGAAAACACTGGTGATGGACCAAGACTGTAGTAAAATGCGATGAGCACATAAGATTAAGGAAACTGCATACACAAAAACGCCTAAAGCAATGTGAAGGGGCAAAAAGGCAAGCTGTGAAGCAATTATGTATCTATGCACAAACACATAGTTACACTCATACAATTCAAACCACACACACAAGACCGCATGTTATTTATGGATATGGACACATTTAGTAAAAGCTGGAGCTCCCTCTGCAATCCACACACACACGTGCACTGGATAATGAACACAGATCATTGTTTCCATTGGAAGGTGAAAGGAAGGAGAGGTAAAGAGAACTGGTTGAGGGTTGTGATCAGAAGGCTTCAGCGGTCTCTGTGATGCTTTATTTCTCTAAGAGAAACCTCTGAAGCCAGGTGCCACCTTACAGGGAGATGCGAGGGAGGGGAAGGCACACTTTAAAACGACACACGGGCAAGCTACCCTCAAAAGACATAAACGATCCAGAGAAGGGCAGTGGAGCAGCTCCACGGCCATTCCCAGGAGGAGATAAGCCACACAGAAGGAAAAGCATCTCTCCTTGGCCTGTGGCTTCCTGCTCCCAGGCACCAGGACACACGGGGTCATCACAGCCCAGACGTGTCCGAAGAATGGCCTCGGAAGCCAAGCCGCCGGGACACGCGCGGCACAGACACCGGTTTCACCGGTGTCGTCACGGCCCGTGAGGCAGAACAGCTCTCAGTTTTTAGGAGCTCTAAGATTTTCAGACCCGGGCAAGGATGTCCATGATACGAAGAAACACAAGAACACAAAATCTTCCCAAACGATGTAAGCAGCCCCGTGGAGTAAACCACAACCCCACTGCAGCCTGAGGGCCCGTGTGAGAGGCCCTGCCTTGGGCTTCAGGGCTGGGGGGGGGGTCCGTCCTCAACCGCCAGGAAAGTTCTCTGCAAAGGCAACACGGCCGCAGGGGATGGAAATTCAGCCTCGTTCATTCTGAGATGACAGCTTCCTCAGTGGATCAGCAACGCGGAACTCCCAGGGAGAATCAGAATCAAACACAGAAATGTTTATGAAAATCAAACTTTCTGCATTATTATTACGGTATTATTACTTATCAGAACACATCAACACGCTGAACGGGGTTGAGTTTAGCACCACGTTAGCCCTGTGATTCTAATTTTTCAAGTGTAATGGGAAAATTGATTTAGATGTATGATTTCAAGTTGAAAACTTCATAAGTTTCTAAAAAGTATCGAAACATTTAAGCAAATGTATGATTCATGGTATTTACAGTCGAATATGCTCGATATACAATACTTAGGAAGATCAAGTTAGAATAAATTTATAAATGAAATATAAAATGCTTCACATTAACTAAGCATATGAAATGGAATAAAAAGCCCACTTGGAGTCTCCTTGAAACTGACTGTTACACGTTGCAGAATGTGTCATTTGCGTTTCCTTACTAACTCTCTGCTTCGATGGTCTGTCCACTGGTGGAAGTGGGTGCTACAGCCCTAGGGCCACTGTGCTGCCCTCAGCTTCTCCTTTCGCGCTTCTCAGAGTCTGCCTTCTGTGCTGAGGTGTCCTGTGTGAAGTGCACAGACACCTACAGCCGTCACGTCCTCCTCTTCGGCTGATCCTCTGTCCACTATGTAGTGTCTCTCTTCATCTCTTCCGACAGTCTCCATTTTAAGGTCTATTCTGCCCGCTATGAGGACCGCTGCTCCGGCTCTCTCCTGGCTCCAGCTGTGCGGGCAGCTTCCACCCTCTCACTTTCAGCCCCCATGCGTCTCTAGGCCTAAAGTCAGTTTCTTGCAGACAAAATATACGTGGGTCCTGTTTTTTCATCCATTCAGCCAATCTGTGTTTTTCGGTTGGAGCATTTAATTCATTTACATTTAAAGTAATTATTGCTAAATATGCTCCTATTGCCATTTTCTTGCCCTCAGCCAACAAAAGAGTCTGAAATGCAGTACTTGGGTGCAATCTCAAACATGACAGAATGATCTCTGTTCATTTCCAAGGCAAACCATTTAGTATCACAGTAATCCAAGTCTATGCCCCAAACAATGCCGTAGAAGTTGAAGCTGAATGGGTCTATGAGTACCTACAAGACCTAGAATTAATACCAAAGAAAGACGTCCTTTTCCTCATATGAGACTGGAATGCAAAAGTAGGAAGTCAAGAGATACCTGGAGTAACAGGCAAGTTTGGCCTTGGAGTACAGAATGAAACCCGGCAAAGGGCAACAGAGTTTTGCCAAGAGAACATACTGGTCACAGCAAACACCCTCTTCCAACCACACAAGAGAAGACTCTACACAAGGACATCACCAGATGGTCAATACTGGGATCAGACTGATTATATTCTTCGCAGCCGAAGATGGAAAACCTCTACACAGTCAGCAAAAACAAGGCTGAGAGCTGGCTCAGATTATGAACTCCTTAAGGCCAAATGCAGAATTAAATTGAAGAAAGTAGGGAAAACCACTAGACTATTCAGGTATGACCTAAAGCAAATCCCTGACGATTATACAGTGGAAGTGACGAGAGATTCGAGGGATTAGATCTGATAGACAGAGAGCCTGAACAACTACAGACAGAGGTTCGCGACATTGTACAGGAGGCCGTGATCAAAACCATTCGCAAGAAAAAGAAATGCCAAAAGGCAAAATGGTTGTCTGAGGAGGCTTTACAAATAGCCGAGAAAAGAAGAGAAGTGAAAGTACAAGGAGAGAAGGAAGGCTATATCCATCTGAATAAAGAGGCGCAAAGAGCAGCAAGAGAGATGAGACAGCCTTCCTCAGCGATCAGCGCAAAGGAATACAGGAAAACAACAGAATGGGAAAGACCAGAGATCTCTTCAAGAAAATCAGAGATACCAAGGGAACATTTCATGCAAAGATGGTCACAATAAAGGACAGAAATGGTATGGACCTCACAGAAGCAGAAGATATTAAGAAGTGGTGGCAAGAATAAATAGAACTATACAAAAAAGATCTTATTGACCCAGATAACCACGATGGTGTGATCACTCACCTAGAGCGAGGCACCCTGGAGTGCAGCGTCAAGTGGGCCTTAGGAAGAATCACGAGTAACAAAGCTAGTGGAGGTGACGGAACTCCAGCTGAGCTGTCTCAAATTCTAAAAGCGGATGCTGTGACAGTGCTGCACTCAATATGCCAGCAAATTTGGAAAACTCAGCAGTGGCCACAGAACTGGAAAAGGTCAGTTTTCATTCCAATTCCAAAGAAAGGCAATGCCAAAGAATGTTCAGACTACCACACAACTGCCCTCATCTCACACACTAGAAAGTAATGCTCAAAATTCTCCAAGCCAGGCTTCAACAGTAGTTGAACTGAGAACTCCCAGATGTTCAAGCTGGATTTAGAAAAGGCAGAGGAACCAGAGATCAAATTGCCAACATCCGTTAGATGATAGAAAGGCAAGAGATTTCCAGAAAAACATCCACTTCTGCTTCATTGACTACACTAAACCCTTTGACTGTGTGGATCACAACAAACTGTGGAACATCCTGAAAGAGATGGAAATACCAGACCACCTTACCGGCCTCCTGAGAAATCTGTATGCAGGTCAGGAAGCAACAGTTAGAACTGGACATGGAAAAAAGGACTGGTTCAAAATTGGGAAAGGAGTATGTCAAGGCTGTATATTGTCACCCTGCTTATTTAACTTATATGCAGAGTACATCATGAAAAATGCTGGGCTGGATGAAGCACCAGCTGGAATAGAGATTGCCGGGAGAAATTTCAATAGCCTCAGATATGCAGGTGACACCACCCTTGTGGCAGAAAGTGAAGAGGAACTAAAGACCCTCTCGATGAAAGTGAAAGAGGAGAGTGAAAAAGTTGGCTTAAAACTCAACATTCAAAAAACGAAGATCATGGCATCCAGTCCCATCACTTCACAGCAAATAGATGGGGAAACAGTGGAAACAGTGACAGCCTTTATTTTCTTGGCTCCAGAATCACTGCAGACGGTGACTGAAGCCATGAAATTAAAAGACACTTGCCCCTTGGAAGAAAAGCTGTGACCAATCTAGACAGCGTATCAAAGAGCAGAGACATTACTTTGCCAACAAAGGTCCATCTAGTCAAAGCTATGTTTTTTCCTGTAGTCATGTATGGATGTGAGAGTTGGACTATGAAGAAAGCTGAGCACCAAAGAATTGATGCTTTTGAACTGTGGTGTTGGAGAAGACTCTTGAGAGTCCCTTGGACTGCAAGGAGATCCAACCAGTCCATCCTAAAGGAGATCAGTCCTGGGTGTTCATTGGAAGGATTGATGCTGAAGCTGAGGCTCCAATACTTTGGCCACCTCATGCGAAGAGCTGACTCATTGGAAAAGACCCTGATGCTGGGAAAGACTGAAGGCAGGAGAAGGGGATGACAGAGGATGAGGAGGTTGGGTGGCATCACAATTCAATGGACGTGAGTCTGAGCACGCTCTGGGAATTGGTGGAGGACAGGGAAGAGTGGTGTGCTGCAGTCCATGGGGTCACACAGAGGCAGACACGACCGAGCGACTGCGCTGCCCTGCACATATACGGAATCTAGAAAGATGGTGCTGATGAATTTATTCGCAGGGGAACAACAGAGAAACAGACTCAGAGAACAGCCTTATGGACACGGCAGGGGCGGCGGGAGGGAGGGTGGGGGGTGTGGAGAGAGGAACATGGAAGCGCGCATTACCACAGGTAGGATAGACAGTCCACGGGAATTCCCTGTGTGGCTCAGGGAACTCGAACAAGGGCTGCGCAACAGCCTAGAGGGGTGGGGTGGGGAGGGAGATAGGAGGGAGTTTCAGAGGGAGGGGACATATGTATCCTTATACCTGATTCATGCTGATATTTGGGACAAAACAACAAAATTCTGTAAAGCAATTATCCTTCAGTTAAAATACAAGTAAATGTTTTTAGAACTGCAAAACGTATACACAAAAATTTTCATCAGCTGAATCTTAAATATGTTAATATCTTTACAGTTTTATTGATAAATAATTGGCATACATCACTATAAAAGTTTAAGGCATACAGAACAGTGACTTGATTTCCATATATTGTAAAATTATTCCCTCAGTAAGCTTAGTTAATTATTCATCATCTCATGTAGATACAATGAGAAAGAGAAAAAAATTCTCTCTCAGGATCTACTGTCTCAAGAGCCTTCTTCAGCTCAGTTCAAGTTCTGTCGCTCAGTCATGTCCGACTCTTTGTGACCCCATGAATCGCAGCACGCCAGGCCTCCCTGTCCATCACCAAATCCTGGAGTTCACACAAACCCATGTCCATTGAGTCAGTGATGCCACCCAACCTCCTCATCCTCTGTCGTCCCCTTCTCCTGCCTTCAATCTTTCCCAGCATCAGGGTCTTTTCCAATGAGTCAGCTCTTCACATCAGGTGGCCAAAGTATTGGGACTTCAGCTTCAGCATCAGTCCTTCCAATGAATATTCAGGACTGATTTCCTTTAGGATTGACTGGTGGGATGTCCTTGCAGTCCAAGGGACTCTCAAGAGTCTTCTCCAACACCACAGTTCAAAAGCATCAATTCTTCGGGGCTCAGCCTTCTTCACAGTCCAACTCTCACATCCATACATGACCACTGGAAAAACCATAGCTTTGACTAGGCAGATCTTTGTCAGCAAAGTAATATCTCTTCTTTTTAATACACTGTCTAGGTTGGTCATAGCTTTTCTTCCAAGGAGTAAGCATCTTTTAATTTCATGGCTGCAGTCACCATCTGCAGTGATTTTGGGCCCAGAAAAATAAAGTCTGACACTGTTTCCACTGTTTCCCCATCTATTTCCCATGAAGTGATGGGACCGGATGCCATGATCTTCGTTTTCTGAATGCTGAGCTTTAGGCCAAATTTTCGCTCTCCTCTTTCACTTTCATCAAGAGGCTTTTCAGTTTCTCTTCACTTTCTGCCATAAGGGTGGTGTCACCTGCATATCTGAGGTTATTGATATTTCTCCCAGCAATCTTGATTCCAGCTTGTGTTTCTTCCAGTCCAGCGTTTCTCCTGATGTACTCTGCATAGCAGTTAAATAAGCAGGGTGACAATATACAGCCTTGACGTACTCCTTTTCCTATTTGGAACCAGTCTGTTGTTCCATGTCCAGTTCTAACTGTTGCTTCCTGACCTGCATACAGATTTCTCAAGAGGCAGGTCAGGTGGTCTGGTATTCCCATCTCTTGAAGAATTTCCCACAGTTTATTGTGATCCACACAGTCAAAGGCTTTGGCATAGTCAATAAAGCAGAAATAGATGTTTTTCTGGAACTCTCTCGCTTTTTCCATGATCCAGTGGATGTTGGCAATTTGATCTCTGGTTCCTCTGCCTTTTCTAAAACCAGCTTCACGTATTGCTGAAGCCTGGCTTGGAGAATTTTGAGCATTACTTTACTAGCATGTGAGATGAGTGCAATTGTGCAGTAGTTTGAGCATTCTTTGGCATTGCCTTTCTTTGGGATTGGAATGAAAACTGACCTTTTCCAGTCCTGTGGCCATTGCTGAGTTTTCCACATTTGCTGGCATATTGAGTGCAGCACTTTCACAGCATCATCTTTTAGGATTTGAAATAGCTCAACTGGAATTCCATCACCTCCACTAGCTTTGTCCATAGCAATGCTTCCTAAGGCCCACTTAACTTCACATTCCAGGATGTCTGGCCTTAGGTGAGTGATCACAGCTTTCTTACAGATCATATACTCATGTGAGCCAAGGTCACCACTCTGTACATCAACTCCCCAGGCCTTATTTATCTCATACCTGTAACTGTTTATCTGTCTCATAACCTGTACTTTACAACAATAACAACTCCAATTCCCCTGCCCCACCTCCCTCATTCTGAGAACCACAAATATGACCTCTTTTTCTATAAGTTTGGGGTGTGTTTGTTTTTAGATTCCACATATAAGTACAGTATTTGTCTTTCTCTGTCTGATTCATTTCACTTCACATAATGCTTTCAAGATTCACCCATTTTGTCACAAATTGAACCTAAATTTTCTTTAAAAGAATTGCAATTTTGGATTCATCACTTTAACAAATAGAATCCTGATTTTTCGAAATTAAAAGTTCTCTATGCATAAAATCCACTCTCAAGAGTACCAAAAAACCCTCGTGTATCATGGAGGATTTCCTTTTAAGTCAGATAATAAAATAAGAATCATTGCCATAAATCTCACTGAATCTTATTTCAAGAGTTCTGGCTAACATAACAGAATGTGAATAAGACATAAAGAAAAGAACAGATAAACTGATTATTTCTGGAAGACACGGACAAAACTCCCAGGAAGTTGGTTGAGAGCAGTTTCTCGAAGGTGACCTAAATGAGAAGGAAGAACAAGGAAGACGGGATCAATGCATATGTGTGGCTGATAACGCAGGAACCAACACAACATTGCAAAGCAGCTGTACTCCAATTTAAAACATCTGAATAAAATAAGCTGTGTATAGAGAGAGAGCCAGGCCCCAGGACCGCACGGTCAGCACCCCTGGGAGACGTCGGGGGTGAGCTCTGGGCCGCGGGACCTCAGGGGGTGGGCCCGGCACGGAGACCGCAGGAAACCCTGCGGCGACTCTGACGCACACTCGCGCTGGGCGGATGCTGGGCAGGAGCGTCTCCCTGAACCCCTTCCTGCAGGTTCACAGATCCCACTCCCCACCCCCAACCTCTAGACAGAAAGTAACACAAAGCCTTGAAAGAAAAATGCAGCACAGACCAATTCTAGGAAAGAAGAAAAACACAGGCACAGAAAAGCGATCTGCAGACACCGCCATCAGAGTGAGAAATCCAGGCCGAAGAAAATCAAGACCTGGCTGTAAGCCCACCATCCATCAGCAAACAGAGACCAGCTCAGCTCCCCTCAGCAAACCGTAGGGACCAAGCCCAGGGCTAGGACAAGAGCACAAACCCCCCAGAGCAGGTGCGGCAGCAACAGGACTGGTCAGAACCTAATGAAGCAGAGCTCCTCACCCTCAAGGACTCACACACAAACCACGAGGAGCAACTCCAAACCGTGAATGGCCTACACTAGGGAGACTGCAGGACCGCACTTGCCAGGAGCTGGACACAGACTAAGACACACGCTACTCCTGGATAGACGGACAGAATGCGGGCTTTTAAAACCTGGTTCTCCACAAATCAACTCAGATTCTCGATAATTGAAGCAACCTCCCAAAAGAATTCTTCGGACTTTAATAACATGATTTTGAAATTATCTAGAAAATTAAATAGGCAAAATATTAAATAAATATTCAGAAAAGAAAAGAGAGAAGGTCCTGTTTCATGAGACACTGAGATATTACTTTGAGCTCAACTCCTGGACCACAGGCCAGATGGGTTCAAACCCAAACAGAAGCAGCATAGGTAAGACGCAAGAGCACTTCAGTTCGTGCAAAAGGGCGCACAACCAGATGACGGGAAAGTTATCCAGAGGAAATGAACCGGTCACCCATCTTCTAAGCATTTGTCTAAAGGAAACAGTCAGAGGTATGGCACAGATGTATAAGCTTTTTGGTCTTTTCTATAAAAGCAAACTTTGAAATAACTTAAACCGTCAACGAGAGGGAGATGACTGGCCGGCCCCACGTCTTCTGTGCACCCTCAGCTGTCAGGGCACACAGACGGCCCCGGCGGCCTCGTGCTGCCCTGCACGAGCCAGGCTGCCCGTGAGGCAGCAGAGCACCCCGTGCCCCCAGGGCAGGACACCAGCCGTGTACTCACAGGCCTACGCACAGAAAAGGCTCAGAATGACAAAGCTCAAGACATTAGCAGTGGTTATCTCAGGGCGGTGGTGGGCCTATGGGCCATTTTTATTCTTTCCGATAGGAGCATTTTCAAGTGAGAAAATCAATATTTTCATTTACATGGCAAAGAAGAATGTGTACCCTACACTGAAATTGTTTAAGATAATAAAATAACTTTGAGGCACTTTAATTAAAAATGATATATTGACAACAGTGACAGAAGGGTGATTATAGCATACATCTTTGTATTCAGTATGCGTTTTCTGGGTGCCTGTGATTCCCAAAGCCTGAGGCTCTGGATGCTGGAGAGCAAGACAGGAGGTCAGCCTGCGGGAGGGGAGCAGGACTGGCTTGGAGCTGGAGGCCTTCCTTCCGGGTCACACCCAGCAAGGCTCCGGGTAGGAGACGCATGCTCGGTGTTAGTGAAGAAGCCCCGAAGCTTCCAAAACGAAGCAGCAAAGAATCCACACACGGAACTCATGAAAGGAGACACGAAGCAGCAGCGTGCAGACACGTCCAAACCGTCAGTCACGGGAGCAAAAGGCGAGACAGCAGCGAGGCAAGGCCTTGCCCCCAGTCCACCATCAAGAGGGCTGGAAACACAGCGCCGAGCAGTGGCAGCATAGACGTCAAATTTAAATAGAATTGGTAGGGATGTTGGAGGAGGGCATGGCAACCCACTCCGGTGTTCCTGCCTGGAGAACTCCATGGACAGAGGAGCCTGGCCGGCTCAGTCCATGGAGCACAGAGTCAGCCACGACCAATCAACTAATACACACACACAGTAGGGAGGCAAACTAACGCATCACACTGCAAACAACCTGCAAAGTAAAACGCCATAAGATGCTTAAACATGTCAATTAGTCCACTCTGGGAATCTGCCCCACTGAAATAATCAGAAAAAGAAAGAAACCTAAGCTGAAAGACCAACATCACACTGTTGGACCATAAAGAAG
The DNA here is from genome assembly GCF_023091745.1 of Budorcas taxicolor. NCBI lineage: Eukaryota > Metazoa > Chordata > Mammalia > Artiodactyla > Bovidae > Budorcas > Budorcas taxicolor. Next base: position 165,894,578 of record NC_068920.1, on the reverse strand, counting down.
GCTGAGTGCCGAAGAACTGATGCTTTGGAAGTGCGCTGGAGAAGACTCTTTGAGAGTCTCCTGGACAGCAAGGAGATCAAGCCAGCAGCCCTAAAGGAAATCAACCTGGGATATTCACTGGAAGGACTGATGCTGAGGCTGAAGCTCCGATATTTTGGCCACCTGATGCAAACAGCCGACTCATTGGAAAAGACCCTGGTGCTGGGAAAGATTGAGGGCAGGAGGAGAAGGGGGTGAGAGAGGATGAGGTGGTTGGATGGCATCACCAACTCAATGGACATGAGTTTGAGCAAAGCTCCTGGAGACAGTGAAGGGCAGGCAAGACTGGCGTGCTGCGGTCCACGGGGTCACAAAGAGTCAGACACGACTTAGTGACCGAACAACGGCCACACCACCATCTTTGTGTTCAGTGACAGTGAAGCCTGGGTGTTGACCACAAATAACACATCAGACCTCATGTGTTTGTGAAATAGCGTTAAAGGAACAGATGAACTGATCCCTGGGTGAGCCTTAGAAATACTGCACTACGTGAAAGGAGCCAGATGCAAAGGGCCGCTCAGTGGCGGCGCCGAGCCTCGGGCCCCTGAGCACACGCTGGCCAGCTCGTGGCCCCTGCAGCCCAAGCCCCAGGCCCACGTCCCTGCACACGGAACGGCAGGGCACGGAGACACAGAGTGGACTTGGGCACACACAGGCGTGAGGCACACGCTCAGACACACAGCCCCACAGGCACACAAGCAGCCGGTGTGGACGGCAGGAGCCACGGACACACTGGACCGTGATCACCGTGGAGCCTGGACCGTGGGTGATCAGCAGGGACCAGAGACACGTGGTGCAGACACTCCAGCCAGTCCCCACCCGGGGGCCCCTCCCAGGCACCCGAGGCAGGGGCTCCCCGCCAGGGAGAAACCTGGGGCCACTAGCTGCAGTGGTGGCCCGGGGCCGGACCCTGACCCAAGCACCGCCAGCCCAGATTCTGAGGTGCCCAGCTGGGTCTTTGAAGCTGCATATTCGCCGTATTGCCTGTGTTGGGTCACCCTGCCTTTCCACATCCGCTGTATGATGGGGGGTCACCTCTGCCCCTCCACAAGCCAAGCTGGGAGCCCTCCCTGAGGCCCCCAGTCCATCAAGTCTGACAAAGAGAGCAGAGACTCCTGGACTGCCCACCCCACACAATTGCTATGGACATCCCTCTGACTCTCAAAACATAGCAGTTTGGACAACTCAGCCAGAAGGGTCTGGCATGCGGCCTCCTTGGAATTGTTACTGCTGTCATGGGGGAGGGGTGGGGTGGGGCTCCAGGGAAAGGCCAGGAGCGCATTGAGGGAGGCTTGCACCTGCTTGCCCCAGCCCTGGCTCACCCTGGGCGGGCACACAGTCTCCAGGTCAGGCCCATGCCCAGGGAGACACAGAGCTATGGGCAGACATGTGGCAAGGGCAGCACCATCTCCAGGAACTTCTTTGTCACTGACTTTCCAGATGCTGATTCCTGCCCAGGAGGCTGAGGCAGTTGCCATGGATACAGCCTCCTGGTCTCAGGCAAAGGTGCCTCAGCCTCCGCCATGCTCCCCACTCCAGCCCCATCCTGGGCTGCGCATAGAGCGCAGGGCCCTGCACTAATGGCCCTGAGCCTGCTCCAAAGCCTAGAGACTCCGGGCCAGGCTGAAGAAGGGTCAGCCCTGGCAGGTGCAGGCCCCCAAGCCAGAGAGCACGACATTCACAGCTCACTCAAATAGAAACATCACAGCTGTCTACCTCATACCAAGGACACTCGGAGGTCAGCACCAGTAGTCCCATCACACAGAGGAAGAAACTGAGGTTCAGACGGCACATCCAAGTGTCCAGGCTCCCGACCCAGGAAGAGGAGGAGCTGGGGCGTGCCCAAAGTACAGGAAAGTCCAGCCGAATGTTCTCACCCCCTCCCACCCCTCCTCTAGGGCCAGAGGGCAGATAGGGGCCACACAGAGCGGACACCAGGGGCTCCAGGCCCCCAGCTTCTTTGAGGCATGGTGGGTGACCACTGGAGAGAAGCTTTCCAGTCCCTCCTGACCACCGCCCGTCTGGACGCGGCCCACGTGGGCACTGGCTGACCACCGCCCGTCTGGACGCGGCCCACGTGGGCACTGGCTGACCACCGCCCGTCTGGACGCGGCCCACGTGGGCACTGGCTGACCACCGCCCGTCTGGACGCGGCCCACGTGGGCACTGGCTGACCACCGCCCGTCTGGACGCGGCCCACGTGGGCACTGGCTGACCACCGCCCGTCTGGACGCGGCCCACGTGGGCACTGGCTGACCACCGCCCGTCTGGACGCGGCCCATGTGGGCACTGCGCCCTTGGACTGGCTGAAGGGCTCTGTCCAGCGTGAAAGAGGCCTGCTACTTTTCTCACCTGCAGCAAAGCTCTGGCCAGGGAGGCCTCACCCACTGCAGCCATGGACACCTGGGAGTGGGTGCCTTCGCACCGCTGCCATCAGACCCTTATTTCAGGGTCGACAGTACGCCTCCTGCGCCCCTAAGGGTCAGGGTGGCTGGTGGTTACGAGCCTGGACTTGGGCTTAGTCTGGAATCTGCACTGGTTCCTGCAAAACGTCTGAGCTTCTCTCAGTGTCCAATCGGTAAAGTAAGAGTGTCCCCTCCTCCCTGTAAAGATGAGGGGCCCTGCCAATGATGGTTGGGCGGGGAACCTGAACTTCTACTCCACGAAGAAGTGACACAGCAGAAAACCCTGTCTCCTCACTGAGAAGGATCAGAGACCCAGCTAAAACAGGGTTAATAAGAACCAGAGTCTCAGAAAACCATGTGGAGATGTCCAGGTTTCAATCACATCTCATTCATCAAAAAGCCAGGAAGACTTCAAACGGAATGAAAGATGGCAACCATAGACCCTGACACTTGAGATAACAGAGGCCCTAACATTTTCTGCAAAGATTTTGTAGCAGTTATGACAGCCTCTCCACAAACAGCCACTGACATGCTTGAAACAAACAGACAGAAGAAAGTTTCCTGAACAAAACAGAGAAGAATTAAATGGAAATTTTATAACTGAAAACTACCGTAGCCACTGTGAAAAGCTAAGAGGATGGGCTCAACGGTAGAAGAGAGGGAACGTAGGGAAAAGCCCTCAGGCCCAGAGACGGAGCCGGAGGCCGGGGAGGAGGGGCCCCCAGGGCTGTAAAAGCCGATCAGAATCGCAGGCAAGGGGAAAGGAGAGGAGCCTCCCACAAGCCATAATCTTTTGGGAGGGTCTGAAATATCCCCAAATGGAAGAAACGTGGCAGAGAGGCACAGAGAGCCGACGCTTTTGGAAAGAACGGTGCTAACAGACCTGCTCAACGCAGAGCTACCACAAGCCTTCAGTTTTAAAAACTGCACTGTCTGCAATAAAGTGAAGCTCAATAGCTGATGTGTGCCTGTATATACTCAACAGTGGGGCCACAACATGCGTGAAGTGAGACCATGGCGACGTAAGGAGAACAGACAAGCGCAGTCTATGAGCGGAGGCCTCAGCACCCACCCTGCCAACTGACAGAGCAGTCAGACAGAGGGCCGGCGAGGGCACAGAAGGCCCATTAACACCTTCAACAGAGTCTGATCCACATTTATGGAGCAGGCCACACAAGAACAGCCAAAACCATGCTCTTGCCGAGTGCCCATGAAACATAAACAAAGACAGACCACATCTTGAGCCCAATATAAACCTTACCAAGTTTAAAATGCTCAAAATCATACAGAGTGTGTTCTCTGACCACATGGAATCAGGCTAGAAATCAGTAACAGAAAGATACTGGAATATTTCCAAACATTTAGAAAATAAATAACACATTTCTGAACAATCTATAGATCAAAGAGAAGTCTAGAGAAAGTTTAAGAACACATGAAGCTGAATTAAACTGAAAATGAAACATACTGAAATGTGTGAGACACAGCTCAAGCGTGCTGAGAGGCGCCCCTAATACACCGCGCGCACACACGAGGAGAGGGAGACGCCTCGGACCACTGACCTCAGCCCACCACCAGAACGGAGAAAAAGAAGAGCGATACAAACTCAGAGCAAACAGAATGCAGAAAGTAATAAAAATAAGGGCAGAAAATAGTAAAATTGAAAAAAAATTTAATTATTGAAACTAAGAGTTATTTCCTTGAAAGGATCAATAAAACTGACAAACTCCTAGCAAGACTAACCCAAACCTCCCAAAAGAGAGAGAGGCTGAGAGAGGAGACACAAGCTACCAACGTAAGAGATGACACATGGCTGTCACTAGAGATGCTGCACGTATGAGAATGATAAGCGGCCACAGTGAGCAACTCTACACACACAGTTTCGACAATTTAGACTTAATGGACCGTGTCCTCAAAAAAATACAAACTACCTCAACTTACCCAACAGGAAATAGACAATTCAAATATCCCTGTAACTATTAAGGAAATTGAATCCATAAGATTTAAACTCCCTAAAGACAAATCTCTAGGCCAGCTGGATTCACTGCAGAATTCTACCAAATATTTAAAGAAGAATTCACAGCACTTTCACACAATGGCTTCCAGAAAATAGAATGGGGAAGAAACACTTCCAAATCCATTTTTGGAAGCCTGTATTATCCTGATATCAAAGCCATACAGAGACTACCCAAAAAAACAGCCAAACAAAGCAAAAAAGGAACCGACAGGTCAACAGCTTCATGAATACAGATGCAGACAGCCTTAAAAAGTATTAGCAAACGCAATCCAGCAGAATACAGAAGGGCTTACACACCGTGACCATGTTCACTCCAGAAAGTAAGTCTGGTTCAACGCTCAAAAATCTATCACTGTAATTCGCCATATTAACAGGCAGAGGAAGAAAAGATCACGTGAGCATATCAAGGTAGAAAGAACATTTGATAAAGTCTGACATTGACAAGTGGAGAAGGAGACGGCAGCCCACTCCAGCGCTCTTGCCTGGAGAATCCCGGGGACGGGGGAGCCTGGTGGGCTGCCGTCTAAGGGGTCGCACAGAGTCAGACACCACTGAAGCGACTTAGCAGCAGCAGCAGCAGACGTTGACAAGAGGAAAGCTGATTCATGACAAAAACTCTCAGAAAAAAAGGAATAGAGAAGAACTACCTCAGCTTAATAAACAGCATCTACAAAACCCTACAGCAAAGTGAAAGTGAAAGCCGCTCAGCTGCGTCCAGCTCTTTGCAACCCCATGGACTGTAGTCTGTGGAATTCTCCAGGCCAGAATCCTGGAGTGGATAGCCTATCCTTTCTCTAGCAGACCTTCCCGACCCAGGGATCGAACTGAGGTCTCCTGCACTGCAGGCGAATTCTTTACCAGCTGAACGAGCGGAAACAGAACCCTACAGCAGACACGGTGCTTCACGGGAGGGGTATGGATGCTTCCTCCCCGGAAGCGAGGCAAAGGTGCCCACACTCTCCCTCAGCGTAGCGCTAGGAGCCCTAGCTGATGCAGTAAGAGGGAAAAGGGACGAGAAGGCGGGAAGAAGAAAGACCGTTCCGCTTGCAAATGGCACACTTGTCCACACAGACAACTCCAGAGAACCCTTAAAAGAAATCTCCTGAAACTAACAAGTGCATTCAGCAGTTGCAGAAATAAAGACAAATATAACATTAAAAAGCGTATTGCTTTTCTACGTAGCAATAGCAGTGGACATTTGAATGCTGAAATTTTAAGTATTACACCATTTGTACACACATAGAAATAAAAGACAACTTTTAGATGTAAATCTGACAAAACATGCAGAGCTCTTGAATCCCAAAAACGGCGAAATGCAGAGGGAAGAAACCAGTAAGGTCCACGTGAACAAAGAGACATGCCGTGTCCACAGACTGGAAGACTCAACACAGTAAAGACACTAATTCTCTGCAAATTAACAAACCGATTCTATACAACTCCTATGAAGATTTTGTATATATACTGACAAGATTATTCCAAAATTTATATGGAAACAAAGAAACTGGAATAGCCACAACAGTTTTTTTAAAAGAATAAAGTGGGGGGAATGAGTCTGCCCAGTTTTGAGACTTAAATAGTTCTGGTAATCAATACAGTGTAAATCTGGTAGAGAGATGGACACAGATCGATGGAACAGAAGCAGACCCATATGCTCACGGCCAGCTGACTTCTGACCGAGGAAGAGAACACGTCAGTGGTGGAGACACTTCACAGCCTTTTCAACAAGTGGCACCGGAGCACCTGGATACCTACCTGCAGGCAGAAAACTAACAAAAAAGAATCTCAACTGAAAGCAGCCTCACTCCTGAAACAAACACTCACTCAAGAACAGATCCCAGACTGACATGTAAAATATAGAATCACAAAACTTTCATGGAAAAAAAAGTAGGAGAAAATCTTCATGACGTAGGTCTGGCAAAGAGTTCTTAGACTCAAAACCACAAGCCCTCTCTATAAAAGGGAAAACTGATTAACTGGACTTCATTATGATTTAAAGCTTCTGCTCTGCAAAAGTCCCCGTCACAAGGATGAAAAACAGTTAACTACAGATTGGGAGGAGATCAACTAGCATCTAACAATCCAATTAGAACCTGAACAGACATTTCACCAAAATGGAGATACAGGTGGCAGACAAGCCCATGAAAAGATGTCCAATATCAGTGGCCATTGCTGCTGTTGCTGCTAAGTCGCTTCAGTCGTGTCCAACTCTGTGCAACCCCATAGACAGCAGCCCACCAAGCTCCCCCGTCCCCGGGATTCTCCAGGCAAGAACACTGGAGTGGGTTGCCATTCCCCTCTCCAATGCATGAAAGTGAAAAGCGAAAGTGAAGTCGCTCAGTCGTGTCCGACTCCTAGCGACTCCATGGACTGCAGCCTACCAGGCTCCTCCGCCCATGGGATTCTCCAGGCAAGAGTACTGGAGTGGGGTGCCATTGCCTTCTCCTATCAATGGCCATTAGGGGAATGCAAATCAAAACCACCATGATATATCACTGCATACCCACCAGAATAGCTAAAATAAGAAACGGTGACAACAGCAAATGCTGGTAAGGAGATGGAGAAACCAGATCATTCGTACACTGCTGGCGGGAATGTAGAAGCATGTCAACAGACACAGACACTCCGGATAGCAGTCTGTTAAGATCCTAAACCACCAGACATGCGCTGCAGTGTGGCCCGTAACCGCACTCCTAGGCGCTCATCCAGGAAACTCTCTTCACACAAAACCTGCGCACAGACGTGCAGAGCAGTCTTGTGGCTGACATTTCGAAAACTGGGAACAAATCTCGTGTCCTCCAGCAGGTGACAGTCAGGGAGACAATGGGCAGTAAAGAGGACCAAAGTGCAGACGTGTGCGACAGTGTGGCTCCGCCAGCCTCAGAGAGCCACCCTGGTGAGCAGAGCCAGCCCCAAAGGCACGGTTCCATTAACCAGTGCTCAATGCTCGCGAAGCGACAAGGCGATGGACACGGGTGCTGCATCACGCTCGTCAGGGATTAAGGGGCAGTGAGGCGGGAGGCAGTGGAAGCAGGCACAGGAGGGCGACAGGGCGGGTCCTGCTGGGGATGGAGTTTCTGTGTCTTCACTGTGCCGGGGTCACACTCCGGTTGTGGGGTCACGCTACGCACCCTCAGCACCCTCTGTGCATACTGCAAACCTGTGATGAGCTCAAGACAAGACATTTCATTTTTTACAAGGGGATGTTAACAGTAGTATCCAGCTCAGGAAGGTCATGGGACGATCACATTAGAAGAGCAGCCAATACCTAGGAGACTTCATGGAAGAGCCAGCCTTGAGCTTCCGTTCTCCCCTCCTGGTCTGCTTGCCCTTCTAGCCCCACCTGCTTGGTGTTTCACCAGAGGGCTCTGCACCCACGTTGCCCACTTGCCAGACCAGGGACCCAAAGAAGCACAGGAATGAGCGCACCGCCCCAGGGGCCTCACCCCACGGAAGGAGCCACCTCATGGCAACGAGACCCTGGCCACACCGGGGTCTCGCTCGTGCCCAGGCTGCGCCCCTGCGTCACTGTGCTGCAGGGCTGGACAGTGGAAACACCAAGCCCCAGGACTGATCAGGAGATGGCGAGAAGGACGCTCTCGCTTCCTGCCCGTTCCCTGCCCCCACACAGCACTCGCAGAACCAGGGTCCCAGGCAGCAGGTGTGGGGAGGGGCCGCAGGCAGAGAGGGCGGGTGGTGCTGGAGGCCCCCTCGGGGATGCCCACCCTCAGACAGGAGGCTGCATGACACCCAGGACACCCTCTGAGCCCCCATGGGCTCAGCAGCGCCCTCACCCAGCCCCTGCCCCAGTCCAGCCTACAGAGGGTCCAGGGGAGTGGGCGGCCCTGCCTTCAGCCACCTCAGTCCACAGTCCCCGCCGCCAGACAGACCCCAGAGGCTGGTGACCAACCACGAGGCGCGAGAAAGGACCTACAGACAACTCACCTGGGCCCAGCACACCACAGACACCGCAGACCCAGACTGGCAGCCCCGCGGACGCCTGGGACCAGTCACGTGCCACCTGCGCCCATGGGGGCCGAGGGAGGTTCCCGCTCCCCTGCTGGATTTCAGTCCCGCAACCCCCGGTGCACACTGGGAACTGGGGCACCAAGGCTCATCAGAGGAGCCTGGAGTCTGAGCTCAGCCTGTTGCAGACTAACCTGTGTCCCCCCAGATTCTTCTGTTGAAGCTCTGACTCCCAGTGGGACTGTATCTGGAGATGGGATTCTTGGGAGGTAAATGGTTAAGCCAGGTCCTAAGGATGGGCTTTAATTGAAAGGATTAATTTAACAGAACAGGAAGAGACACAGAGACCTGTGTCTGCACACACAGAGAAGCAGCCCGGGAAGACACAGTGGGGAGGCAGCCGCCTACCGGCAGGAAGACTCCTTACCCAAGGCAACCCTGTGGGCACCTTGATCTTGGACATCCAGCCTCCAAAGTGAGACAGTGAACACCTGCTGTTTCGGCCCCTGACCCCCGTCTCAGGCATCTGTGCGGCGCCCAAGCTAAAGGGCAGGTTCTGCCGGGGAAAGTCCATCTGTGGAGCCGGCCAGGAGGGAAGCCCCTGGGACAAGAGCAGGGCAGAGAGGCCGCCAGGCAGAGAAACACAGACCCACATCCCATCCCACCGAAAGCAGCAGCCCCAGGTGCATGGGCTCTGATACTCCGGGAGCAGAGAGGGAGCCACCAGCTGGCGTGACGAGGGCTCCGAGAGGGGCTCCCCGGAGGGGCTGAGACCTGCAGAAAGTGGGGCACGGTGGGGCGGCCAGCCGGGTGAAGACAGGACACCCGGGGGCCTGCACAGGCGGCCTGCGGGGCGTCCGCAGGTTCCAGGTCTGTGTTACTCAGACGGGCCGTGGCAGGGGAGGAAGCGGCCCCTCCCAGCAGCCCCCCACCGCTCAGCCAAGGAGGACCTGCTCTCCGGCCTTTCCCAGCCCAGGGACTGGGACTGGCGTTGGCTCCATTAGCAGCCCTTCTCACCGCCTATGAATTTGCAGCTCTGGGCTCGCCAGCGTGAAATGGGGTGAGGGGAGGCTCCTGGAGGTGAACAGGAAGGCAGAGGCCAGGGCCCAGCTGCCCCACCCGCCTGAACAGCTGCAGGAATATCCACTGGCCACAGGCAAACGCTCCCACTCCCACCAGGCATGAACTTGACCTCCCGTGACCTCTGCACGCACACCAGGCACAGGATACCTGGATAGATGAGCAGCTGCTTCCTGCCACCTCTGCAGAGGGCGGGCCTCCCTGGCGGCTCAGATGGCAAAGCGTCTGCCTGCAGTGCAGGAGACCCAGGTTCAATCCCTGGGTCGGGAAGATCCCCCGAGAAGGAAATGGCAACCCACTCCAGTATTCCTGCTTGGAGAATTTCAAGGACAGAGGAGCCTGGCAGGCTACAGTCCATGGGGTTGCAAAGAGCTGGACACGACCACGCCTCTACAGAGGCATGCCGGGCTCAGCATGCTGCTGGCACCAGCTGCAACCACCCCGGGGCCCAGCACCCAGGACCCTGCAGTGCAGCACAGCGGAGCTCCGGGCCCGAGGCCGGCAGCCTGCAGCCCCTGTCCTGCCAGGGTCACCAGGCCCTTAGAGCTGGGTGGAGGGGGCTCCCCTTCAGCGCACGGGGTACCATCTGCAGGCAGCAGTCAGGAAGGGCCTGGCTCTGGCTCCCCACAGCCCTCCAGGAGGGGGTGAAGAGCCCTAAAGCGTAGGAAGAAGGGGGAGGGGAGCCAGGAGAAGAGATACTGAGAGGCGAGCGGTGGAGTGAGCCGCCCTCAGCGGACACCCAGCGGCGGGGGTGCGGACGGAGGGAGGCAGGGAGCCCCCTACCCCTGCCTCTGCTGCCAGCACGGGGCTGGCAGCCCACTGGGGCCACTGGCAGGAGGCAGGCACCTGGGAGCCAGGCAGACACAGCGGCCAAGCCTGTTCTGAATTATCAGCGATGCCTCAGGGATGCTGCCTGGGGAGAGTTTAAAGATGGGATCCCCAACAGCCTCCCTCTGCCGCTCCAGGGACCACTGGTCAGAACTCAGGCCCCTCCCCTGTCCCAGCAATTCCCAGCCTCAGGTGCGGATAGAAGAGAAGGCCCAGCAAACCCCAACCTGAGCAGGCATCAGAGACCCCGCCTGTAGGACCACATCACGGGACAGAGGAAGAGCCCACACAGGCGGCTCCAGCCCCAAACATGAGCTCTAGAGTCTGAGGTCATGAGCCGAGGTCAGTCCGCCTCCAGACCCAGTGTCACTGGGCACTTGGGGCTAGGCACAGTGCCCTTGGCTCCCACACGTGGGCACAGGCTCACTGCTCACCTTGGCCCTCACCTGCTGGACCCCTCCTTGCCCAGGGCAGTATCCCCCAGGGCCCGGCCTCCTGGGACCACATTCCCATGCCCTCTGGCAGCGGCCCCAGCCTAGCCCAGGTGCTCGGGAGGCAGGGCAGGGCGTGGACACAGACGTCCCTCCCTAGGCAACGCAGGAAGCTCAGGCCAGCGATAGGAGACCCTGACTTCTAATTACATGTCCTGGAAAGAAATCCCAGCTTAATTTGGAGTAAAATGAGATGCTGTGGTTAGAACTGTCCGCAGGGAGATACCTGCCAGAGCTGGAACAGACCTCTCCTCCCCTCAAGGGAAGCTCCAGGCTGGGCCATAACTGTTAGGGGACTCTGGGCCCAAGTCTTCATGGTCTGAGAGGACCCTGCCCCGATTCCCAGCTGCAATCAACCCCTCGGGACCAAAGGCTGGTCTCGGGGCTCCCTGGGGGATAGGGAGTGCAAAGGTGCAGGGGTGGGCTCGGCAGCAGTCAGGACAGGCAGGCCGCATGGGTGCCGCACGCAGGGTGCCAGCAAGTGTCCTGAAGACAGCCGAGCGGCAGTGCCCCCCACAGCCCAGCCCTGCCCCAGCCCACCACTTCCTCCTGGGCACTGCTCCCCACCGTCAGCACCCCACCCAGGTCAGTCCCTGCACCCAGAGCCCCGTGCGGCCCCCACGGCCTCCCGGCATCTTTGTCCCCTGTCCCCTCCCAGGTTCAGGACGCCCTGAACCCCTCCCACCTGCTGCTCCGCTCAAGGTCCTTCTTACGGACCTTCCCTGAACCGCACGAAGGGGAACTTCACCCCCACCACCCAGCTTCCTGCTCGTCACTGCACTTCACACCCACACGGACAGGCTGCTTGTCGCCTGTGTCCCCGGGAGATGCAGCTCAAGGTCCGCTGCTGTGTCCCCAGCAACCGGGGCGCTCGACAGACACCTTCCACACGAACGAGGGGGTGGGCAGCCAGCCAGAGGGTCGACGTGAAGAGAAGGGAAGGCGACCAGCCAGGGGAGCCCAGGAGAAGGCGAGAGGCCGTGCTGCGGCGTCCTCACTCACTCTGCCTGCCAGCCCATCCCTCCATCGCACACCACCTGTTTCCCATGCCAGGCTCAGCTGACAGGCATGCAGAGCACTCTCGGCCCATCCCTGCTTTCTCATCTGACAACCCAGCACACGCACTGGGCTCCACCTCTGGTGTGCTGCAGTCCCAGAGAGGTGAGCGTGGACTCCAGGGTCCCGGCTGCAGTCCCAGAGAGGTGAGCGTGGACCCCGGCTGCCCTCGTCCACCCAGACGTCGCTCCGGCACTCCAGCTGCACCGCCGCCGTCCTGCTCCAGGGCCATGCTGCGGCCCCTGCCTGACAGAACCTTCTGCCCCTCCCCTCCCTCCCACCACTGCCCAGTTCTCTGCCCGGCTTTGCTGAAAAACTCCCCCAAAGGCGGAAGAGCTGCCCTGGGTGCCCACCACGGCCCTCCGGGCCTGCAGGAGCCTCCGTGCAGGCCATCCGCGAGGACCCTTCACCTGCAGGCTGCCTGCCGCTGCACTCGGCGGCCCACCCTCCCTGCACCCCTGCTCGAGAAGGACATGCCCCTCCTCCCTAAAACACCAACCCCAGCCACCTCACTGGCCAGCCCCCACCTACCAGCTCTGAGTCCCCAGGCTCACCCACGGACAGCGCCTTCTCCAGCCCCCGCCGCTGGGGGTCCTGTCTTATCTCGAGCTGTCACCTGTGTTCTGGTACTGACACCGTCAGCCGTGGCCTCTGACCACACAAATAGAGGGTGCAGCCCCTCACTACGGAGCCGACCCCAAGCCGCAGCCGGCCAGACCATGCTGCGTTCTCCCCAACCCCTTTCCTACATGGGAACGTGAAGCCTGTACTGTCAGGGAGGCGTGGTCTCCACAGCACACCCGCCTCCAGGCCCCACGATGTGGCCACGAGTCTGTGCCCTCTGCCCTTGCTGAGCCTCTGGGCACCTAGAGGAAACAGAAGGGCCAGGGAGACCAGGTCCTCTGAGAACACAGCCCGCAGAGCAGGGACCGGGGGGTCTTGCTCACTGCTGTGTCCTCAGCTCCAACTCTGAATAAACAGCAATCAAGGGATGACCAGTGGGCGGGGCAGCAGCAGACGAGGGCAGCTCAAGTGGCCGGAAATGTGCAGACAGGGGACTTCAGCCAGGACAGCCCCTGCCCCGCTCCGTGGGCAGGACTGGGGGCTGCATCGCTCTCCCCCAGCAAAGCCAAGGGTGTGCCCAGGCACAGTTTACAGGCGAGTGTATGAGGTTAAGAAGCTTCCTCAACACAGGGTAGGGCCACAGGCTGATCCAGGGCACCTCCCACGCCCGCATGCCAGCCCCAGAAGCAGAAGCAAGCCCTGTTGGCCTCGGGGACAAGTCAGGCTTCACCAGGCAACATGGCCTTCCCTGTTCACCATGGGGCTTCCAGCCCTCTGAGTGCCAATTAAGTAAACCCCAATTAAAAACAAGAAAGTAACGAGGAGCAATGCCCCCATGGCTACCCACAGGCTCCTCAGCTCAGCAGGGTCAGGCTCTTCTCTGGATTCCCCAGGCCCAGCACTCCCCCCAAAACAGACAAGGGCCCCTTCTATCATGCACCACACATACACATATGTACACAAGTGTGCACACACAGCTGTGCACACACACACATACACGTGGGGGCTCCGGTGCATGCGTGTACACATACGTACGTGTGTGCACGTGTGTGTGCACATGTGTGGACAGATGCACGCACCCATGTGCACATGTAAATGCATGTATGCATCTGCACGTGCATGCGTGGACAGACGCACGTGTGTGCTGCTACACACGTGTGCACATATGCATGTGTGTGCATACACACAGTGCAGGCATATATGTGTGCACGCATGCATACACACTTGTACGCGCGCGCGCACCTATGCACACACGTGTGCACACATCGCCAGTCCCCAGGTGCTGCAAACAAGAGCAGAGAGCAGCTCCCCCACACAACTCTGGGCAACATGTGAGCCCCCATGGCACACAGACCACCTTCCCCACCTGGGGGCTTCCCTCCCAGCCCAGAACAATCCCTGCTGACAAGGCGCAGAGAGAGGGAGCCTGGAAACCGTCGGTGCCAGCTCCCAGCCCTCCTCTCACAGTGAGAGCAGAGACTTCACGACCCAAACAAGAAGCACAGAACAAACAGAAAGAGAAAGGCAAAGGAAGGGTAAGAGAGAGAAAGCAAAACTCCTGAAAAGGAGACACATCGAGAGGCAAAGAAATAGAGAAGATGAAGACGAGATAAAAGAGCAGAGACACAGAGAAGCTCAGAAATGGGGAGACAAAGGCCAAGAGATTAAGAAAAGGAGAGAGAGAGAGAGAGAAAGAAGGGGAGACAGAGACACAGGGAGGGCGGGGAGGGATGGGGCGCACGTGAAAGTGAGAGAGATGGAGAAACAGATGGACTGAGGCCAGCATCTCCAAGCCCAGGCTGGGGGCACAGTTACGGTCTTGGGACCCTTGGGATCCCCCAGCTGGGGCTCCAGAAGGTGAGCCATCCTATTCTCTCCTGTGCCCAGGAGAGAGGACAGGCAAGAGAAAGCAGCTGCCCTTGGAGGTCTCCCAGCCCTCATGGGGGGACCAGGCTCCCTGAACCTGGAATCAGGATATGTTTGTTGGAAGACTCAGGGGTCCTGCCAAAGGGTTGGTGCAGACCTCCCTGCCATGCTCCCAGCAGCCCAAATAGCACCATGGACAGCATCCCCAGAGGCCGGTCCGACCACCCTCACCAGCTCCCAGGTGGCTCAAGCACAGAGCACCCGAGTTTCAGTAGCCCATTAATTCAGCAGACATTCCCTGACCCTCCTGGGGGCCCGCCCCGAGCTACGCTCTGGGGACACTCTAAAAAATAAGACGTTCACATCCTCAGGGACACGGGTCTAGAAGGAGAGAGACGTAAACAGCCCGTAACATTTGTCGACAGCCCACACAGTGCCCAGTGGACTACAAGGCGTACCCTGCCCTCCAAGGGCCCACACTTGCCACCACGCCCCATCAGTGGGACCTCAGAGGGCTCTCTGGACAAGCCCCTGCGGCCGCCTGCCCTCAGGCAGCAGACCGGTGTGGATGGTGAGCACCACATGGCAGGATGGCACGCCTGCCAACAAAAGGCTCCCTGCCCCCTTCCCTCCTTGGTCACTAGGAAAAATGGAACAGATTAGGAAGTCGCCCAGCCTATTGTACCCAGTCTCGATAGCGCCCATCTGATCAGAGCTGGTGACAGGCTGGTGCCACAGGCGCAAAGACCAGGAGGGGAGCTGAGGCATGAGGCCCACCGGCCCCTCGGCAATCTCCAGGGAGAGACCCTCTGAAAGCGAGGCACCTCGATTCCGGCCTGTGCTGGGCATGCCACCGCTGCTGCCACCAGCAGCACCCCAAGCAGACCGAGAGCTGGCCTCCGGGGATGGGGCAGGGGACTGAGGGGGCTTGCACCGAGGGTCTTACTGGGAGCCCAGCGGCCATGCAGCCAAGTCTGTTTACTCTGACAAGTAGCACAGGAGCCCTGGCCACAGCTACCTGTCCCTTGGAAGGAGAGTTCTGGGCCACAGTGGGGCTCCAAGCCTCCCTGGGACCACAAGGCTCCAGGAGGAGCGGCTGCAGTCCCTGGGGAGGGGCCTCTGGGACCTGGGCTGTGCAAACAGGTTTCTGGAGCAAACTCCAGGCACTTACCCCCACCCCAGCCAGAGGTGGAGGGCAGCCCAGAGCCGGGGCAATGGCAGCTCAACCTCAGAACAGGGCAGAAGCCCTGAATACCATCAGGCAGGTGGAGAGACTGAGGCCCTGAAGGCTGGGGGCCCTGTGATGAGGAGGCTTTCTGCCCACTCTCCTCCCCCTCCCCGGCCCAGCCTCAGGTGACTTTCTGGATCTCCTGGATTGCTTGGGAAACACAAGCTGCTAACTATTAGAGTCTATTTGAGAAGGAAAGTGGGGGATGGGACACTGATTAAGCACCTTCCTGGAACCAGAAGCTG
Source organism: Budorcas taxicolor (assembly GCF_023091745.1). Classification (NCBI taxonomy): domain Eukaryota; kingdom Metazoa; phylum Chordata; class Mammalia; order Artiodactyla; family Bovidae; genus Budorcas; species Budorcas taxicolor. Next base: position 165,878,799 of record NC_068920.1, on the reverse strand, counting down.
TGACTACAGAGACACAGCCTCACCAAAGCACAGCACCAGAAGCACGTGTCCACGAACGCTTCAGGCAGGAGACTCGGACACACACGTGTGCCCCCAGGTCACGGGGCGAAAGAGGCCAGGCTGCAGCCCAGGACTTACAAAATCAGGCCCAGTGCCCTTCCTGCCCTGCGGACCTGACCCAGCACCAGCAGCTCTGCAAGCAAGCTCGGCCGAGGACTAATCTCCTCGACGGCCCCTCAGCCAAGATCACAGCCAGGCTCTTCCCGGGGAAGAACAATGCCTGTCCACCAGCACCCACCCGTGAGGACCACCGAGAAGCACCGGCCCCCAGTGTGGACACTGCTGCCCAAACCCGCTCCATGCACAGGGCACCCAGGCCAGCACCTACCCCGTGGAGGACCACCGAGAGGCACCGGCCCCCGGTGTGGACACTGCTGCCCAAACCCGCTCCATGCACAGGGCACCCAGGCCAGCACCTACCCCGTGAGGACCACCGAGAGGCACCGGCCCCCGGTGTGGACACTGCTGCCCAAACCCGCTCCATGCACAGGGCACCCAGGCCAGCACCTACCCCGTGAGGACCACCACGAAGTCCATGACGTTCCAGCCGTTCCGCAGATAGGAGCCTTTGTGCAAGGCAAAGCCCAGCGCGACGATCTTGATCCCAGCCTCGAAGCAGAAGATGCCGATGAAGTAGGGCTCGGTGTCGTCCTAGAAGCACAAAGCAAAGTCACCGCCGCCCAGACGCGGCCAGCAAGGCCCCCCAGCCCTGCCACGACACCCCCGACGGTCCTTTCAGCACGGGCCTCGGTGCTCTCTGCCAGGCGCCCCCAAGGCACAGGTGGCCCCGTCCCCAAGGCCAGTGACACCCAGTCACGTGAGGAGGGGCTCCCTCCCCCGACACCCTGCCGCAGAGTGAGCAATAGTGTCAATAACAACACGCGAGGGCTTCCTGCAATCGCCAGGGCAACCCTCTTATACCATCCCACAGGCACTGGGCACTGCTATCCCCCCATCCGAGGGGGAGCTGAGGCGCAGAGAGGCCAAGAACTGGGCCACAGACTCGCAGCTTGTCAGAGGCAGAGCCAGACTCCAGCCAGAAGTGACCTGGGTCCCACCCTGGGCTGGAACCACAGCAGGGACCACGCCCAGCTCCCTGGAGCACAGCCCAGGACCCACTTGCTCACTCAGTACACACCTGCTGGATATTCAAAACAAGCACGTTCTGGGGCAAGCAAGCACGGCGGGCCTCAGGGAGCCTCTGGAGGGCAAGGCATCCAGCTGGGTGATGGGGACAGGAGTTCCGGGTGGAGACGACAGAGAGCAGAACTGGGACAGGGGGGCACAGAACCCCAACGGCCCAGGCCCGCCTGGTGCCGAGCACATGAGGACGGGCTGTGGGGACTTGGGGAGCACTGGGACATCACACGCTGGGGGCGGGGGGCAGGCAGAGCCTCTGTGCAGGTGACCCCATGAGCTGGACCAAGTGGGCACTGCAGGAGGAGGGCCAGCAAGGGCAACAGCCTGAGCGCAGACCACGGACCCAGAAGGGGACAAAGAGGAGGCAGGCAGGTCCTGCTCTCAGGACGGTGGGACCTGCCACCCAGAGGCTGCTCGGCCAGGGAGAGGGCTGGCCTCCGGGCCCGGGCGGGGAGAGCCAGGCTGACTCCTGTGGGGCTGCCTGCGCCCTCCTCCCCCAAGGAGCCTGGCCTCCAGGGCTCTCATGTCCGACCTGGGGAACCCTCAGCCTGGCCTCCTGGCCCATGGCTGCTGGTAGCAGCGTGCAGCAGAGGCTGCTGCCCCCAGGGACCAGGCAATAGATCGCCCACCATAGCCCAGCTCCCCCATCTCACCACCCTGATGCTGACTCACGAGGATATTCCCTCCCCAACGCTTCTGGTCTGGTTTAGTCAGAGGGTCCCCTTTCCTCAAGAGAAGAGGCTGCCGACCACCTACCCTGAATAAACATGGGGCCCCAGCAAACATGTTCAGAGAAACTCTGGGCTTGCGGGAGAAGAGCCGGCCAACACGAGGAAATGGGGTGGGGCCCCTTCCCAGACCCCTTGCCCCCAGCCCCACCCCTGACTACACTCGGCAAGGGCTGGCTCGGGGGAGGGATGAGACTGCGAGCTGGGGGCTCCAGCTAAAGGCCACGTGGGAAGTTGACGGGTGGGTGGGAGGCGGAGCTGTGGAGGCCCCACCCCAAGGCAGGCACCTCTGCACCACGAAGGCCCTCTCAGCCTCTGGCAGCAACACCAGCCTCCAGACCTGATCTTGGACCACCACTGCGCCTGCTCCTCAGGCCCTCTGTGTTCAGCCTCCATCCATCTCAGGGCCGCCAGGCCTTGCCGGGGTGAGCACATTCTGCTCAACCCCCAACCCTTACAAGTGCACAGACCCCATTACCACAAAGCAAACTGTCCCTCACGTGTGAGGCTGGATGCTCGCTGGCCCACTCAAGTCTGCTCCCCGGGGGAGGGCCCGAGCCCAACTGCCGTTCACAGGCCTCCCTGCCCCTGCCACCCCCAGCCTGCTTCCCTCTGGCCCCACCCCTGCCACGCCCTGTGGCCTGGCATTCGAGGCTCCCTACCAGAAACCCCAGTTTCCTCTGACTTTCACCCTCTTCTCCAGCTTTCAGAATGGGCACCACCACCAAGCCCACAGCAGGTCAGGGGCCCCCCACCGGCAGGAACCTGGGGCACAAAGAGGGCGAGTGAGCCGGTCCAGCTCCATGTCTGGGCAGGAGTCACCCACGGGGACCACCCTCCACTCTGTCAGGATGCCCTTCACAACCCTCCCCCTGCAAACCCACGAATGAAACCCCTCAGCCATTCTTGTGCCTGGAGAAACAACCGACCCAAGAACCCCCATCTCTTGGCTGACCACCCTGGCTGTCACTTCTTTGCCTTCTCGAGGTGCCCACCCAAAGTAGAGCAATCCCAGGGCAGCCTACTCTGTCTCCTCTGCTTTGCCCCTTGGCCTGAAGTTCAAGGCCAAAGCCGAGCACAGAACAGGCTCTGCTTCATCGATGCTTATCTCTGCTGAAGTAAAGGAAAGACGTATGGAAGAGCAGTCGCTCACCAGAATGTGGAGAAAAGGGTTCAGCCTCTGGAGTGTCTCCTTCTTTGGGGACCCCAGGACTGCAGCACTCTCCAGCCGGGCCCCAGGCTCCCCCTCCAGCCCCTGCGTGTGCTTTTCCTTCTCTCTGCTCTGAAGCTCAGTCTCTCAGGCCCCAGTGAGCCCACATCAAGCCCGGTCAGAGGGGCCAGGGCAGCTGGGATGCTGGGGGCTAGGAGACGTAGCCTCACCTTCAGAATGGGGCTTGCCTCCTCAAGCAGCACCCTGCCTCTTGCCTCCAGATGTCCTGACCTAGCACTCTGGTTCGTGTGGGCTCAGTGCTTCAACAGGGGAAACACGGGGTCTGGGAGCTCCTGGTAGGAGCAGATGAGAACTATGTTTGGGGATGTTTGGGAAGAGAGCCTGGGAAGGAGTGCATCCCATGGGAAGCAAAGGCCCCACAGGGAAGGAGTCCCAGGCAGAGCCAGAGAGGGAGATAACCAGGGCTGCACCTGGGCCAAAGCCCACCACAGCCCTGGAGGGAAAGGGGCAGCCCGGCATTCCAGACCCTGGGCCACCGTGAAGGCCCCTCTCCCGTGCCAGCATCAGCTCTTAGCTTCTTAGGTGTAGGGAGAGCTAGTGTCACTGGGCAGAGCAGCTGCTGGCTAAAATGGGCTCCCTCGAGCCACCGGCCCGCAGCAGGGGCTGGGCGGGCTGCCCCATTCCTCCTGACCCTTGAGGGAAGTGTTAGCTTCCCAGACTACCCAGTCCGAGGGAGCCGCCCCTTCACGGGTCCTGAAGAGTCGCGGAATCAGACAAGCTGCCGCCACCGCACGCCCCGCCCTCAGGCCCCGCCGCCACAGCACTCACCAGCCGCTCAGACATGGGCGTCTTGTCTCCGTCTGGGAGGTGCTGCTCCAGCGCCAGCACGATACAGTTGGCGATGATGGTGGCCAGAATCATGTACTCAAACGGAGTGCGTGGGTTAAGGACTGGCCAGGAGGCGCCAAAGAGGAGAGGCGAGGAGGCCAAGACCGGCAGCGCGCAGTGCAGCAGCCGGGCCCGGCCGCCTCCAGAGGGGCTGAGAATGACCGGGCCCGGAGCCCCCCCCCCCCACCCTTCCCGCCCCCATCCTCCCCCATCCTCGGGGCGCCGCGAGGGCCGCCTCCGCAGTGGCAGCCGCCGGCCCCTCAGCGCGTCCCCGCGGCCGTCAGCACCGCGGACAGCGCCCCCTTCGCGGCTCCGCCCGACTCCCAGCCCCTCAGCACGTCCCCGCGGCCGTCAGCACCGCGGACAGCGCTCCCTCCGCGGCTCCGCCCGACGCCCGCTCCCCGAAGGAGGGGGCCGTGAGCCCCCCGCGCGCGGCGGAAGGACCCCGCGCAGGCGCACACTCCTACCTAAAGACACGCAGCCACATGTAGCTAGACAGGCACGTGAACACCCATGTACTGAGAGTCCCGAGCGCACGCACGCGCAGCACTGGGTTCACGCTCTGCCCTCACACACTCAGGCACCTGCAGTCAGGCGCGCGCACGGGCTCGCCTCCACCCGGCGCTCACACCTACACGGACACCGATTCGCCCTCGGGTGCCCTCCAGGCTGGCCACGCGCTCTGCGCCGGCATCGAGGGAGAGAAGGGACGAGCTCAGGGGCAGGGGGCTCCGCCCAGCGCCCACCCCGCTCCCGCGGCCGCCGCCACCACGACCACACACAGACACAGAGAAACACAAACACGCACGCACACGCGGCGCGCCGAGAGGGCCCGGAATCCGCCCCGCCCCCTCCTCGCCGAGCGACCCGATGCGCCTCTCCCCAGAGCGCACCCTCCTCCAGCCCCGGGGAAGATGGCCACTGGGCGCAGCATGCGGCCGGCCCCCTCCCAGGCCCCCGGCCCAGGCCGCCCCACCAGACCCCGCGAGGCGCAGACGCCGGAAGCCGCGCCCCGTCCCCGTCCCCGCGACCTCGGGAGGCCCTGGGCCCCCACCCGGCCCGGCGCCCGGCAGGATATGGCCACTCGGTGATGCGCTTGGCGTATTTGCGGACGACGTTGTCCTCGCTGAAGACGAAGAGCGAGCGGTTGACGGTGAAGCAGTTCTGCTTGACCGGGATGGGGTTGTACAGCGCCATGGTCCGCGCGCGCTGTGCGATCGACTGCTTGTAGAGGACCCGCTGGCCCGGCTGCAGCCCCCCGGGGCCCGGGCCGCCCGCAACGCCGGCCCCGCCGCCCCGCGCCCGCTCCCCGCCGCCGGGGCCCCCATAGCGGCCGCCCAGCTCGTCCCCGAAGCGGACCATGGCTCCCGGGCGCTGAGCGCATCCCCCGGCCCGGCGGCCCCGCGGGGATCGGAAGGCGCGAGGTGCGCCCTGCGCTCTAGCGGAGCAGCCGCGGAGCCGCCGGACCCGCACCAGACCTCACCCAGCCGGCAGCCGCCGCACCCGACTCCGCCGCCCGCGCCACGCCCTATATGGGGCCGGTCACGTGGCGGCGCCAAGCCAATCCGCGCCCGCCCCGCCCGCCCGGCTCGCGCCCGCCCCGCCCCCAGCTGGCCGCCCCCGCCCCGTCCCCTAGCCCCGGCCAGCCGCCCGCCCTGGGGACCGCGCCGCGGCCCCGGGTCCTCCCGGCTGCGCGAGAGCGGCGAGTGTGCGCCCTCCGCGCTTCCCGCGTCGCTCCCGGCCAGCCGCTGACCATATGCTGAACTGGGCAGCTGAGACGAGGAGCTGGGCGGGGCTGAGAGTCCTCGACGGCTAGCTGAGCGGCGCAGACGACACCCTCCCCGCCCCCCCCCCGGAGGCATCGCCGGCTCCGAGATGCTGTCGCCCAAAGCGGGGAGAGGGAGACCCTCGTTCCCCAGGTTTTCCACACTTCACTCCTCCCAGCGGCCACATCGCCCACTCCCCTCCCCCTCGCTGTGACCACCGGGCTCTTCCAAGAAGACGTTGACTCCCAGGTTCTCTCCTGCCTTCATTTCAGGGTCTTCGGCGTCAAAAGAGAGGATGCTGTCAACTCCTGGTTTCGGGTTTTCAGAATGCACAGCCCCCTCCTGGGCCTCTCCTGCCTCAACCGTGTCCTAGACCTTCCCATCAAGACACACTGAATCAGCTCCAAAACCTCAATTCAGAGATTCCTGTGTTCCACTATTCCCTCAAAAAAAATTTAAAGAGAGCTTGCTATTCAGGCAGCATTTCCACCAAGCACTATTAGATGCCAGGTGCTAAGCTCCCAGCTCTGCCTTCAGGGAGCAGACGTTCTTATACAAGGGCAGTGTTCACACAGGGCTTATTCGTGCCCAGCCTTGCTCTCCTGGATTCACACACTATTTGCTCATCTGGACCTCACAATGTTCAAATAAGAAGCCTTTCCTGAATCAGCGACAGAGGCGGTAAGTCAGGCGTCCCTTCCACCGGTGCATGAACAGCCAGTCAGCACCACCAGGGCACTGGCAGCAGGGCTGTGAAAACAGAATTGGAGTAGGGAGGACGGCTTTCAGGAAACAGTCCCTGAGTGGACCTGAATGTGAAATGAGACAGGACGCTGAGTGCAGACTCGGGGATGGCACCCTCGGGGCCAGGCAGACTGAGGTCTGGCCTCTGGCTGCTGTTTTTAGTGTGATGGGAAGTCAGAGGAGAGTTTGGAACACACAAGTCGTCATTTGACTCCTTCTCTGAAAGGATCCCTCTGGCTGCTCAGTGGGGAGCACACTGCAGGGGTGCAGTGTGTCATCACCTGGGGTGTATTCAGAGGTAAGCAACCCAGCTCCCAGGTGTCAGTGACTATGCGATATAGTTCCAACCTCACTTAATCAAAAGTCACAAAGTACGCCATTTCAGGAACACAGATTCCCCCCATCTCTCTTCCCTCCTAACGTCACCATGTACACTTTTTGTCCTCAAGCTTGTCACCTCACAGCCCAAGGTGGCTGCCATAGCATGAGGCATCATGTCTTTATACCACCATCTCAGATAGGAAGGAACAGACATGTGTAAAAAGGAGTTTTTAAAACTATAGTTGATTTATAAAGTTGTGTTAGTTTCTGGTGTACAGCAAAGTGATTCATTTATGTCACAGTATATATAATATGCTAGTATATGTAATAGTTCACACCTGCTAATCCCAAACTCCCAGTCCATCCCTCTCCTCCCCTCCTCCCCACTGGCAACCACGAATCTGTTCTCTGTGAGACTGTATCTTTTTCATGCCACATTTCAGATTCCAAATGTAAATGGCATTATGCGGCGTCTCTCTCCCCGTCTGACTTGCCCAGCATGGTAACTTCTAGGCCACCCGTGCTGCTTCAAGGGCACTACGGCGTTTTCATGGCTGAGTAGTATTCCTCTAGATTTTCTGTTTCAAGATGGCGGAGTAGAAGGACATGGGCGCATCTTTTCCTGCAAAAACACCAGAACCGCAACTAGCTGCTGAACAACCATTGACAGGAGAATGCTGGAGCCCACCGAAAGGAGACGCCCTACAACCAAGGGCAAAGCAGAAGCTGCTGCAAGACGGTGGGAGGGGCACAATCACATCTACAATCAAACCTCATACCCACCAACGATGCTTGCAGGGTACAAAGAAAAGCTTGTGAGCACCGGGACAGAGGGGAAGGAGCAGGACCCTCACGAGTCACTGAGCCAGGTCTGCCTTTGAGTGTGTGTTTGCGAGTCTCCTGCAGAGGCGCGGGCCAGCCGTGGCCTGCCCCAGGGACAGTGCTGCAGGCGTGGCGCGTGGCGCGAGTCCTCTTGGAGGAGGCCGCCGTCAGCCCCACTGTAGAGCCGCCGGCTTTAAGACTCAACGTCCGGAAAATGAAGACCATGGCATCTGGTGCCATCGCTTCATGGCAGATAGATGGGGAAACATCAGAGACACTGACAGACCTCACTTTCTTGGGCTCCAAAATCACTGCAGATGGTGAGTGCAGCCATGAAATTAAAAGACGCTTGCTCCTTGGAAGAAAAGCTATGACCAACCTAGGCAGTGTATTAAGAAGCCAAGACATTACTTTGCTGATGAAGGTCCCTCTAGTCAAAGCTAAAGTTTTTCCAGTAGTCATGTATGGATGTGAGAATCAGACCATAGAGAAAGCTGAGTGCCGAAGAATGGATGCCTATTGTGGTGCTGGAGAAGACTCTTGAGAGTCCCTTGGACCGCAAAGAGAGCTAACCAGTCAATCCTAAAAAAAATCAACCCAGCATATTCGTTGGAGGGACTGATGCTGAAGCTGAGGCTCCAATACTTTGGCCACCTGATGCGAAGAGCTGATTCCTTGGAAAAGACCCTGTTGCTGGGAAAGATTGAAGGCGGGAGGAGACGGGGACAACAGAGGATGACATGGTTGGATGGCATCACCGAGTCCATGGACATGAGTTTGAGCAAAGTGCAGGAGACAGGGATGGACAGGGAGGCCTGGCACGCTGCAGTCCATGGGGTCGCAAAGAGTAGGACACAACTGATCAAGTGAACAGCAACAACCAGTATTCCACTGTGTATGCGTGCCACGTCCTCTTTCTCTGTTCATCTGTCCATGGACATCCAGGTTGCTTCCATGTCCTGCCTGTTGGGAACAGTGCTGCTATGAATGCAGGGCTGCGTGCATCTTTTCAGATCAGAGGCTTGGGGAATATATCCAGGAACGGGATTGCTGGACCACGCACAGCTCTCCCCAGTGTTTTGAGGATGCCCCAGACTGCTTTCCAGTGGCTGCACCAACTCACATTCCCGCCAACAGTGTAGGAGGGCTCTTTTTTCCATACCCTCCTCAGCACTTGTTATTTGTGGATTTTCTGACTGGTGTGTGGTGGTACCTCACTTGTTCTGGTTTTCGTTTTTCTAATAAGTAGCAGTGCTAAGCATCTCTTCATGTGCCTATTGGCCATCTGTAAGGACATACATTTCAAACAAAATGATATTGTTTTATAACAAAGGAAAGTTCTCTCAGAGGCTCCCCAGAAAATTTATCTTCAAACTCCACTGGGCAGACCAGGGCCATGTGCCACTCCTGGCTTCAACAGGGTGGGCAAGTGAATGCACGGCAGTGAGAACCGGGACCCCCACCACCCACGGAGGTGGGGAGATGTAGCTCCAAGGAACGCCAGGGCTCACTCCGCTGGGAGTTGGGGGAAGGCCTGTCACAGAGAGAGGGGAGGCCGGCCCGGAGATTCTCACAGAAGCCCGGAGAGGGGCGTGACGCCCAGTGGTCCCCTGCAGAGCTGACTCAAGGGCTGCTGTGTCCATCGTGAGATGTGAAAGAGAACTGTTGACGGATGCTCTTAACTGAGACGGGATTGCTGGTCACGGGGCTCTGTATTTCACACAGAAGTGGAGAGGCCGACAGGATATCGTGACGGAAGCTCAGAGGAGAGGTCACAGCTGAAATGGGACTCTGGAAGCCATGTGGAGAATCCTGTCTGCCCCTCACCCTCCACCCCGCCCACTTTGCTCTGTGCTGTGCGCTGTCACCAAGCCAAACCTGGGTCAGCTCGGCTGCAGGCAGGAAAGTCAGCCTACTAACAGCGGGCTGTGGTGAAGCAAAGTGCAGCTGTTATTGCAAGGTGTCCAGGATGGGGCCCAACATGGAAGCTCAGGCTCAAAGACCCCAGATCCACAAAGGCTCTCAGGGAAGGAGTTTTAAAGGCAGGACGAAGGGCAAGGGTCTCAGCGTGTGTGAGCAGCTTGTACACACTCCTGGTTGGTTGGTGGTGAGGTAACCCGGTGGTATTTTGGGAATTAGCATCATGAACCTTCTGGTTCCAATTGTTCTGGGGTCTTTGTGCCGACAGGCAGCAGTCAGTTAACCTCTCCACCTGGCAGGGGTTTCAATACCTGCAAACAACCCAAGGATATGGCTCAGGGTTTTATCTACAGCCCCTGAGGAGAAACGAAAGGTCCTCGACTTTGTTCTGTGACTAAATTGCTGTCTCCCTGGCCTGCTTCCTTCTTTTGGCATTTTCTCACTTATCTGATTAAATTTGCTTTTTTGGATATCAGAGAAGGCCTAGAAGATGGAAGCTTTCCTACAAACAAGAGACGGGGGACCCAAGGTGGTCTGTCCCTGGGAAGACCTCCAGGGTCCTTCCTGGTTACATGTAGGACACAGAGCTCATTCCCTTGGCCTCTGGCTCTTGGTGCTGCTTGGCCAGTGTTGAGCACCATGGGCAGCTGGAGGCAGGAAAAAGCGAGGTCAGAGTCCGTTCCCCCAGCCCCTCCACTGGCCCCCTGGGCTGGGCTTTAGGCCCCAGCTGAGGGCCCTCTCCTGCCAGGCACCCCCTTCCCTCCTTTTCTCTCTCCAGGCCCAGGTTTCCACTCCTGCCCCTTGTTCCTGCCGAGGGTGACGCCAATGCCTGGGGTTATTAGTGCTTTCCCTTGAGGTTTCACTGCACCCTGTGTGACTCATTGTAGACGGTCCCTCAAACGTGCCACCTGCCACATCCCTGCCTGAATCAAAGCCATCATCATGGAGGGAGTAATGCTGATAGAGAGATGAGGCCTCTGGGGTGCTCAGCAAGATGGAGCAGATCAAAGGGAGACAGAAGGAGCCCCAGAGCCCTCGGAGGGGAGGAACGCAGAGTCCAGTGTCCCAGGGCCGTGAGTGGGGCACTGTCCACTGAGAAGTCACAGTTATCGGCCAAGTGCTGTAGAGAGATCCGGGCAGCTGGCCTTCCTTGGCATGAAGGACAGAGGTGTCTGCTCCCTGGAGAAAAGCATTTTCCAGGAGAGATGGGAAACAGCCCGAGTGGAGTGGATGAAAGAGGGTGGCTCATGAGGACGTGCATTCAACAGGTGGACACGGCCAGCTCAGTGAGTTTTCCCCAAAGCAGCAGACGTGGAGCCATTGCTGGAAGCAGGTCATGGAGGGTATTTTGTGGGTTATTTAAGGGAGCGGCTGTTACTGGACTTCGTGCGCTGGTTGGAACAGCTCAAGAGAGAGACAAGTTCCGGTTCAACAGAAAGGATATGCCATGCTTTCTGGGCCGAGGCTATTGGAGGTGAGACAGCCACTCCTGGGCAGAAGAGCAAATGGGACTTACTGCAGGGACAGCAGGCTGGTTGGTTAGTGGGGGCATGGGAGGGGGTTGCGTCTGGGTTGTGATCTATCTTCTCAGTGAAATCGGAGGCCAGATCAGAGCTGAGACTGAGCAGGCACATTGAGGTTGGATGGAGGAGGAGTGGATGTGAAGGTCCACCCGGGGGAGGGAGAAGGGCCCACTGCTGCTGCACGGCGGCCACGGGGGCGGGAGGGAGTCGGGGCCAGGCTGAGCGACTGCTCACTCCAGGCTCAAGCACACTTGTCCCGCCTGTGGCCCGTGACTCGGGGTCTCCTGCCGGCCTCCACCCTTCCTGGCAGGGCTCCGGGGCCCCTTCCCCATCCTGCTCACCTGGAACCCTCGGGGATGCCCCACAAGGCGCCAGCACTGCAGAATTTCACACGCCAGGCAGAGGGTGCCACCCACCACCCCCCAAGAGGTCCTCAGGGGCCAAGTCGTTCCTGCCACGTGCTGGCAATGGCTTTGCAACCAGGCTCCACTGTCCTCCAAGCTGGGCCCCCACTCCCAGAAGGCGGAAGGGCCCTTGCCCACCTTCCCCTCTGGCACACTTCAACTCCTTCCCCTCTCTTCCCCCAGCTTCACCCAGGTGCAGTTGACATGTAACACTGTGTGGGTTTGGCCGCACGATGTGACGATCTGATGCACGTACACAGGCATCGGGAGTGACGCAGCAAGGTCAGCTGGCTCACCACCGTCCATGACCGCACGCTGATTGTCCGCTTGTTTTGGAGTGAGAAGGCTCCATGACCGCACGCTGACTGTCTGTCTGTTTTGGTGAGAAGGCTCCAGACCTGCTGTCAGCTTTCAAGGTCCCAACGCAGCACTGCTGACTGTAGCCACCGCACGGTGCACAAGATCCTCAGAACTTACAGCTGCAGTTTGTTCTTTGACCAGTTTCCCCACTTTCCCCACTCCCCAGCCCCTGACAACCACCGCTCTGCTCTGAGTCCAGCTTTTTGAGGCCTGACCATCATGGAGGCCACAGAGCATTCTCCTTTCTCTGTCTTACTTTCTTCACTTGGCACAATACCCTCAAGCTGTATCCATGTTGCCACGAATAACAGGGATTCCTTCCTTCTATGGCTGAACGTGCTCCACGTATTTCAGTGTGTGTGTCTATGCGTCTCACTCCTTTGTCCAGGCATCCATCGACGGACACTCAGGCTGCTTCCACGTCTTGGCTGCTGTGACTGATGCTGCAGTGAACATGGGGACACCGCTTCAAGGTCCTGGCTGCCGCTGCTGCTGCTGCTAAGTCACTTCAGTTGTGTCCGACTCTGTGCGACCCCATAGACGGCAGCCCACCAGGCTCCCCCATCCCTGGGGTTCTCCAGACAAGAACACTGGAGTGGGTTGCCATTGCCTTCTCCGTCGAGGTCCTGGTTGCCTCTGGATAAATACCTGGAAGTGAAACTGCTGGGTCTCATGGTGGTCCTACGTTTACTTTTCTGAGGTATCTCTATATATTTTCTGTAGTAGCTGTACCAATTTATATTTCCACCGACAGTGCTCAAGGGTTCCCTTCTGGCCACGTCCTCACCTACGCTTGCTGCTTCTTGGCTTTTTGATAGCCACTCTGTTGCTGCCGTTCAGCTGCTGTCGTGTCCGACTCTGGGACCCCACGGACTGCCGCGCGCCGAGCTCGCCCTTCCGGCAGCTGCGATGGTGTGCGGTGGGTTTGCTCTGCATTGCTCTGATTCTTAGTGATGATGAACAACTTCCCGTGTACTTGTTGACTATTTCTGTATTGTCTGTAGAGAAATGTTCAGAGCCTTTGCCCATTTTTAATTGGGTTACTTGGGGTTTGTTTTTTTTTGCTGAGTTATAGGAGTTCCTTAAATGTTGTAGATATTAATCAGCAATCAGATATGCGGTTTGCAAGTACTTTCTGCTGCTCCATAGGCCGCCTTCCAGCTCACTGACGGTTCGCTGTGCGGAAGCTTCTCGGCTCGACACGGCTGCCTTGTCGGCTTCGCTTTTGTTGCCTGTGCTTTCGGCGTCATATTCGAACAGTCTTTGCCGAGACAAGAGTCAGTGAGCTTTTCCCTATGTTTTCTTCTAGGAGTTTTATGGTTTCAGGTCTTACATTTAAATCTTTAATTCAAGTTAATTTTTGTGAGTGCTATAAAATAGGGACCAATTTTCACTCATTTGTATGTGAATATTGTTTTTCCAACCCCATTAACTGAAGAGACTAAACTTTTCCCGTTGAGTGTTCAAGTATACTTTCCGCTCGTCAAATATTAGCTGACTGTGCACACAGGGGTTTGCCTCTGGGCTCTTGATTCTGCTCGTCAGTGTCTCTGTCTGCCTTTCAGCCGCTGCCACACTGCTTTGACTGCTACAGCTTTGTAGTGTGGCTTGGAATCAGGAAGTGTGATCCCTCCGTCTTTATTCTTCCTCGAGTTTGCTTCAGTTATTTGAGGTCTTTTGTGATTCCATGTAATTGTAGGGTTGTTTTTTCTGTTTCTACCAAAACTGCCATTGGAATTTTTAATAGGGATTATGTTGAACTTATAGACGGCTTTGGATAGTTGAGATTTGGGCAGTATTAACTCTTCCAGTCCATGAACAGGTCTGGGGATGAAGGGTCATCTTTCCATTTATTTATGTCTTCTTCGGCTTCTTTCCCTAATGTCTCATAGTTTTCAGTGTACAGGCCTTTCACCTGGGTAGACTTTATCCCTGAATACTTTGCTGTTTTGAAGCTATTGGGAATGTGGCATGCTCCCCCTCTAAGTCTGACCCCCACCGCTAGGCGCTGTGCTCCCATTCGGAGAGCTGAGTAGGGAAAACTTGGAGGAGCTTTTGTCTCCATATAGAATTAACGTTTAAGGGCAAGCAGCTCCTGAGGCCAGAGTGGCTCTGTGAAGGAGACGGACCCCCGTCCCTGCAGCTGGTCTGCATCCCCTCAGATACGCCTGGGGGCACGCGCGCGTGGGGGCACGCGCGCACAGACACAGACGTGTATGTGTAATTTTACATGGGCTTCCACAGTGGCTCAGCTGGCAAAGAATCCGCCTGCAATGCCGGAGACCCCGGCTCGATTCCTGAGTCGGGAAGATCCCCTGGAGAAGGAATAGGCTCCCCACTCCAGTGTTCACAGGCTTCCCTGGGGGCGCAGACGGTAAAGAAGCCACCTGCAATGCAGGAGGCCTGGGTTCGATCCCTGGGTTGGGAAGATCCCTTGGAGGAGAGCTTGGCAGCCCACTGCAGTACTCTTGCCTGGAGAATCCCCATGGACAAAGGAGCCTGATGGGCTACAGTCCGTGGGGTCACAAAGAGTCGGGCAGGATGGAGCGACTCGGCACACAGAGTTTTATGTGCTTTTAACTTTGTTTTCTGGCTCCAACATCACTGCAGATGGTGATTGCAGCCATGAAATTAAAAGACGCTTACTCCTTGGAAGAAAAGTTATGACAAACCTAGATAGCATATTCAAAAGCAGAGACATTACTTTGCCGATTAAGGTCCGTCTAGTCAAGGCTATGGTTTTTCCTGTGGTCATGTATGGATGTGAGAGTTGGACTGTGAAGAAGGCTGAGCGCCGAAGAATTGATGCTTTTGAACTGTGGTGTTGGAGAAGACTCTTGAGAGCCCCTTGGACTGCAAGGAGATCCAGCCAGTCCATTCTGAAGGAGATCAGCCCTGGGATTTATTTGGAGGGAATGATGCTAAAGCTGAAACTCCAGGTCTTTGGCCACCTCATGCGAAGAGTTGACTCGTTAGAAAAGACTCTGATGCTGGGAGGGATTGGGGGCAGGAAGAGAAGGGGACGACAGAGGATGAGATGGCTGGATGGCATCACGGACTCGATGGACGTGAGTCTGAGTGAACTCCAGGAGATGGTGATGGACAGGGAGGCCTGGCGTGCTGCGATTTATGGGGTCGCAGAGTCGGACACGACTGAGCGACTGAACTGAACTGAACTGAACCTTTGTTCAAATACTAGGCAGCACCTCCCATCTGAATTAGGGCCCCGTACACCTCTCCAGCCCACCATCAACCCCTATGTCTGACACCCACCCTAATGGCCCCCACTTCCATGTCTACTTTCTGAAACTGAACGAAGAGTACATGCGTATTATAAAGCATGCATAAGGATTAAGGGATAACAACACTGGAAATTCCTGTGAAACTACCAGCCAGCCCAGGAAACAGACCCAGGAGACCCTGCAAAGCCCCTCTGTGCCCCCCGGGACTCACACTCCCCGAAGAGGCCCCCACCGCCCTCAGTCCCCCCACTGCACCCTCACACAGCATCCATCTAGTCTCACACGTGCTTACCTTCGTGCACACAGTCCTCTGATGAGCGTGTCACTGAGTTCTCCTGGCACCTGATGCTGCCCTAGCAGCTCACAGGTCCCGTTGGTTTCACGTGCCCAGCTGTCTCGTGTGATCGATATTACTGACAACCTGAATATTTAAAGCATCTCATTTGGGGAGCTTCCCTGATGGCTCAGTTGGTAAAGAGTCTGCCTGCAATGCAGGAGACCCCGGTTGGATTCCTTGGGTTGGAAAGATCCCCTGGAGAAGGGACAGGCTACCCACTCCAGGATTCTTGGGCTTCCCTTGGGGCTCAGCTGGTAAAGAATCCGCCTGCAGTGCGGGAGACCTGGGTTCGATCCCTGGGTTGGGAAGACCCCCTGGAAAAGCGAAAGGCTCCCCACTCCAGTACTCTGGCCTGGAGAATCCCATGGACTGTTCAGTCCCTGGGGTCACAGAGTTGGACACGCCTGAGCGACCTTCACTACTTTTCTACTACGGCTGTTAACCTGCATTCCCCTGGCCACTAGGAAGCAAGCAACTGCTCATGTGTTTATTATCTATTTAATCTACCACTTGGTCAAAGTGCCTGTTCAAGTCTTAGGTCCACTTTCCAACTGGATCATTTTCTTCCCATTCACTTGTACAAATGCTTTCTATGTGCTGGGAGTGAGACTTGGTCAGATGTGTGTGCTGCAAATTCTCTCGTCTCTTTTCACGGTTAAGAGGTCTAACTAATTTCTTTATTCCCGCTGTGCTGGGCCTCCGTTGCTGGGCACGGGCTTTCTCTGGTGGCGAGCTGGGGCCACTCTTGCTTGGAGCGCATGGACTTCTCATCGCGGTGGGTTCTCTAGTTGCTAAGCACAGGATCCAGGCCCATGGGCTCAGTAGCTGTCACGCACTGACTTCAGTTGGCCCACAGAGTGTGGAATCATCCCGGATCAGGGATCAACCTGCGACTCTTGTGTCTCCTGCACTGGCAGGTGAATTCTTTACCACTGAACCACCAGGGAAGTCCTCTCTCCCACTTGATACGCAGAAGTCCTCAATGATAATGTGTCTAGCGGTATTCAACTTTCCTTCATACTGTGCTTTCTGAATCACAGAAAATGTTTCCTTCATTAATTGCTGTGAAGATATCCTCTTGCATTTCTTTTAGAATGTTGAAAATAGTCTCCTATCTTCTGAAGTTTGCATGTTTGCTTTTTGGATTTCAAACCACGTGCAGATAATCTTCCTATATGACGTGATGCAGGCGGGAGTCCACTTTGCTTTTTATAGAATTAAACTGTCAGAACATCGTTCCTGAAAGCTATCCCTTCCTCCACTTCAGTCAGCTCTGTCATGTCAAACCTTTGTATGTCTGGATCTGTTTCTGGGCTCCCAGTTCTGCTCTGATGATCTATTTGTCTATCTCTGGGCCAGTACTATGCCATATTCGTCACTAAAGCTTTGGTTGCTGTTCAGTAGCTAAGTCATGTCTGACTCTTTGTGATCCCGTGGACTACGGGACGCCAGGCTCCTCTGTCCTCCACTATTTCCCGGAGTTTGCTCAAACTCACATCCATCAAGTCGGTGATGCCATCCAGCCTTCTCATCCTCAGTCATCCCCTTCTCCTCCTGCCCCCAATCCCTCCCAGCATCAGAGTCTTTTCCAATGAGTCAACTCTTCGCATGAGGTGGCCAAAGTACTGGAGTTTCAGCTTTAGCATCCATCAGTCCTTCCAAAGAAATCCCAGGGCTGGTCTCCTTTAGGGTTGACTAGTTTGATCTCCTTGCAGTCCAAGGGACTCTCAAGAGCCTTCTCCAGCACCACAGCTTGAAAGCATCAACTCTTCAGTGCTCAGCCTTCTTTGTGGTCCTGCTCTCACATCCAGGCATGACCACTGGAGAAACCACAGCCTTGGCTATAAGGACCTTCGTTGGCAAAGCGACGTCTCTGTTTTTCATATGCTGTCTTGGTGTGGCGTAGCTTCTCTTTCAAGGAGCGACATCTTCAACTTCATGGCTGCAGACACTGGCCGCAGGGACTCTGGAGCCCAAGAGTTTGTGTATTTTTATTTATTTGGCCACGCTGCATGGCTTGTGTGATATTAGTTCCCTGACCGAGGGACTGAACTGGGGCCATGCCCGTGAAGGTGCCAAGTCCTACCAGCAGACCCCAGGGACCCCCGTCTGTGTAACTGTCAGAACCAACCTGTCGAGTCGCCACACACACAGTGGACTTTTGACAGGATTTTAATGGAATCGATAGATTAGTTTGGGGCAAATCACACATTTGTGATACTGAGACTTTCAGCGCAGGAGCAAAATATGTATCTTCATTTATTTGGATGGTCTTTGGTTCATTTCAATAAAGTTTACAGCTTTTTCCATGAAGATCCTGTATATTTACGAGATTTACTCCTGGGTATCTGTTTTCACACTGAAACAAGGGCTCCACCTGGAGTTACATGTTCTGTTGCTCACGTTCTGGGCAACGGTTCTCAGCACACAGCAACATTGCTAAATTTTCTGATCAATAATTCACTGTCAGATTACTTTCTGTGTAGATAATACTGAAAAATGTTTCATTCCATCTTTTCCAATTATTATGTGCTTTGTTTCTTTTCCTTACATTTCTGTGCTGGTGCAAGTCCAGAAATGAGACTGTACGCATCTGTCTTTTTCCTCATCTTAAATAAAATACTTTCAACCTTTCACCATCGTGAGGCGATGCTCTTTGCTATGCTCTTTAAAAAAAAAAACAAAACCCCGACCCCCCCGCCTTACTACACAAGAAATTCTCCAGCCTTAACGTCTAGTAGTTTTTAGGATGAAAAGAATTCTATCAAGTCGTTTTTCTGCACTGAGAGGAGGATATAGTTTTTCTCCTGAGTAGGTGACTTACGCTGACTGACTTCCTTGAGTTAAACCAACCTTGCATTCGTGTGGTAAACCCAGTGTGGTCATGACTGACTGTTATTACACGCTGCTGAAATCTGCCCATGGGCTTCCCAGGGGTGCAGCGGTCAAGAGTCCACATACCAGTGCAGGAGACGCAGGAGGCGTGGGTTTGATCCCTGGGTCGGGAAGATCCCCTAGAGTAGGAAACTGAAACCCACTCCAGTGTTCTTGCCTGGGAAATCCCATGGACAGAGGAGCCTGGTGGGCTAGACCACGGAGCTGCAAAGAGCTGGACACACACGTAGGACGTGTGGTTTGCTAACCATCTGCTGAGTTGTTGCAGATGGCTCTGAGTTCCTCTCTTGCACTATTTTTACTAGATTTTGGCTTCGTGGTTATGGCAGCCTTGGGGAGCACTGCTATAAAGCATCTGTATTTTGAAAGTTCAGCTGAATGAACTGAGTCGCCTGATGTTTTCATTGTGATTTTAATTACTGACTCTATTTGAGGCTAGTCAGTTTTCTATGTCCTCCCGGGCCAGTGCTCATCCAGTCGTGTTCTTCTAGAAATGCGCTGGCCTAGATTTGTTCACTGGATCCCCGTAGCCTGTCCTGTACCTCTGGGTTCTGTCCGTCTTCCTCTCTCTCTCTCTCTCCATCTTGCTGAGGTTTACCACTTGGTTAATCTTGTCAAATGACCAGGTTTGCTTCGCTGATTGTCTCTATCATGAGCTTGTTCTCAATTTCATTAATATCTGCTCCTAATGTCTCCTCTCTTCTCCTTCATTTTAGGGTTTTTCACTCCCTCAGATGACTAATTACTTGTCAGCGTTTCTTAAGACACATACACACAGAATTACTCTTTTAAAGAGTAGTGGCTATCTTGAACTTGCGCTTTGCTGCCCCAGGAGCAGGAGGCCCAACTGTGTACTGGACCACTGCCTGTGAGCCCACGGAGCTCCTGGGGGGGCCCAGCTCCGGTGTGGGGGCCTGGTTCCTAAACTGGGGGGCCAGCTCCGGTGTGGGGGCCAGCTCCTGGGGGGGGCCTGGTTCCTAAACTGGGGGGCCAGCTCCGGTGTGGGGGCCTGGTTCCTAAAACAACTGTATACTGGACCACTGCCTGTGAGCCCACGGAGCTCCTGGGGGGGCCCAGCTCCGGTGTGGGGGCCTGGTTCCTAAACTGGGGGGCCAGCTCCGGTGTGGGGGCCAGCTCCTGGGGGGGGCCTGGTTCCTAAACTGGGGGGCCAGCTCCGGTGTGGGGGCCTGGTTCCTAAAACAACTGTATACTGGACCACTGCCTGTGAGCCCACGGAGCTCCTGGGGGGGCCCAGCTCCGGTGTGGGGGCCTGGTTCCTAAACTGGGGGGCCAGCTCCGGTGTGGGGGCCAGCTCCTGGGGGGGGCCTGGTTCCTAAACTGGGGGGCCAGCTCCGGTGTGGGGGCCTGGTTCCTAAACTGGGGGGCCAGCTCCGGTGTGGGGGCCAGCTCCTGGGGGGGGCCTGGTTCCTAAACTGGGGGGCCAGCTCCGGTGTGGGGGCCTGGTTCCTAAACTGGGGGGCCAGCTCCGGTGTGGGGGCCAGCTCCTGGGGGGGGCCTGGTTCCTAAACTGGGGGGCCAGCTCCGGTGTGGGGGCCTGATTCCTAAACTGGGGGGCCAGCTCCAGTGTGGGGGCCTGGTTCCTAAAACAACTGTATACTGGACCACTGCCTGTGAGCCCACGGAGCTCCTGGGGGGGCCCAGCTCCGGTGTGGGGGCCTGGTTCCTAAAACAACTGTGTACTGGACCACTGCCTGTGAGCCCATGCAGCTCCTGGGGGGGGCCCAGCTCCGGTGTGGGGGCCAGCTCCCTTGTGGAGTCCTGATTCCTGGACTGGGGGGCCCAGCTCCCTTGTGGAGTCCTGATTCCTGGACTGGGGGGCCCAGCTCCGGTGTGGGGGCCAGCTCCGGTGTGGGGGCCTGGTTCCTAAAACAACTGTATACTGGACCACTGCCTGTAAGCCCATGCTGCTCCTGGGGGGAGGGGGCCCAGCTCCGGTGTGGGGGCCCAGCTCCAGTGTGGGGGCCTGATTCCTAAACTGGGGGACCCAGCTCCTGTGATGGGGTCCCAGCTTCTGTGATGGGGTCCCAGCTCTTGTGCGGGGTCCTGGTCCCTGGACTGGGGGCCCAGCTCACAGCAGCTTCACCAAGTCAGCCTTAGACGCGCAGGGAGCAGGATGTCCCCGCCGGACTCCATCCCTTTCCCGTCACTGGGAGTTAGGGCTGCGTCAGTCTGCCAGCCTTTCCTACTCCTTCTCAATTTATATCTAATGACAATAATGTCTATTCATCATCATGTAACAACATCTAATAAAATCCTGGTACATTTAATCCCAGCTCTATCTGAGATGAACCTCGAAGACATCACCCTAAGTGAAAGAAGTCAGACAGAGAAGGCCACTCATGCGTGCTTCTGCTTTATGAGCAGTTTCCAGGGAAATCCAAGAAGACAGAGTGGACTCCAGGTTGCCAGGGGAGGAGGCAGAAAAAGAGACTGGGAACATGTTCCCGTGTCTTTTCTGGGTGATGGAAATTTCCTGAAATTAGATAGTGCTGAACCACGAACTTCCAGATGTTCCAGCTGGTTTCAGAAAAGGCAGAGGAACCAGAGATCAAATTGCCAACATCCACTGGATCATGGAAAAAGCAAGAGACTTCCAGGAAAACATCTATTTTTGCTTTATTGACTATGCCAAAGGCTTTGACTGTGTGGATCATAATAAACTCCGGAAAATTCTGAAAGACGTGGAATACCAGACCACCTGACCTGCCTCTTGAGAAACCTGTGTGCAGGTCAGGAAGCAACAGTTAGAACTGGACATGGAACAACAGACTGGATCCAAATAGGAAAAGGAGTACGTCAAGGCTGTATATTGTTACCCTGCTTATTTAACCTATATGCAAAGTACATCATGAGAAACGCTGGGCTGGAAGAAGCACAAGCTGGAATCAAGATTACCAGGAGAAATATCAATAGCCTCAGATATGCAGATGACACCACCCTTATGAGAGAAAGTGAAGAACTAAAGAGCCTCTTGATGAAAGTGAATGAAGAGAGTGAAAAAGTTGGCTTAAAGCTCAACGTTCAGAAAACTAAGATCATGGCATCTGGTCCCAACACTCCATGGGAAATAGATGGTGAAACATTGGAAACAGTGGCTGACTTTATTTTGGGGGGCTCCAAAATCACTGTAGATGGTGACTGCAGCCATGAAATTAAAAGACGCTTACTCCTTGGAAGGAAAGTTATGACCAACCTGGACAGCATATTCAAAAGCAGAGACATTACTTTGCCAACAAAGGTCTGTCTAGTCAAGGCTATGTTTTTTCCATTGGTCATATATGGATGTGAGAGTTGGACTGTGAAGAAAGCTGTGCACCAAAGAGTTGATGCTTTTGAACTGTGGTGTCAGAGAAGACTCTTGAGAGTCCCTTGGACTGCAAGGAGATCCAACCAGTCCATCCTAAAGGAGATCAGTCCTGGGTGTTCATTGGAGGGACTGATGTTGAAGCTGAAACTCCAATACTTTGGCCACCTGATGTGAAGAACTGACTCATTGGAAAAGACCCTGATGCTGGGAAGGATTGGGGGCAGGAGGAGAAGGGGACGACAGAGGATGAGGTGGCTGGATGGCATCACCGACTCAGTGGACATGGGTTTGGGTGGACTCTGGGAGTTGGTGATGGACAGGGAGGCCTGGCGTGCTGCGGTTCATGGGGTTGCAAACAGTCAGGCATGACTGAGCGACTGAACTGAACTGAACTGAACTGCTGGTTGAACACCACTATGTATTCAAAGTCAGTGAATTGTACGTTTTTAATGACTAAAATCGTAGGTGTTATATTCTGCTTATTTTACCTCAATAGAAAAACGTAAATAGAAAGTGTAAATAATTTTCTAAAGATAAGGATACATGGGTCCCTTCCATCTCTCTGGGCTTCCCTTGTCGCTCAGCTGGTAAAGAATCCGCCTGCAGTGCCGGAGACCCTGGTTCAATTCCTGGGTTGGGAAGATCCCCTGAAGAAGGGAAAGGCTACCCACTCCAGTATTCTTAGGCTTTCCTGTGGCTCAGCTGGTAAAGTATCCACCTGCAATGCGGGAGACCCGGGTTTGATTCCTGGGTTAGGAAGATCCCCTGAAGAAGGGAAAGGCTCCCCACTCTAGTATTCTGGCCTGGAGAATTCCATGGACTGTAGTCCATGGGGTCGCCAAGAGTCAGACACGACTGAGCGACGTTCACTTTCCATGTCTCCACCAGTCATCTTCCCAGGTGTTCAGCCAGTGGTGTCGACCACCTCGTGACTGCCCCCTGCAGCTGTGCCTGCGTCAGAGCTGCCCGCGGTCCTTCTGTGGTTTCCTGGGGCACTGGACCTGCCACTCCGGGCTCACTGCTAATCTGACATCAGCCCCGTGGCCCACGGGCCCCTCAAAGGTGCCACCTGCTGTCCCCGAGCCCAACAGATGCGTCCACCCAGCAGATATAAGCCAGAGCCCACCTCACCAGCGACTCCCGGCGCCCACTGGCCTGCACTGGGCTCCCCCTGCCCTCACCCCACGGAGCCCTCGAGGCGCCCACCGCCCCTGTCAGTCATGGGGCTGCAGGCAGCACTCCCCTGCCAAGCGCTGCTGAGCGCCCACGGCCACGCCCGGCTGTGACACCACCTCTCCCTCCAGACCTGCGAGCATTCGGGGCAGTCAGCCCCCGCTAAGGGTCGCTCTATCCGGGTAGCTCCCAAACCTCGTCTCCAGGGCGGATTTCTCTCCTGAGCGCCAGACCTGGGGATCCACCTGTTTCTAGACATTTTCCCAGGAGACACGGGCGTCTGAAGGATGAAGGAAGAAAGCTGACCAAAATGTAGCGAAAGTTAGTCTATCAGTGCGAGTAAGTAAGACGAGGACACGGGATAAAAGAACAGCCCCAACAGCATAAACACGGACGGTGATCGAATGGCGCAGCCCGTAGAGCCCTGAAAGGAAGCCGCAGATGCACGGACGTGAACACAGACTGCCAGGAGAGCAAACACAGCTTTCAAGCTTCGAGCGCAGGGACACCCAGCCGGGAAGCTGCGTGTGGCCGACAGCAGGGTCATCTGGAGACGACTCACCAGCAACACCGCGTGGCCACGGGCTGAAAACCACCGACCCAAAGGAAAATGCTGCTAAACCGGATTACAGAAGGAAATGGAATCTTGTAAGGCAGAAGCAATAAAGAGCCTAAAAGCTGACATACATTTTTTAAATAACCCATCATAAACAAAGCAAATAAACACATTTAGAAAATATTATTAGACTTCCCCAGTGGTTCAGCGGTTGGGAATCCACCTGCCAACACTCTCCGACAGTAACTGCAACAATATCTTTTTTGATCCGTCTCCTAGAATAATGGAAATAAAACCAAAAATAAACAAATGGGACTTAAATTCAAACGCTTTTGCACAGCAAAGGAAACAATAAACAAAATGAAAAGACAAGGCACAGAGTCGGAGAAAATATTTCCAAACGACTAGGGGATTAGTCACCAAAATTTACAAACAATTCCTGATGCTTAATAGCATCAAAACGAACAACCTAATCAACAAATGGTGATAGGACTTAAAACAGACATTTCTCCAAAGAAAGAAATACAGATGGCCAAGAGGCACTTAAAAAGATGTTCAACATCGCCAATTATTATGGAAATGCAAATCAAAACTACAATGAGACATCACTTCACATCAGCCAGAACGGCTAAGGTCAAAAAATCCACTAACAATAAATTCTGGACAGAGTGTGAGGAGGGAACCCCCTTAAACCATTGGTGGGAATGTAAGTTGGTACAGCCACTATGGAGCCCAGTACGCAGGTTCCTTAAAAAAGTAAAAATAGAGCTCCCATGCTGCTGAGTCGCGTCAGTCGTGTCCGACTCTGTGCGACCCCATAGACGGCAGCCCACCAGGCTCCCCTGTCCCTGGGATTCTCCCGGCAAGAACACTGGAGTGGGTTGCCATTTCCTTCTCCAGTGCATGAAAGTGAAAAGTGAAAGGGAAGTCGCTCAGTCGTGTCTGACTCTTCGCGACCCCATGGACTGCAGCCCGCCAGGCTCCTCTGCCCATGGGGTTTTCCAGGCAAGAGTACTGCAGTGGGGTGCCATCGCCTTCTCCGAGAGCTACCATATGACCCTGCAAAAACACTCCTGGGCGTATATCTGGAGAAATATCTGATCAGAAAGGGCACATGCACCCCAGTGTCCACTGCAGCGCTGTTCACAACAGCCAAGACATGGAAGCACCTCAACACCCAGCGACAGAGGAGTGCACAGAGACGCGGTCAGTCAGTCAGTGCAGCCGCCCAGTCATGTCCGACTCTCTACAACCCCATGAACCCCAGCACGCCAGGCCTCCCTGTCCATCACCAACTCCCAGAGTTCACCCAAACCCATGTCCATTGAGTCGGTGATGCCATCCAGCCACCTCATCCTCTGTCGTCCCCTTCCCCTCCTGCCCCCAATCCTTCCCAGCATCAGTCTTTTCCAATGAGTCAGCTGTTCGCATGAGGTGGCCAAAGTATTGGAGTTTCAGCTTCAACATCAGTCCCTCCAATGAACACCCAGGACTGATCTCCTTTAGGATGGACTGGTTGGATCTCCTTGCAGTCCAAGGGACTCTACAGAGTCTTCTCCGACACCACAGTTCAAAAGCATCAATTCTTCGGCACTCAGCTTTCTTCACAGTCCAACTCTCACATCCATACATGACCAATGGAAAAAACATAGCTTTGACTAGATGGATCTTTGTTGGCAAAGTAATGTCTCTGCTTTTCAATATGCTGTCCAGGTTGGTCATAACTTTCCTTCCAAGGAGTAAGCATCTTTTTATTTCATGGCTGCAGTCACCATCTGCAGTGATTTTGAAGCCCAAAAAATAAAGTCAGCCACTGTTTCCAATGTTTCCCCATCTATTTCCCATGAAGTGATGGGACCGGATGCCATGATCTTAGTTTTCTGAATGTTGAGCTTTAAGCCAACTTTTTCACTCTCCTTTCACTTTCATCAAGAGGCTTTTTAGCTCCTCTTCACTTTCTGCCATAAGGGTGGTGCCATCTGCATATCTGAGATTATTGATATTTCTCCCGGCAATCTTGATTCCAGCTTGTGCTTCTTCCAGCCCAGCGTTTCTCATGATGTTCTCTGCACAGAAGTTACATGAGAAGGTGTCCTACACATACACAGCGGAACATCACTCAGCCACTGAGAAGAGTGAAGTGCCACCATGTGCAGCGGCACGGATGGACCCAGGGCTGTCACAGTGAGTGAAGCAGACAGAGGCGGGCGCACATGCGACATTCCATATATGTGGAATCTGAAAAGAAATCCCACAGGTGAGCTCACTTACAAAGCAAAAAGCGACTCACAGACTCAGAGGATGAACTCACAGTTGCCAGGAAGCGTGGGAATAAAGATAGATCGGGAGCTTGGGATGGACATGGACACTGCTGTGTCTCACATGGATCACCAGCAAGGGCCTGCTGTACGGCACAGGGAACTCTGCTCAGGGCTATGTGGCAGCCGGGCGGGGAGGGGCATTTGGAGGACAGTGGATACATGTGTACGTACGGCTGAGTCCCTTCACTGCTCACATGAAACTATCATGAGATTGTTGGCTGGCTCTACCCCAGTACAAAATAAGTCTTTAAAAAAAAGGAGCTGCCTGCAATGCACGAGGCATGGGTTTGATCCCTGAGGTAAGAAGATTCCTCGGAGGAGAAAAACGCCACTCACTCTGGTTTTCTCGTCTGGAAAATCCCATCGCCAGAGGAGCCTGGTGGGCTACAGTCCGTGGGGTCGCAGAGTCGGACACAACTGCGCGACTATCACTCACTCACTAGAAGCTTTCAGGACCCAAAGGGACCGCTGATGCAAGTGAGAGACGGACTGGGAGCAAGGGCTTTGGAGCACACCGCCTGGGCCATGAGGCCCGCCCGCAGCCCCTCCTGTCTGTTTCATCATCCGTTTTAGTTGGGGGGTGGGGACAACTCCCACCACATAGAATTCTCACGAATTAAATGGTCATGTACGTAAAGCACTTTAGAATAGCACCTGGACACAAACAAGCGCTGTTCCTTTAAAAAACAGTAAGAGGTTTAAAATATTACATATTATCATCACTATATTCTTTATGTGAAATATCTGCAAGAATAGTCATGAAACTGTTAACAGTGATTAATCTGAGAAAGACACTGGAAGTGAGTTGAGTTTTAACTTTTCTCCTTTCCGTACTGTATCCATAATTGACTTTTTCTACTTAAAAACATGAAATGATAAGGAAATAACACATACATGAACAGAATAACATGGCGGAGTGATATAGCAGAATAAAAGGGAGTGTGTGTGTGCGTGTGTGTGCGTGTGTGTGTGTGTGTGCGTGCGCGTGTGTGTGTGCGCGCGCGCGCGCGTGTGTGTGAACGTCAACTCAGTGGGTGCGGTTCAAGATTTGCGAGAAAGGAAAGATCAGTCAATAAACGGTATCAAAATAACTTGGTACAGTTAAAGCTATGGTTTTCCCAGTAGTCAGGTATGGATGTGAGAGCTGGACAGTAAAAAAGGCTGAGTGCCCAAGAACTGATGCCTTCAAACTGTGGTGCTGGAGAAGACTCTTGAGAGTCCTTGGACAGCAAAGAGATCCACCCAGTCAATCCTAAAGGAAGTCAACCCTGACTATTCATCAGAAGGATTGATGCTGAAGCTCCAATAATTTGGCCACCTGATGGCACAAGCCGACTCATTGGAAAAGGCCCTGATGCTGGGAAAGACTGGAGGCAGGAGAAGGGGACGACAGAAGATGAGACGGTTGGGTGGCGTCACCAACTCCATGGACGTGAGTCTGAGCAGCTCCGGGAGCTGGTGAAGGACAGGGAGGCCTGGCGTGCTGCCATCCATGGGGTCACACAGAGTCGGATGCAACTGAGTTACTGAATGACAAAAATAATTTACTTTCAAGTTGGAAGAAAATATAATTCTGTTATTCCTTTGCTTCTGGCCACAGTGAAATAGCGGGTACTGGATAACCATCCTGTCATAAAAACTGTGAAAATGGGCAAATATATGTGAAACTATTTTCAGGCACTGGACAACAGAGAGTCCGGGATACTGATTCCTGGAAAAAGGAAGACACGGGCACGTAGCCCACACTTGCCCTGGCCCAGCTGAAGGGGCGACTCCCCGCCCCAGCACAGGAGGGGGAACCAAGCAGCGTCACATTCTCCTGGCAAGACTACGAGACAGGAGTCAGAGTCTGGGGACGCAGCGGGGCGGACACCGGAGATGCAGCAGTGAGCGGACAAGGAGCTCCAGACGCCCACACGGGGGCCGGGGGCCTCGGGCTGACAGACGCCCTGCGTGAGCAGGGGCCCCACGGGCCGGGGCCAGCCGCGTGCTAGCGAGGGCGGACACCCTGCCGCACCCTCTGCTGCAGAGGCCGCGAGTGCGGAGGCCCCTGGGGGCGTGGAGCCACCCTCGCCCTAAATGCACGGCCACTTTGGACCTTCCTCCGAAAAAGACGTACGATCAAGGCTTGAGATGACCAAGCTTATCGGAAAGTAAAGCCACGATTTGCCAACGCTTCCCAGAGAAAGACAACAAACTCCCGACCCTTACCACAGGGTTCACACTGCCCATCATCCAGGTGAAAACTATCACCCACGAGAAGCAGTGTAGAAACACGACGCAACCAGGAGAAAGATCAGCCGACAGAGACAAGCAACGCGACAGGACTGACGCAGACGCAGCGAGAAGCCGTCGTGCGCACACTCAGCACGCTCAAATGCCGAAAACGGACACAACGAAGCCGCAGAGAGCAAGTCCCAAAAGAGAAGCCGAGGCCACGGAAGAGCCAAGCGCCACGCCCAGGACGGGAGGTCGCGAGAAAGTCGTGGACGGGCTCAACAGACGCGACTGCACAGCAGCCACGGGCGACTCGTCAGAAGCAAGGCAGGCCAGAAGGGGGCGAGACGCATCCTCCCCGGAAAGGGAGCGAGAACTTTCAACCTAGGACTTCAGGCCCACTGAAATCGCCGCGAAAACGGAGATGGAACAAAGATACTTCGGGACAAAGAGAAGATGAGAAAATTTTTTGCTAGAAAAATCTATGCTAAAATTTTTTTTAGATTTTTTCAGGCTAGAGAAAATGGCAGTGTTTGGAAACCTGGATTTGGAGAGAAAGGCGAGCACAGGGACCTGAGAATGCACAGAACGGAAACGCCTTTTCCCTCATTTCTGGCTGCTCTAAAAGGCACCGCACCTCCAGTTTCAGGCCTGACATGGAGGCTTCTTGAGTGGACGCTCCCAATATTACAGCAAGAGAAAGGCTGGAAAGCCTGGAACCAGTGGCTGTCCCCAGGAGGTCACAGCACGGACCACCTTCTGGATTCTGGAGACAGGCAGGTGTAGACAGCCCTGGCCAGATCCACTCACTGGACCAGAAACCGCTGGAGCCACACATTGGCGGCAACACCAAGTCACTCAGACACGTCACCAGCGGCAGGGAGTGAGCTCGGCTGGGAGTGGGAGACCCCGGGCCCGGCGCCCCGGGGGCCTCACTCTCGGGGGCGCCTCTGGGGGCTCCACCAGGCTCTCACAACAAGGAACCAAGACCTCCCTTGCACTTCTCCTGGATGAAGGGGAAAGCAGCCACCTGAAACACACACAGCACGCCCTTCACAATAGCTCGGGAAGCTCAGAATACACAACAAACAAATGCCAAAAGCCACATTTAGGCAGAAAAGCAAGACCAAAGAGAAAACTCTGAGAGCAGCTGGGGGAGTGGGGAGAACAGCGAAGCTACACAGGAGCTAAGGCGAGACCCACACCAGCTTCTCCTCTGAAACCACGCAAGTAAGAAGGGAGTGCAAGGAAGAAGGGCTGGAGGCAAGCCCCCTGCCAGCCCAGAACTCCATCCCTGCTGCTGTCCAGCCGAGCCCGACTCTGCGACCCCACGGACGGCAGCACAGGCTTGCCTGTCCTTCACCATCTCCCGGAGTTTGCTCAAACTCATGTCCACTGAGTCGGTGATGCCATCCAACCATCTCATCCTCTGCCAGTGAAATAATCATTCAAAAGTGATGGAAAGGGACTCCCTGGTGGCCCAGTGGTTAAGGATCCGTCTGCCAAAGCAGGGGACACGAGTTCAGTCCTTGACCCGGGAGGGTCCCACGTGCCACGGGGCAACTAAGCCCGAGCTCCACGACCCCTGAGCCTGTGCCCCAGAGCCAGCGCTCTGCAGCGAGAAGCTGGCGCGCCACAGCTAGAGAGGCGCCCCCCCCTCGACACCAGAGGAAGCACGCGAGCAGCCAGGAGGACCCAGTGCAGACAAAAATAAACGAAATAAACGAGTGTCTTAAACCTGAGGGGAAACTAAGACTCCCACACGAATAAAGCCAGAGTCCGTCACCAGCAAGCCTCTGTGCCCTCCGATGGGTGAGGATGAGCGGCTTGCGGGGAGCTCCCCGATGGGAGGCACTGGCTGTGGGGGAACCTGGGACTTGCTGTGGTGGGCAGGGCCATGCTCAGTAAATCATTCATGCCATTTCCTGCTGAACAGTGGGGCTGTGTCCCCGCCCTGTAGCCAAACTATGGTAGGGGTAACGGCAGCCTCCTCCAAAAGGGCTTACGCCTGCAGGCACGCGTCCCAGGACTCCCGCAGTCAGCGCCCCTTTCCCCGCGGCAGGCCACTGTCGCCCGCGCCTCCGCCGCAGACCCCAGCGGCCCAGGCGAGTCCGGCTCGGGCTCCAGCGGCACCACTGCCTCCCTCCTGGGTGCTCCCGCACTGAAGGCTTTATTTGTGCCCTCTTATCCTATCCGTCAGAGGGAAGACGGCATGAAAACCAGAGTCACAGAAAACTAACCAAACTGATCACACGGACCACAGCCTCGTCTAACTCAGTGAACCGCGGGCAGGCCGTGGTAAAGGGTTCTGACAAAACCTGGTCCACAGAGAAGGGAGTGGCAAACCACTTCAGCGTCTCTGCCTTGAGAACTGCGTGAAGTGTATGAAAAGGCAAAAAGACAGGACGCTGGAAGAGGAGCTCCCCAGGTCTGTAGGTGCCCAACACGCCGCTGGAGATCAGCGGAGAAACAGCCCCAGAAGGAGTGGAGATGGAGCCAGAGCAGAAACAACGCCCAGCTGTGGATGCGTCCGCTGGTGAAAGTGCAGTTCAGCGCTGTAAAGAGCAGTGTTGCCTAGGAAGCTGAAAGCTGGTCCAGGAATCAAGGTAAGTTGGAAGTGGTCAAACAGGAGACGGCAAGAGTGAACACCGACAGTTTAGGAATCGGTGAACTCAAATGGCCGGGAACGGGAGGGCGCGGCTCAGATGCCCACGTGCGACAGGCGGGCCGGGAACAGGAGAACGTGGCTCAGATGACCACGTGCGACAGGCGGGCCGGGATCCCTGAGCAGAAGCGGAGGGACCTCACAGCCAACAGAAGAGCCGAAGGGCAGTACTTGGAGGCCCTCAAACATGGCGAATGGTCTCCGCTTGTTTTTAAGGCAAACAACCCTATATCGCAGGGATCCAAGTCTATGCCCCAGCCACCAGTACCGAAGAGGCGGAAGCTGAACGGTTCTGTGAAGACCTACAAGACCTTCTAGAACTAACACCCAAAAATGTGTCCTTTTCATCATGCAGGACTGGAATGCAGAAGTAGGAAGTCAAGAAACACCGGGAGTGACAGGCAAGGTTGCCCTGGAGTGCGGAATGGAGCAGGGCAAAGGCCAACAGAGTTCTGCCAAGATAACCACTGGTCGTAGCAATCACCCTCTTCCAACAACACAGGAGAAGACTCTACACGTGGACAGCACCAGATGGCCAACACCGAAATCAGATTGATTATACTCTTTGCAGCCAAAGATGGAGAAGCTCTATACAGTCAGCAAAAACAAGACCAGGAGCTGACTGTGGCTCAGATCATGAGCTCCTTATTGCCAAATTCAGACTTAAATTGTAGAAAGTAGGGAAAATCACTAGGCCATTCGGGTATGACCTAAATCAAATCCGTTAGGATTATACAGTGGAAGTGAGAAATAGATTCAAGGGATTAGATCTGATAGAGTGCCTGAAGAACAATGGATGGAGGTCTGTAACATTGAAGAGGAGGTGGTGATCAAAACCATCCCCAAGAAAAAGAAATGCAAAAAGGCAAAATGGTTGTCTGAGGAGGCCTTACAAATAGCTGAGAAAAGAAGAGAAGTGAAAAGCAAAGGAGGAAAAGAAAAAAAAGATAAACCCCTCTGAATGCACAGTTTCAAAGAATAGCAAGGAGAGATAAGAAAGCCTTCCTAAGTGAACACTGCAAAGAAATAGAGGAAAACAACAGAATGGGAAAGACTACTAGAGAACTCTTCAAGAAAATTACAGATACCAAGGGAACATTCCACCCAAAAATAAGAATAAAGGACAGAAATGGTACGGACCTAACAGAAGAAAAGATATTAAGAAGAGGTGGCAAGAATACACAGAACCATACAAAAAAGATCTTAATGACCCAGATAACCACAATGGTGTGATCACTCACCTAGCGCCAGACACCCTGGAGTGTGAAATCAAGTGGGCCTTAGGAAGCATCACTACGAACAAAGCTAGTGGAAGTGATGGAATTCCAGCTGAGCTGTTTCAAATCCTAAAAGATGATGCTGTGAAAGTGCTGCACTCAATATGCCAGCAAACTTGGAAAACTTAGCAGTGGCCACAGGACTGGAAAAGGTCAGTTTTCATTCCAATCCCAAAGAAAGGCAATGCCGAAGAATGCTCAAACTACCACACAACTGCACGCATTTCAGTTTAGAAGGTGACGCTCAGAATCTTTCCAGCCAGGCTTCAGCAGTATGTGAACTGAGAACTTCCAGATGTACAAAGTGGATTTAGAAAAGGCAGAGAAACCAGAGATCAAATTGTCAACACTCGTTGGATCACAGAAAAAGCAAGAGAATTCCAGAAAAACATCTATTACTGCTTCATACACTAAAGCCTTTGACTGTGTGGATCACAACAAACTATGGAAAATTCTTCAAGAGATGGGAATACCAGACCACCTGACCTGCCTCCTGAGAAACCTGCCACCTGTATGCGGTCAGGAAGCAACAGTTAGAACTGGACATGGAACAACAGATTGGTTCCAAATTGAGAAAGGAGTACATCAAGGCTGTACATTGTCACCCTGCTTATTTAACTTATATGCGGAGTACACCATGTGAAATCCTGGGCTGGATGAAGCACAAGCTGGAATCAAGATTGCCAGGAGAAATAGCAATAACCTGATATGCAGATGACACCACCCTCACGGCAGAAAGTGAAGAAGGACTAAAGAGCCTCTTGATGAAAGTGAAAGAGGAGAGTGAAGAAGCTGGCTTAAAACTCAACATTCAAAACTCTAAAATCATGGCGTCCGGTTCCATCACTTCATAGAAATATATGGGGAAACAATGAAAAAGTGACAGGCTTTATTTTCTTGGGCTTCAAAATCACTGCAGATGGTGACTGCAGCCATGAAATTAAAAGACACTTGCTCCTTGGAAGAAAACCTATGACAATCTTAGACAGTGTATTCAAAAGCACAGACATTACTTTGTGGACAAAGGTTCGTATAGTCGAAGCTGTGGTTTCTCCAGTAGTCATGCATGGATGTGAGAGTTGGAACATAAAGAAGGCTGAGCGCCAAAGAACTGATGCTTCTGAGCTGTGGTGCTGGAGAAGTCTCCTGAGAGCCCCTTCGACTGCAAGGAGATGAAACCAGTCCATCCTGAAGGAGACCAGCTCTGAATATTCATGGGAAAGACAGATACTGAAGCTGAATCTCCAGTACTTTGGCCATCTGATGCGAAGAACTGACTCACTGGAAAAGACCCTGATGCTGGGATAGACTGAAGGCAGGAGGAGAAGGGAAGGACAGAGGATGAGATGGTCGGATGGCATCACCAACTCGATGGACATGAGGCTGGGTTAGCTCTGGGGGCTGGTGATGGACGGGGAGGCCTGGCGTGCTGCCGTCCATCGCAGAGAGTCAGACACGACTGCGTGACTGGACAGCAACCCTTTGTGTGACAAACGGCAAACGAGGTTCTCCAGAGAAAAGGAAACAGCCCCAACGAGGTGGCCGGGTCTACAGGAAGAGAGCCCAAGAAGGAGCGGATTACGAGACACAAAACTGTGAATTTCCTAAAATCTTCAGCTCAGCTCAGTCCAGTCGCTCAGTCATGCCCGACTCTTTGCGACCCCATGAATCGCAGCACGCCAGGCCTCCCTGTCCATCACCAACTCCCAGAGTTCACTCAGACTCACGTCCATCGAGTCCGTGATGCCATCCAGCCATCTCATCCTCTGCCGTCCCGTTCTCCTGCCCCCAATCCCTCCCAGCATCAGAGTCTTTTCCAATGAGTCAACTCTTCTCATGAGGTGGCCAAAGTACTGGAGCTTCAGCTTCAGCATCATTCCTTCCAAAGAAATCCCAGGGTTGATCTCCTTTACGATGGACTGGCGGGACCTCCTTGCAGTCCAAGGGACTCTCAAGAGTCTTCTCCAGCACCACAGTTCAAAAGCATCAATTCTTCGACACTCAGCCTTCTTCACAGTCCAACTCTCACATCCATACATGACCACAGGAAAAACCATAGCCTTGACTAGACGGACCTTAGTCGGCAAAGTAATGTCTCTGCTTTTGAATATGCTATCTAGGTTGGTCATAACTTTTCTTCCAAGGAGTAAGCCTCTTTTAAATTTCATGGCTGCAGTCACCATCTGCAGTGATTTTGGAGCCCAAAAAACTAAAGTCTGACAGTTTCCACTGTTTCCCAATCTATTTCCCATGAAGTGATGGGACCAGATGCCATGATCTTCATTTTCTGAATGTTGACCTTTACACTCTCCTCTTTCACTTTCATCAAGAGGCTTTTCAGTTCCTCTTCACTTTCTGTCATAAGGGTGGTGTCATCTGCATATCTGAGGTTATTGATATTTCTCCCAGCAATCTTGATTCCAGCTTGTGCTTCTTCCAGCCCAGCGTTTCTCATGATGTCCTCTGCCTAGAAGTTAAATAAGCAGGGTGACAATATACAGCCTTGACGTACTCCTTTCCCTATTTGGAACCAGTCTGTTGTTCCATGTCCAGTTCTAACTGTTGCTTCCTGACCTGCATACAAATTTCTCAAGAGGCAGGTCAGGTGTCCTGGTATTCCCATCTCTCTCAGAATTTTCCACAGTTTGTTGTGATCCACACAGTCAGAGGCTTCGGCAGAGTCAGAGAAGCAGAAACAGATGCTTTACTTGCAATTTCGCCGTGCAGTGGGTAACTGCAGTGTGGAGACAGGACAGGAAAGGCAGCGGTGTTGTCGCAGATGGGAGAGGAGCGTGGGGTGCTCTGGCCTAAAGGGTCTGGGGCTGGGGCTCTTCCTGGGCGATGACAGTGTTAGCACTGTGATGATGGCCGCATGCGACTGTGAACACGTAAACGCCACTGGGAGGCAGACCGTAAGGGGCACGGGGCTGCACGGAACGCCCTCGTACTTCCATCGAGCTGTGACGATGACAGCAGCTGGCTAGTGCAGCAGAAACTGCAGGCCACCGTGGGGCACAAACTCCAGGGGCCACAGGGGACGCAGCAGGGCAAGCGGGCCCGTCCGGCTGGAAGGGGAGCCCTCACGCGGGCGGCGGCCTGGGCGAGAGCGGCTGAGCGCAGAGCAGAGAGACGGGACCAGCAGGGCCGTGGGGCCGGCCGAGCAGGCCGAGCAGGACGCTGCCTGCGAGGTGGGGAGGGCTCGAGGAGAGGGCGGGACAAGCGAGCCGGCAGGCTGCCGCGCGAGCAAACCAGCGGAACCAGCGAGCCCGGGGCGCCTCACGCCCGAAAGCGAGATGTGCTCAGCGACAGACAAGACATCTTGAGACGGCGCCGCCACATCCAACCTTTGACATTTCAGCTACTGAATAATGGGTGACGGACTGTGACCTGCGGGATGTCATAGGAACGCGTGCGTGTGTACCCCCAGGAGTAACCGGAAAGTCTGGTGAAGGATGGGATCTTGCCCCCAAGAAGTATTTATGAATTACAATACGAGAACAGAAACTGTGGGGAAGGCTGAATCTCAGGCCAACGGTCTCAAGCTCGCATATCAATAAATGGACCAAACCCAACTCGTGGGCCAACCAGGAGAGCACACCAGGACCCAGTACCCTGTCTGACGTGGCCCTGCCAAGACGCAGCCCCGAACCCGCCCCTGAGGAGACAGGCACAGACTAAGGACTTTTGACGAGAGCACCAACCCATCCTCTTCACGGTCAAGTCCACGAAAACAGGCCGATGGGCCTGCTCTGGCTAAAACACGGGAGACGAGACAGCCACAGCGAACGGCTGAACGGGCAGGGGCTGCCCAGGGCCTGAGGGTCACCACGGGGACGGAGCATCACCACCCGGGTGCCGGCAGTGCCGGGGCCTCGAGGAGGAGGAAATCCGTTCCCTGATGACTCAGAGAGAAAACGTTGTATTATGCTCGCAGCTCTCCATAGATCTGAGATGGTTTCAAAATTTTAAAGTATACATTAAGCCAAGGAAGATAGATACAATGGAACCCGTGGCGTATGATTCCAATTACAGAAAGGTCTAGAGCAGGAGCTGTTGGTCTGAAGGGTCAGGCAGGTCAGTGCCCCCAGGGCAGACGGGTGGACCACGAAGGGGCAGCAGGGAAGCCTGAAGCAAGGAGGACAGTCACCATGTCCTGACCGTGGACAGAGCCACCCAAGCACAGACGCTTAAAAACTCACGAAACACAGCGCTTCCCTGGCAGCTCAGCTGACAAAGAGCCTGCCTGCGACGCAGGAGGCCCCAGTTCACCCCCTGGAGCAGGGACAGGCCGCCCACTCCAGTACCCTTGGGCTTTCCTGGTGGCTCAGATGGATCCCTGGGTTGGGTAGATCCACATGGACAGAGGAGCCTGGCAGGCCACAGTCCACAGGGTCACCAAGAGTCAGACATGACTGAGCGACTTTCACTTTCAAGAAACACTTAAAATGGGTGCGTTTTCTGATACGTCAACTGTATCCCAATAAAGACTTTTGAAGTTTAAAAAAAGAGGCTTCCCAGGTGGCGCAGTGGTCAAGAATCTGCCTGCAACGCGGGAGACCCGGATCCAATCCCTGGTTCAGGAAGACCCCCTGGGAGAAGGAAATGGCAACCCATCCCGGTATTCTCGTCTGGGAAATCCCACAGACAGAGGAGCCGTCCACGGGGTCACGCAAGAGTCAGACAGGGCTGAGCAACACAACAGCACCAGTGTGGCAGAGGGCCTGTCCTGGGCCGTATGAATAACCCCGCACTCGGCAACGGGCAGGCCAGTACAGTTCGGCCACCCAGTCGTGTCCGACTCTCTGCGACCCCATGAACCGCAGCACGCCAGGCCTCCCTGTCCATCACCAACTCCCGGAATCCACCCAAACCCATGTCCATTGAGTCGGTGATGCCATCCAGCCATCTCATCCTCTGTCGTCCCCTTCTCCTCCTGCCCCCAATCCCTCCCAGCATCAGTCTTTTCCAATGAGTCAACTCTTCGCATGAGGTGGCCAAAGTACTGGAGTTTCAGCTTTAGCATCATTCCTTCCAAAGAAATCCCAGGGCTGATCTCCTTTAGGATGGACTGGTTGGATCTCCTTACAGTCCAAGGGACTCTCAAGAGTCTTCTCCAACACCACAGTTCAAAAGCATCAATTCTTCGGCACTCAGCTTTCTTCACAGTTCAGCTCTCACATCTATACATGACCACAGGAAAAACCATAGCCTTCACTAGAGACCAATTAAAAACATATACAAGACTTAACAGACCCTTGGCAAAGGAAGACACACAGGAGGCAATAAGCTTCCAGAAAGTGCCCAGCATCACGAGTCAGCAGTGGGTGCCAATGAAAACCACAGTGAGATCCTGCAGGACAGGCAGACTCAAAGACCAGCGTTCAGGCTGACCCAACAAGCCCGTCTCCAGATTCACCTGGAACACACAGAAGGCACAAGGATGCTCACAGCAGCTGCAGCGACAGAAGCCTCCAAACGCAAACAGCACGGGCACGTGCGCACAGGCGGAGGACAAACAAGCCTGGTGATTCCTGCTGCGGACGCGCCTCAGGAAGGAAAGACAGCTGAGCCAGTGCTTTATGAAATGCGGCTGGCAACAGCTAAGCAGAGAAGCTTGACAGAAAGAGCAACCTGCAAGTCCGCAGATGTGAGGCTTAGAACAGGGACTGCGTCTCAGAGGTGGGAACAGCTGGGGAGGACGGGGATGGGGAGATTTCTTGGGGATGCAAACAGCCTGTACCTCCACAGGAGAGGGTCATGTGGGCGAAGGCGTGGGTCAGAGCTTGCTCGGCTGTACACGAAAGAGCCATGCGCCTGACGACAGAGGTTAGGTGTGTCAGCCCCTCAGGAGTGTCTGACCCCTTGCAGCCCCGTGCACTGCAGCCCACCAGGCTCCTCTGCCCATGGGATTCTCCAGGTGAGAACACGGGAGTGGGCTGCCAATCCCTTCTTCAGGGGCTCTTCCTGACCTAGGGATCAAACTCAGGTCTCCTACACCGGCAAGCAGATTCTTTACCCCCTGAACCACCTGGGAAGATTATTCCTCCATATTCATGTCTAAGGTCTTTCACACCACATACCATATAAATCCCACCTGGATTCAAGAGTTAAACTTGCATTAAAATACTGAACATGTACTGGAGAATATTTGATAATTTTTTTGGCTACACCATAAAGCATGAAGGATCTTCCGACGGGTGATCAAACCTATACCCCGCAGTGGAGACACAGGCTCTTAGCCACTGGCCTGCTAGAGAAGTGAGAATATTTCTGCAATTTGGAGATGACAGTCTTTCTAAATATGGTACAAAATCGGAAATCACAAGAGATATTACCATATAAAAACGTAGGTGCACCATGAGTAAAAGGGTACAATATATAAAGTGAAGTGAAAGTCGCTCAGTCGTGTCCGACTCTCTGCGACCCCATGGGCTACACAGTCCATGGAATTCTCCAGTCCAGAATCCTGGAGTGGGCAGTCTTTCCCTTCTCCAGGGGATCTTCCCAACCTAGGAATCGAACCAGGGATTCCGGCACTGCAGGCGGATTCTCTAGCAGCTGAGCCACCAGGGAAGCCTTACAATACGTAAAGAGACGACACGAATCAGTAAAAGAAACACAAACAACACAGACTTCACAAGGCAACTCACACAGGAGGGAAGGCCCGCCTGTCATTAACGAGCAGCTCAGTGTATCAGCAGCGCAGCAGCGGCACTCGGGTCCTTTTCTTCTGACAATCAGAGCGCGGTGCAGGTGGAGGGTAACCGCACAGGCTGAGGAAGAAAGACGAGGCTTGGAACCCTCCTTTCTGCCCGTCTACGTCAGTGGAAATGGGAGCAGCTGTCGGGAAGCATAGGGGATGTCGCGGTCTAGACCTGGGCCAGGGGCAGCCGCAGGGCTGGGCAGGCCGGGCACAGGTACCCCCCAAGGCAGGCGGGGGACGGACAGGTTTGCCCTGAGGAGTGAGCGGCCAGGTGAGACCCTCACACTCTACCCATGTGCCCCCTACCCCGCAGGAGGCCTCTGGCCTGCCCCCATGCCCCAGGCAGCCCCTCACAAGAACGTCTTGGCGGTGAGGGCACCGAGGGGCGGTGCAGACTCCGCAGGACCAAGGAGCACACACAGCTGCCCGGCACCCGCTGCCAAAACGGCCCGTGGGGACCCCCCCCCCCCACAGGCCTCCCCTGCACCCCGAAGTTTGCAACTGGACTGCGTCTCGAGTCAACAAACAGCTGCCTGGGCCCTGCCCCTGCCCCGGCACAGAACCAGCGGACACTCTGGCCCCTGGACTTGGAGCCTGATCCGAAGGGCACAGCGGGCTGTGATCTGAGCCTGAGGCCCAGCTACAGGTGGGTCCTCCAGCCAGCACAGCCCTGCTGGGGTCCAGGCGCCCCCAGGAGAGAAAAGCAGCAAGTCCCCAGGGAGGAGAGCGCTTCCCACGCAAACCAGTCTCAGCTCAGTCCCCCCGGCTCCACACACAGGGCCTCGGTCCCCGTCCACAGGGAAAACACCCTGCTTGGACTGTCTGCGAAATTCAAGTTCTGGACAAATACCTGAAAGCGTCTATCTGAATGATTTCTGTGTATAAAAGGCAGAGCATCCAGGCTGTCTCCTGAGTTTGAAGACGAGGTTTGGGACCAGAGGTTCTGTAGAAGCCAGCCTGCCCAGTAGGAAGGGGACAACCCCAGTTCTGCCGTCTCCAGCCTCCCCGTGCCCGTCCCCTGCCTCCCTGCGTCCGTCCCCTGCCTCTCCGCGCCCATCCCCTGCCTCCCCGTGTCTAACTCCAGCATCACCACGTCCGGAGACCCACTTCCAGCCTCTGGAGCACTGGACACACAGAGACGCCCCCACGCATACGCACAGATACACACAGCCTGCTGAGGGCTGCCTGGGGAGCGGCGGCCACATCCTGCTCCAGGGACGGGGGCTGCAGGCCCACCTGCTCGGACGCGGCACAGGGCTGGGCCTGCCCGCTGGTCCCCAGGGCTGCGTGGGAACCACAAGCACCGCGTGACGCCCGCAGGAAGCGTGGGTGTCTCGCAGGAACCAGCTGAAACATGATACCATGATAAAGCCTCATTTAAAGTACTTCTTTTTTTTTTTTTTATTGATTTCATTGAAAACAGAACAAGAAATGGTCTGAGCCAAAAGACTGCTCTTGGAACTGTCAAAAACATTTTAACAGAAAAAATAAACATGGCTGCATTATGAATGTTTTAGAAGAGTTGCACAAAAAACCCACGGTAACTGCACTAATTACAGTATTTAAAAAAGTATATGCCGAAAAAAAGGATGTGACCTGGCAGGCCATCACACAAAAGGTGACGGCAATTTTATTCACACTACAAGACTAACGTTTTAAAAAAAGTTTCCTGCATTTTACCCTAAAATCACTTTGTTCTCTTTACACAGTTGATAGTTCATTTTCACATGGTGAGTAGAAACCACACCAGAATCAGCACCGTGGTCTGTGTTTTTGTGTTTATTTTTCGTTTGTCCTAATGTCCAATAATGGTAGAAAATAAATCAGTTTACTCATCATCATAGCATGTGGCTTAGAATCAAGAGGAGGTGCGGTGCCCCGGGGCCACGGCCATCTTGCACCCCAAGCCGCATCCTCGGAAAGAAACGCGTGAGAGGTCTGGTGTATAGGGCTAGATATAGGATTTCTTTAAAAAGCAAACCCACGTTTTCTCCAAAGTCAGCAGCGGCTCGGCCCTGACCTCGCAGGGGCGGTGGGCACGGGGTCTGTGCTGCCTAGAGCCAGCACCAGCCATGCGGGCCGTGGCAGGCCACACGGAGAGTCCGGGCCGACAGGGCACGGCCCCCAGCCCGGCAGTGAGCCGGGAGCGACGTCGCGCAAGGGGAGACGAGAAATGTGGAGCAGAAAGACCTCCGTCGGGAACTCACGGCGAGGCCGGCGAGGAGCCCAGGTGTCCCCGCCCCCCGCGGCCCCGGGCAGGCCAGCCGGTCTCCCGCACGCCTCTGCGTCCTCCCCAAACCACAGCGAACGGCGTCCACTCGGGCGCCGGGCGGCGCTCTCATAGCGGGTCGGCGGGCGAGGAGCTGGTGTCGGGCAGCCCGTCCTCCTGGGCGCCGGCCTGCCGCTGGGCCAGCGCGGCCCCAGAGTGGCGGCACTTGGGGGAGCCGCAGAGGCAGCTGAAGAGCTTGCCCTTGATGTCCCAGAAGCGCTGCCCGTAGTCGAAGCTGCGGAGAGAGAGAGAGCCGGGGTCTGGGCCTGCGCCCCTGGGGCCGCCCCCCACCCGCCCCCACCCGGGCACCTACCCCAGCTGCTCCCCGGCCTCAATCAGGCGGGTGCTGAAGAAGGCGATCCGCGGGAAGCGCAGGTCCTGGTGGGACATGAACACGCGCACGGGCACCAGATTGGGCTCGCAGTGGTGGTTGATGAAGCGGCTGACGTTGCCGTAGAAACGCGCGTCGATGCAGTACAGCTCTCCGTCCTGGGGGAGAGGTGCGCTGAGCACGGGCAGGCGCGGGCACCGCCCCCCGGCCCCCTAGCCCCGGGGCTCCCACTCGGTGAAAATGAGCGCAGACCCAGCATTCACGCGGACGGCGCCCCAGGCACCCAGAGAGAGGCCGGGGTCCAGGGGGACCATGAGGCAGCACAGCCCCTCAGGGACCTGGTGACGGAGGGGGAGGAGCACCACCCGAGAGGCGAGGTGCACCGGGCAGAGGGACAGACAGACAGGGAGACAGAGGGGGAGAGACGGGGGACAGAGGGAGAAATGGGGGGACAGAATGGGAGAGGGCGGGGGGACGGGGGGAGACAGGGGGACAGAGGGAGAGAAATGGGGGGGGCAGAGGGGAGGGGGACGGGGGGAAGGGGACGGGGGGAGAGACGGGGGGACAGAGGGGAGGGGGAGGGGGGACAGAGGGGAGGGGGATGGGGAGGGGGGACAGAGGGGAGGGGGATGGGGAGGGGGGACAGAGGGGAGGGCGACGGGGGGACAGAGGGGAGGGGCACGGGGGAGGGGGACGCGAGGAGAGACGGGGGGACAGAGGGGAGGACAGAGGGGAGGGGGACGGGGGGACAGAGGGGAGGGGGACGGGAGAGGGGGACGCGAGGAGAGACGGGGGGACAGAGGGGAGGACAGAGGGGAGGGGGATGGGGGAGAGACGGGGGACAGAGGGAGAGAAACGGGGGACAGAATGGGAGAGGGCGGGGGGACGGGGGGTAGAGGGATTGGGGGACAGGGCGGGGGGCTGCCGGGTCCCTCCAGAGGGGACTTAGCCAACAGGAGCCTTCAGGGCAGTGGTGACCCCGTGGGCACAGACAGTGCCCAGGACCCAGGCCTGACCTGACCCTGAGAAGTGTCTGGCCTCACCACTGAGCCCTGAGAAAGCCGCGTTTCCCCTGGAAAGACCCAGGACACAAGAGCGACGCTGCACCGGGAAGGGCCACACGGCAAGGGCCCCCGGCCCGAGCCCCCGGGGAGGGGCGGGGGCCCCCCGAGCATCGAGCATCGCTGTGTCTGCGCGCCCGGACCTCCCACAGAGGGTGCGGGGCCGCAACTGGGCCCATTCTGCCCACTCTCCTGTGGCTTTGCCCACAGAGGCGACAGACGGGAATCCTTGCAGGAAGGGAGCTTCCTGAGCTAGACCAGAGGCTCAGGGGCCACAGAAGGGGTCCTCACCCCAGGTGCGGGCGGAAGGGGCGCAGGGCTGGCCCTGAAGCAGTAAGGGCCCCGCAGACGCAGCCACCACACCAGGACACAAGGCGGCCAGGCCCGCCTGAGCCTGCAGGGCCTGGGCGGCCCCCAGGGACGCAGGACTCCCTGGGGACGAGCAGGGGTTCCTCTGCCCACTGGTCCCCAGTTCCAGCCCCGACACCCCCCACGCTTCCCACAAGGTGCGTCCTGGGCGCTTGGCCGCCCATCCTGCAGGCCAGACTGCACGCTGGGTCCTGTAAATTCCCTTCACAAGAACCACCGCGGCCCTCCCACAACAAACATAGCTCAGGTCTTTAAAATACGGCTTTTCAGATGAACGTATTGCTCTTTCAAAGCGTCTCTGATCAAAACCACCCACACCTGGTCCTGCAGCACAAACGTGGTAAGGAGGGAGCCTGTGCCCACTTGAAACCCCTGCATCACAGCTCTGAGGTGCTGGGTGTGGGCACCCAGGGAGCCAGGTGATGTGGGCAGAGGACAGGCGGGTGGGCGCTTGGAAGGTTCCAGAACAGCGAGGAGACGGGCAGGTCCACAGCAGGATACCGGTGTTGTGACCCAGGAAACACCCAGATAGCAAGGCCAGAAAGTGCCCTGCCGCTTCGGACAATGGGGGAGTGGGGGTGGCGATGAGCGTCCAGCGGGCGCAGGCATTCTGTACACCAGCGCTCCGGGACGCAGGCGCCCAGCGGGGCGGGCACTCTGAACGCCAGCGCTCGGGGACGCAGGCCTGAGCTGGAGCAGCAGGGGTTGTAGGCGCATCCGTGCCCTGTCACATGCCCAGAATGAAGGTGTCATGGGACCAAACACCCAGGCCCACGCGGGCTCAGCAGAGCAAAGAGACCTCTGGCCGCGAGCATGGAGGGCCTGCAGGGCAGCCGCTCCCCCTGAGGGGCGCTCTGCCAGGGGCCACTGGGGACCCAGAACGGCCCTCCTCCCATCTCCTGACAGTGACCACACACCCGCCTGTCAAGTGCTGTGAGAATCAGACCAGCAGCCTGGCCTGCAGAGGGAGAGGCAGAGACCGAGGCAACAGTGGGCAGAGAACCCCAGGGGGTCGAGCTTCGAGGCGAGGTCGCCCGGGGTGGTCCTGGCTGTGCTGCGGGCCGGGCGGCAGGGCTGGGCTCACCACAGGGGCGGCTGAGCCGGACTCAGAGGGGGCAGCTGCAGCTCGGTCCCTGCAATGCGACCACGCGCTCCCAGAGGAGGGAGCCTACGCCCTGATGCCCTTCAGGCAGGTTTGGAACCCAAACAGAAACTAATCAGGAACAGGTGGCAACAGGCAAGCAGGATGAAGACCAGCAGGAACCTCAGACGCCAGACAGACGGCAGGAACCCCAGATGCCAGACACACCGCAGGGACCCCCGATGCCAGACAGACCACAGGGACCCCGGACAAAGACAGACCACAGGAACCCCAGGCGCCAGACACACTGCAGGGACCCCAGACGCCAGACACACCGCAAGGACCCCAGACACAGACAGACCGTAGGGACCCCAGACGCCAGACACACCGCAGGGACCCCAGACGTCAGACACACCGCAGGGACCCCAGACACAGACAGACAGGGACCCCAGACGCCAGACACACCGCAGGGACCCCAGACGCCAGACACACCGCAGGGACCCCAGACACAGACAGACCGCAGGGACCCCAGACGCAGACCACAGGGACCCCAGACACAGACAGACCGCAGGGACCCCAGACACAGACAGACCGTAGGGACCCCAGACGCAGACCACAGGGACCCCAGACACAGACCACAGGGACCCCA
The DNA here is from genome assembly GCF_023091745.1 of Budorcas taxicolor. NCBI lineage: Eukaryota > Metazoa > Chordata > Mammalia > Artiodactyla > Bovidae > Budorcas > Budorcas taxicolor. The sequence continues at coordinate 165,834,478 of NC_068920.1, read as the reverse complement.
GACACAGACAGACCGCAGGCAGGTGGGGGCGGTGCCCAGAAGTCGTGCTGGGGCACGCGTGAGCCACTGCAGGCGACCACCGCAGCTAGGACGCACCGCATAAGCGTGTGAGAGTACAACCCGGGTGTGGTGGCCCACAAAGTGGAATTACCCTCTGTATTACTCCAGCAAGTACGGGAGAGACCGCAGGAGCAGAGGAGTTCAGCAGATGCAAAAAAGCATGGAATACAGCCTCCAGCCAATCACGTGGCTCCTGCTGAACTTGCCCCAGAGCCCTGAGCACCCACAGCCCATGGGACCCTGGGGTCTGGAAGCTTCCTTCATCCACGGCGGGAACAGTGGCCCAGCCAGGAGGGGACCGTCTGCTGGTGAGGGGACCGTCTGCTGGTGAGGGGACCGTGTCCACTTAGCAGGGTGCTCAGAAGACACGGCCACACCGGGAGGGCATGGGAGCAAGCGCCTGGCTTCACCCCGACCCACAGAGGGAAGCTTGGAGGCTCAGGCTGCCGAGAAGGACCTAGCACTTGAGGGCCCCCGCTGGCTGCACGTGTGAGCTCCAGGAAGTTCCCAGGTCAGCCCTGACGAACCCAGGAGCAACTCAGGAGCCAGGGTAAGGCGGAGGGCAGATGCGCCAGAGCACAAACCCCTGGAAACCAGGGCCCAGAGCCAAGAAGCCGGAGTCCAGCGACCCCGCCAGCCCCTGAGAGGGAGCTGCGGCACAGAGGACCACCCCCCCAGTCACGCGTGTGACCCTTGGTGCACACGGAGGCTCGTCCCGCGCACGGGGCCTCCACCCTTGCTGAGAGGCGGGCTCGGGCTGCAGAGCTGCATCCCAGCCCCACGCTCAGGAGGCTGGAGAACAGGCACAGGGCCTCTGGGCCCGGTGACCCCACTGTACACGCCTCAGCCCAGCTGCCTGTGGGCACCCCCACACCACGGTCCCACCTGCGCCACGCCCTACCCCTAGGGCTGCATTACCTTGTTGTCAAGATCAAAGAGGTAAGAGTCTTCTTCCCGCACGTCGGCTTCCGAGTCAGAGATAAGCTCCCCAACATACCTGTGGGTCAGGGCGGGGTGGTGAGAACACGGCACCCGGGGACCTGAAGGAGCCCCATGCAAGGGCGACCTGCCGTGGCTCAGCAAGGACTGAGCCTGGGCCCCAGGGTACGACACAGAAAGCCTCTGACCAGGGGTCCAAAGTGATCTTCCCGGGGGATCACGAGGCCCTGACAGGCCTTCTGAAATGAGCTCCACGCTGGGGAGGAAGTGCAGGCCTAAGAGCAGCCGGGGCAGGGGCTGCCAACACACGTGCCACACAGCCGGCCTGGGCTCTCCCGGCGCCCTTCCCCAATGCTGCCCCACCCCCCAAGACTGCAGGGGCAGGGCCGGGAGATGCCCCCTCACCCACCCGGTGACCGCAGGGGCAGGGGCCAGGAGAGCGGCACTCACTTACTCGCAAACAAAGGTGCCCAGCGGGATGTCCTGCAGGGACCGGACGCCCCAGCCCATGTTCTGTGTCCGATAGAGCTGCAGCCTCGCCCTGGAAAACACGGGTACATCCCAGCTCACTCCACTACGAGTGACGCGCGCGGCTCGGGAGCAAAGGACAGAGAACACCGCCTTCGTGTCTGGAGACGCGTCAGCGCCGGTTGAGGGAGCAACAGAGGCTCTGAGTGACCCCAGGCCCCGCTGCCATGCCCTTCACGCCCTCAGGACGCAGGGGACCTCGGCCCCGCCCGCCCGCCCTGTGACCCCAGCGCCCAGCACGGGACCAGGCTGGCTGAGCCTCAGCTGTGACAAGGACCAGGCGGGTGAGCAGCCTGCTGGCCCCGAATGGAACGCAGCTGGGCGTGGGCAGCGTGCCAACGGCGAGGCTGAGCCGACCTCTGGGGGCGGGGGCCCCTCCCGGCCCCAAGAGTCCGGGCATCTAACCACCATCTCTGTTCCAGGGCCCTCGAGGGAGACAGGCAAGTCCGTCCTCTCCCCAAGCACCTCCAGCCACACACAAGGACACAGGGGTGTGGGCTGCTCACATGGTGCAGCAGGTCACCTACTCTTAACAGGCCCCAAAATACTGAGGCCGCGCACGCTCAGCTCAACTCACACAGAACGCAAATCTGCCCCTATGACCTTAGACTGTTCAACTCTCTAGCATTTCACAGAAAAAGCTCCATGACCACAGCCCCACGGTCTGGCTCTGGGTGGTCAGGAGACCACACACACGTCTAAGTGACAACAGGTGTTACACCGGACACCACCTCCACGACAGCCAGGGTGCATTGCAAGGGAACCCAAGCGTGCACACAGGCTCCAACTCGTGAGCCTGGACCAGGCGGCTCACGGCAGGCCTAGCTCTCGCCTTCCGGCCGTGCGACCGGAACCCACATCTGAGCAGGTGGGCAACACAGCTTCTGCTCTTTACGTCAACGTGTAACACAGGCCGAGGCTCCAAAAAACATGCACGCACACACACGGCTTCTGCCCTTTACATCAACGTGTAACACAGGCCGAGGCTCCAAGGAACACACACACACAGACACACAGACACACACACGGCTTCTGCCCTTTACATCAACGTGTAACACAGGCCGAGGCTCCAAGGAACACGCACGCACACACTAAACACACGTTCTCCCGTCTGTGGACACACGGGACACCCCTGAGCTGCCTGCGGGCCCAGCCCTGCGCCCTTGGCCGGGGGGCTGGAGGCGCTGCGGGGGGCTCACCTGAGGCCGTTCTGCACCACGCGGTTGCGGCATGTCCTCCAGCAGGAGCAGGCGTGGTTGCACTCGAACAGCAGCGGCGGCTCTGCCATGTTGAACTCGGGCAGCAGTCGGCCATCCTGGGCAGACACAGAAGCACTCGCCACCCACAGCAAGGCCTCCGCGGACGAACACGCCCCCGGAACGCTGGCTCCCACCCGGGAGGACAGGAAAGGCCAGGGGAAGCCTCTGGCCAGGAGTCCGTGTGGCTGGTTCCTGGTCCCTGCCTGGCCCCCCGCCCACCTTCCCGGCACCCTCTCAGCCTCCCGAGGCCCCTGCAGCCTGCCCTGTGGTCTCCCGCCTGGATCGCCTGCCCACACCTCCTGCCCCTCTGCAAACCCCCGTTCTGGAGGGAGCCAGCACGCCATGAGCCGCCGGGCTACACCAGGCAGAGTCCGGGGCCCTGGCAACTTCAGAGACCGTTCTGACTGGTCTTCTCTAATGACGAGCCTGTGCCAGCAGCCTCCACGTGGGGCCTGTGTGCCCTCCCCCACCCAGAACACCCCGCTCCTGCCCCCAATAAACCAAAGCTGGGGGCGTTCCTGCCTCAGCAGCGCCCTTCTAGCCGCGCAGCTGCCTCCAGTCAGGCTGGGGACGCCGCCCTGGCCCCAGCCCCACCCTACGAGGACACGGGCCCTGCCCTGCCCCACCCTGGCCCCCAGCCCCCAGCCCCCAGCCCGCGGGCTCACCTTGCCGTACCAGCAGCGCATGCTGAGCTGGCCGCACATGCAGTTGCTGGACGAGCAGTCGTCGACACACACGCAGTACTGTGGGGAGGGCGAGTCAGACGGCAGCCCGCCCCGCGGCCCCTCCGCCGAACGCCGGGGCCTGCAGCCTCCCCCGGGGAAGGAGGGGGAGAGGACACCAGGGCCCCCGCATGGGGCCTGCAGGAGAGGGGGAGGGCCGGGGGCCTGGGCACACGACCCCAGGAGCTCAGAGAAGCAAGACAGACGCTGGGGGGAGTGGCCAGAGCCGAGCCAGCAGAGCCAAGGCCTCCCGCCACCAGCAACCCCTCCCGCCACCCAGCAACCGCCTGGACCAGGGCCCCTGGCCGACCTGCAGGTGGGTGATGTTTCTGTCGATGTTCATGGGGGACGTCACGCAGTTCTGAGACACGTACTTGTAGTTGCTGGGGCACAGCTCGCCGTCCACGCCATTGACACAGGGGATGGGGACCCGCTCATAGCCCCGGGCGATGTCCCTGCCGCAGGGGGCGCGTCAGCTCCGGGCAAGCCCGGCTCCCTCCCGCGCCTGCGCCTCCGGGAGGGCGGTCCCAGCCGCTCCTCGCTCACCTGCTCACGGTCTTCTCCGCCGGGGCGGGCCTGTCGGGGGCCGCGTCCCGCAGTGCCTGGCTCACCTGCAGGGCGCTCCACACCTGAGAGTTGAGGCTGGCGCACTGCAGGGGCGTCTCCCCCTCCTTGTTCTTCAGGGTGACGTCCGAGTCCCGGGACAGGAAGAGGCTGCACAGAGAGCAAGTGCGCGGGACACTCAGCCCCTCCATCCAAGACTCAAGGGCGAGACCCACGCAGCGCGCCCACCCGTGAAAACACGCCCCGCCGTCCAGTCCGAGACGGCACAGCCCGCAGACCGACGCCTCCAGCCACCACGCAGACGCAGCCACCTCCCCACGGTAACTAGGGACGCATTCGGCTTTGCTCAGCTCTCCCGTTACAGGGCCCTCGGGATGAAAGGACAGCTAAGCCACTTGGCCACAAGCTCAGTCAGCGCGTGGCAGGCGATGCCGTGGCCTGACCCAGGGAGGGGCCGACGGCGCCAGAGCTCGGCGCCCCCAGGCACCGCATCCGAGAGGGCTCAGGTTCTGCAGCAGGGGCACCCCTCATCCCAGGCCCCCGTGCGGGAAGGACGGGGCCGCACGGCCCTGAGCTTCCGCCTGGAGCGGAACAAAGGCTCTGGCAAGTGGGGCTCCCAGTGGCCCGTCTGCCCTCACGAGGGGTGCCGCTCCCGTGGGCCCAAGCAGGGAGCCGCCAGGACAGCAGATTTTCACCGCAATCCTCCCGAGCTACACTGACCGCAGGCCTGACGGGAGAGGCCCGTCCGCTGCAGCAAGTCCCCAGCGCCCCAGAGCCACTCACACGACACAGGCGTAGCGGTCCTCCCTGGCTGCGATGTGCAGGGGCGAGTCCCCGTGGATGTTCACCGCGTGAAGGTCGCACCTGGCGGCCAGCAGGATCTCGGCGATGTCCACACAGCCAGAGAAAGCCGCCCAGTGCAGGCAGATGTTCTCCTCCTGGGCGGGGGACACGGGGGTGAGCCCCAGGGCCCTTAGGCCAGCGACAGAGGCTTCCTGCCGTTCCGTCTCGTTTTTTTGTTAAAATGTACGTCATTATAGTGCAGAGTAGGTTAAAAACAGAAAACATCCTCCTGAATTGGGCGAACAGGACACACCATTAGGGCCAATTTACCTGCTTTTTAAAATTAGATTTTCCTTTTGAAACAGTTACAACTGCAGGATAGAGTGCTGCTCGTATAAGATTTGAAAAAGGCAAATCTGATTAATTAAAACTTTATTTCACAAAAAACTAAAACCTTTAAATGACGCAAGGGAGAATTTGGAAGTGCCTGTGCCGTATGTGAAATACACGATTTATCACACAGACTATTCACGCGATAAAACCTACCACGTTGTCTGTTAGAAGACTACAAGTTAAAAAAAAACCACAAATATGAAAACGAAAATAAAAAACACCACCAGGTAACAATGGGAAGCAAACCTAAAAGTCAAGACAACATCTAAACAAGAACCTCAGAGGATCCAACCTGCGGCTCGCAGGCCCCGTGCTCAGAGAGCCCGCCCAGAGCGGCCGCGGCCCCACCCCCGCCCCGCCCGGCCCCGCCCCAGGCCCCGCCCCGGCCCCGCCCCGGCCCCGCCCCGGCCCCGCCCCACCCCCGCCCCGGCCCCGCCCCCCGACCCGACCCGACCCGACCTGCCTCCCTTGCAGACACGCCCAGCGATGCTCCAGCTGCCTTTTCTGGCCACTCTCTGCTGTGTAGGCAGAGGACGCGGTATGTCCCGGAGGCCGGGCCCTTGCTCCACCCAGCGCCCCATCCCCACACCTCGTACGTCCCAGGCCTCCAGCTCGGCCGCCTCAAGACGGCAGTGGAGCAGAAGCTGAGGGGCCCGGACCTGCCCCCCTTGCTGAGTCCACAAAGAAAGCGAAGGGCCGACCGGCTGTCAGTCCGGAGTTCCTCTCCCCGCTTCGCTCTCAGAAGCCCCTGCGCACACTATGGGCTCCTCAGTGAATCAGAGCCCCCCAGGGGCCTATTCCCACTCCTGCGTCAGAACTGAGCCTGTGCCAGAGGGGGAGGTACCTGAGCCCCGCTACCTCACAACAGGCCCACACACCTGGCGGGTGTCCAGTGAAGGAGGGGCAAGAGGGGCCACAACGGGTTTACCCCAACCCACACCTCGGTGGAAACACAGGCAGGAACAGTTTTCAGGAGCTGGACATCAGGCAGTGAAGGGCTGCACCCAGAGGGGGCAGCGAGGTGGCCGTCTCAGCTCCAGATCAGGCGGCCCCAGGCTAAGGCGGCCGCGGGGGTGAGGGGAGAGAGAGGCCCGCGAGCGCGGACACGGAGCAGACGCCGTGGAGGAGAGGCCTGCGAGCGCAGACACAGAGCCCACAACCAGAGAAGTGACGTCCAGAGTGAAAAACCACCTCAGCAAACGAGGAGGGCTTCGGTGAGCGGAGGAACAGATTCTCGAACACAGGGAACCAGAGCCCCCCCAAGCGGGGTGGGGCAGAGGCAGCTCTGGAAGAAGTGAGCCGGAAGCTTCCGGGTGGGTAACGCCCCCTGCAACAGGCCCGGGGGCGCCATGAACCCTGAAGGCACACCTCCATGCACACACCACCAGGCACCTTGTAGTAAAACCACCAAACCCCAGTAACAGAGACAACCTTGAAAACCCGAGCGTACAGAGGCGCGTGACACACGGAGAAGCCAGGAACGGCCGCCAGCAAGGCCTCCCCACTGGAGGCAGGCGGAGCCAGGACTCAGGGAAGCGCTGAGACCAACCGCCATCCACAACTCTTCACCCAGAACACCCTTCAAAAGTGAGGAAAGGACTCTGCAGGCAGCAGGGAGCTGAGACTTCACCACCAGCCCCTAACCCTAACCCTAACCTCAGACACGCAGAAGGAAATGGCAGTGGACACACGGGCCTGAGGGAGAGGGGACTCGGGAGCCGGACACCGGGCTCATCGTCACAGCCTTTCCCAGAGGCCACTGCTGCTTAAACAAACAGCACCATATTCTGCTGTTTATTTAGTAAAATACATGAGAGGACCAGCACGAAGCTGGGGAGGGAGAAACGGAAGTGGCCACTGGGAGGTTCTCCTCATAGGCCCTGAAGCGGCGTTCGTCAGGAGGGCGCGGCCCAGCGCACAGACAGGGCCCAGGCCCGGAGGGCCCAGCATGGCCACCGGGCAGAGCCCATGGAGGAGGAGAGGCCCACACACCAAGGAGAGCGAGCCCAACCCCACCCCCTACTGTGCCCGAGCGGCAACACCGAACCCTCCGGACACAACCGGAGACGCCGAGTGGCCGGGTGGGGCAGGGATCTCACACGTGACGAAGAACCCACCCGCCAACGCAGGTTCCATCCCTGGCAAGGGAAGCTCCCCTGGAGAAGGAAATGGCACCCCACTCCAGGACCCTTGCCTGGAGAATCCCATGGACGGGGAGAGGGCTGCAGTCCATGGGGTCGCGAAGAGTCAGACACAACTGAGCGACTTCCCTTTCACTTTTCACTTTCATGCACTAGAGAAGGCAATGGCAACCCACTCCAATGTTCTTGCCTGGAGAATCCCAGGGACAGGGGAGCCTGGTGGGCTGCCATCTATGGGGCCACACAGAGTCGGACACGACTGAAGCGACTTAGCAGCAGCACGCACATAGAGAAAATAACTGATGAACTGAACTGAGAGTGACAAAGCATGCTACCTGATAAAGAACTTCTCCCTAGAATATACAGAAACTCTCCAAACCTGAGAATAAGATTACCAATCCAGTAAAAAACGATCAAAAGACCTGAAAAGAAGAGCAAGACCCAGCATGGTGAGGAGCAGGCAGACCCGCCCACCGGCAAACACTCCCCCTGCAGGGCTGGCAGCGTCCAGGAGAGGCCACAGCCCCGCCAGGAGCCCGGCCACGGCCCACACAGGACGGACGAGCAGGCGGCTCCATGCAGCCAGAGGCAGCCAGGCCGGCACCCGGGCGGCACTGCAAGGAGCAAGGCTAAGAGGCCCGCTCGGCGACAGAAGGCAGAAGCTTGGCTGTGTCCGGTGTGGGGGCTGGTTATGTCTGGTCAAGCAGGACTAGTTATGTCTGTTCAAGACGGCTGGTTCTCAGGTATCTGGTTATGTCTGGTTAAGGACTAGTTGTCTGTTCAAGACGGCTGGTTCTCAGGTTATCTGGTTATGTCTGGTTAAGAAGGACTAGTTATGTCTGTTTAAGACGGCTGGTTCTCAGGTATCTGGTTATGTCTGGTTAAGAAGGACTAGTTATGTCTGTTCTAGATGGCTGGTTCTCAGGTAGCTGGTTATGTCTGGTTAAGAAGGACTAGTTATGTCTGTTCAAGACGGCTGGTTCTCAGGTAGCTGGTTATGTCTGGTTAAGAAGGACTAGATATGTCTGTTCAAGATGGCTGGTTCTCAGGTATCTGGTATGTCTGGTTAAGAAGGACTAGTTATGTCTGTTCAAGACGGCTGGTTCTCAGGTATCTGGTATGTCTGGTTAAGAAGAACTAGTTATGTCTGTTCAAGACGGCTGGTTCTCAGGTATCTGGTATGTCTGGTTAAGCACTGGCTCTGTCCGCGTAAGGCGTGTTGGGTATCTCCAGTTAAAGGCGCATCTCGGGCCCTGGGGCCCAGCCCTGTGGAGCTGGCAGACGCCCCCAGCCGGCAGCGCCCTTGGGGGGGCGGGTGTCACTGCTCCCAGGCCCAGTGGGAGGGGGGGTCTTCCTGCAAAGCAGCCACCGCTCCCATCCTGCCCTCTCATGGCCCACTCGGGGCTCCGAGCAGAGGGGTGGGTGTGCCTTCCTGCGTTACTCTATCGTCAACGCCGTGAGCTTGTGGCCAGCTCCCTACTCACAGCTCTGGTGACTCTGCAGAGGTGGACACAGCTCCACGAGCACAGCCCGTCCGGGTCCCGGGAAGCCTGACCCTCGCCTGGGAGGCAGCACAGCCCCCCAGCTCCGCCAGCCCCACCACCCACTGCTCCTGGGACCCCCGAAGCCTTCTCGAGATGAGAACCCCCTTCAACTTCATCAGAAGTGCCCGGTGCTGCTCGCAAGCACACAGCCCCAGCAACACACAGCCCAAGGCTGCTCCCAGAGCACCTGGCACCTCAGCACCTCGGCCCAGGGGTGGCGTGCCTCAGCCCGCCGTCCCCACCACAGACACAGAGTCAGTTTCTCTACACCTCTGGAAACATGGCTCCACCCGGGGCGAGTCTCAGGGCCGGTGCCACTCGGGTCACACCCAACTCCGGGCTGACACAGGAGGTCACGCTAGGTCAGTGCACGCTGGCGACTGGACGGGAAGAGGTCAGGGCAGGCGCTAGGACGTGGCCTCCACGACCAAAGTGCCTGCAGCCACCCTACGTCCACCCCTCCTCCAGGGCGACTCACGTTGTCCCGGATGTTGATGTCGGACCCCTTGGAGAGCAACAGCTTCACGAGGTCCACATGCTTGTACTCAGTGGCCCAGATCATGGGCGTCCAGCCGCCGTCATCCTAGTTTCAAAGAAGAAGAAAAACCTATCACAGCCCCTGGGTGTGTGAGGAGACACAGGGCCATCACTCAGGACCTGAGAAGTGGCCCCAGGGAGGGGGCAGGAGTGGGGGCCCCGACCCGAGGCCCCGTCCTGCTACAGGAAACCGAGGTTCACAGCACTGCCCGGGGACCCTGGTGAGCGCAGGCAGGCCACACACCTGCCCATCCGGTGGTCCCAGCACAGACCACGCATGAGGCAAGAACTGCAGACACCAGATCAGACTGGGAGGCCGTGAGAAAGGCAGGGGGCAGAGGCCCACCCAGCTGACCCCGCCCACCGGCGAGGCCACGGTCCTGCCCAGCCAGCTGCCCCTCTACCCTGCCCCCACCCCACTCAGTGGTCCTGGGGGTTCATTTAAACCAGGAGCCGCTCTGAGTCAACAAGAACCACGTGGCCAACTCCTCCTCGGGCGGCCAGAGGTTCAGTCCCTGCCAACACAACTTGCTGCCTGCTCCAGTCACCGCATCTTCCCGTGGACGCACTTGGCCTCCACGACTGAAGTGAGACAGTGCCCACAGGCCTGCTGCGGGACTGGGGATACGGCACGGCAGCACAGCCCAGCCTGCCCGGGTGAGAGACGGACCTGAGCCAGGGGAAGGGGGCCCGCAGGGTCACAAACCTCACTGCAGGGAGCCGCGCCCACGTGCAGGGTCCCGGGGGCGGGAACGGGTCCCTGAGAGTTGAGAGGACCCTTCCTTGCACCCTCACCTTCTCCCCCAGCCCCTCACAGGTCAGGAGATGTACACGGGACCTACTCTGTGCTGGGCACTGCAGGACATCCCGGGTCCTGACAACAGCTGGACAGACAGGCAGACGCAAACGCACGGAAAGAGACAGAGCGTCCGACAACAGCCAGCACTGGGAGGGAAGCGAGAAGCCACAGGGCAGCTCGGCCCATGGAGGCTGGGACCCTGCTCGGGCCGCAGTGCCTGGAGACGGGCCTCTAGGCGGCCAGCGAGCCAGCGAGCAGGCCAGGAGGTGGACAGGGCTGGGGAGAAGAGACCAGGTCTCCAGGCCCTGCAGAGGTGGCCCCGGAGGACAGGCGGGGCCGGGACCACGGCGAGGACTCGTCTCGGGTCCTGGGGCCAGGCCCGTGAGGCGGCACCGCAAGCGGACAGGGCGCGTACCTGGCAGTTGACGTCCATCTGTCCGTTTGAGAGCAGGTACTGAACCACATCGTAGTGGCCTTTCTTGGCAGCCAGGTGCAAACAAGTCGAGCCCTCTGCGTCCTGTAACACGAGAGCCGTGGAGGTCCCAGGAGCCCCAGGGCGCTGAGCTCCCCCCGCCTGATGCCCCACGGCGACCGAGACCAGAGCACGTCAGCCGGCGCGGCTGCTGGCTGGCCTTTGTCTCCACCTCCCAAGAACCTAAATCTACCTCAGCCACGGAACACCCAGCACCAGAGCCACCGCCCACCCCCCACCCCACCCCACCCCCCGAGTTGAGGCCAGACCAGGGGGAGCGCCGGCCTGACCTACACTCGCAGGTGGGAGCCACCCGAGGCTTCCACTACACGTGCGTGTCCAGAAACGACTTCGCATGCTAAGCTGTAACGCGTAGACAGACACCTTTCTGCCATCCACACTCAGTCCCACATCCTGAGGGCTCCGCCGGGCACACCTGCTCGCTCACACTCACGGACTGGGGCAGCCCAGCCGTGTCGCTGGTCAGGGAGGACTGGGCTGATAGGCCTTCCTGTCGTGCAAGGCGCACAAAGCGCTGCAGCGTGTTTCCTGGGAGCCCTGTGACCCTGACCCGGAGACCCCCGCCCCGCAGCAGTGGCGTGCGCTCCTCCCCGGGGGCTCAGCCGTGGGCTCCACAGGACGCCACGGCTGGGGGTAGGGGGCTGCCTGGCCGCCCTCCCCCTGCAGGAGGCCCTCCACACTGTGCAGCCCCTCCCATCTCCGCGCATCTTCTGCTCAACTGAAGTGTGGAAAAGTCCTTTCCTCTTTTTGCTACAGACCATTTTTGAAAGTTACTGAACTCGCTGCGACACTGCCTCTGCGTTACCATCCCTTGATCCTGAGGGATGTGGGATCTCAGCTCCCTGACCAGGGGCTGGACCTGCGCCCCTGCACTGGAAGCTCGAACCGCAGCCACCGCGCCCCCAGGGAAGGCCTGGAAATCCTGAACTCTATCGTTCTCTGCAGCGTCCGTCTCTTTTGTATTTTTTTGTGTCCTGCTGAAGAAACCTTTCCCGATGCTGGAAGCAAAGGTAACCTTCCCTCTTGGCCTCTGAGTGCTCTGCGCCCTCGCCTGCCGCACCTGACTCCTGTTCACCACACGCCTGACGTGCCCTCACCCTGCTCGCTCCGGCCTGGTGCGTGTGGGAGCGTCCTCTGCGTTAGCATGCCGTTAGCATGCTCTATCCACGCGTTAGCATGTGCTCAGTGTGTTCACGTGCTGTGTTCACGTGTGCCTTCCGTGTCAGTGTGCTCTCCATGTGTTCACGTGTGCTCTCCATGTGTTCACGTGTGCTCTCCGTGTCACTGCGCGCGCTCCGTGTTAGTGTGTGGCCTACATGGTCACTGTGCTGTGTCAGGGTGTACCTGCCACGTGTTCATGGACTCTATTTCTGCGTGCTCTCTGTGTGTTCCCATGTGCTCTCTGGTGTGCTCTGCGTGTGTTCCCGTGTGCTCTGCGTGTGCTGTGTTCACGTGTGCTCTGTGTTCCCGTGTGCTCTCTGGTGTGCTCTGCGTGTGTTCCCGTGTGCTCTCTGGTGTGCTCTGCGTGTGTTCCCGTGTGCTCTCTGGTGTGCTCTGCGTGGGTGGCACTGTGTGCTCTCTGTGGAAGCGGGGCTGGCTCTCGTCCGTTCACCGGCTCAGCGTCTCCTCGGGCTGCAGGGCTTCATACTCTGACGCTGGACGGAACTCCGACGCGGTCAGGGTCAGACAACCGTCTTGCTGGGGTCCCACCTGTTTTTACTCTCTTTCCTGCTTTCCAGTCACAAAAGCACTTTCTAAGACTCCACTTTACTTTCTCTGCTACCTTTAAAAATTTCTTCCTTAAAGCTACGCCTCTTTCAAGTTACTCCCCAGTACTCTGCAGGGTCACGGCTTCCGACTGTCCACGGCTCAGAGCAGCACTGAGCCCTCCCAGGACTGACCCCGAGGGCCATGCTCACGCCCCTCCACTGCCCCCAGCTCCCGCTGTCGTGTCAACGTGCCCGCCTGTGTAAACTCCATCTCGCAATATTCTTCTTCCTTTAAACAACCTTCACCTTTTAGTAAATTTTCTGATTCACCATTTCTGGTATTTTCATTATTCCAAGGATGAGATTTTCCCCCTGGCTTTACTATAAATCTGCTATTAAGTTCTGTCAGTTTTTGTACACCTGGAAATGTTTTATTTCACAACTGCTTCTGAAGGACACTTTTATTGGCTGCAGCATTCTGGGCGGACATGTTTTTGGAGTTTTTTCCCCTTTCAGCACGATAGGAAATCACTCCACGGTCTCCGGGCCCCTGTGGCTCCAGACGGGAAGCTGGCAAGCACATGCAGCGCTCGCTTGCGCGCGCTGTGCTGGGCTGCTCTTCTCGGGCCACGTTTAGGCTTTCTGCAGTTTAACACGATGGGTTTTGGCGCAGCAGCCTGTGCTTTCGTCCAGCTTGGGGTTTGGTGAGATGCTTGAACCTGGAGGTTATTTTTCAACAAATTTGGAAAATTTATGACCACTTTTCCTTCAATATATTTTCTTCCAGTGGGTCTCCCTCCTCTCTGGGACTCTAACCACACCGGCGGCTCAGGCTGTTTCTCAGACAGAGTGTCTTCTGTGACTGGTCTTGGGACCAAGGGCCCTTCTTTCCATGGCACCCAGAGTCCAGCGGGGCTCACTGGTGAACTGCCCACTCCAGACCTGCGCCAACCACTCGCTCTGCGGGTACAGCCACTCCTACGAAGCCCTCAACTCTGACCTGCCTCTGCAGCAGTGCTTTGCTTGGGCACTGGCTCCGGTGGCGGGGCCAGGAAATTGCCCCCCGGCCAAGCACAAGGCAGAACTCACGCGCCCGCCTTGATGGGGACTAACACTCACCTGCAGGTGTTCACAGAGCAGCTACAGGGCGCCAGACCTCAACCCACCAAAGCACAGGACCAGATGCTGCCTTGAAGCCACACCCACGACCCACGCAGCCGTGCTGCTGCTGTTCAGCTGTGGGGTCGTCTCCGACTCAGTGGCCCCATAAACCCGAGGACACCAGGCCTCCCCGTCCTCCACTATCTCCCGGAGCTTGCTCAAGCTCATCTCCATCGCTTCAGTGATGCCATCCAACCATCTCGTCCTCTGTCGTCCCCTTCTCCCCTTGCCCTCAATCTTCTCTAGCATCAGGGTCTTTTCCAACAAGTCAGCTCTTCACATCAAGTGGCCAAAGTATTGGGGCTTCAGCTTCGACATCAGTCCTTCCAATGAATATTCAGAGTTGATTTCCTTTAGGATTGACTGGTGTGATCTCCTTGCTGTCCAAGGACTCCCAAGAGTCTTCTCCAACACCACAGTTTGAATTCTTCAGCACTCAGCCTTCTTTACGGTCCAACTCTCACATCTGTACACGACCACTGGAAAAACCCTGACTGTTCAGACTTTCGTTGGCAAAGGGCTGTCTCTGCTTCTCAACATGTTCTCCAGGTCTGTCACAGCTTCCCTTCCAAGGCCCAAGTGCCGTTCAATCTCATGACTGCAACCATCCTCCGCAGCGATGTCGGAGTCCAAGAAGATAAGGCCTGCCACGGCCCCCACTGTTTCCCCTTCTGTTTGCCATGAAGTGATACGACCAGACGCCATGGTCTTAGTTTTCTCAGTGTTGGGTTTCAGCCACAGCTTTCACTCTCCTCCTTCACCTTCATCAAAAGGCTCTTTAGTTCCTCGTCACTTTCAGCCCTTACCGTGGTATCATCTGCATCTCTCGAGTTATTGACATTTTTCCCAGTAATCTTGATTCCAGCTTGTGATTCCTCCAGCTCTATGTAAACAGCTATATACAAAAAACTGTTTACTTTGACAGAAGCAAATTAAAATAGTAAAAAAAAACCATTTTTGCAGTCGAATTGTGAGTATTTTTTTAACTGTAATGGTTGGTGTTGGTAAGAGTGCAGGGAAATGAGGTCTCACAAACTTCCAGATGCATTTAAGAAAGAGGGACCAAAAGCCTTAAAAAATCATTATGTATCTTGATCCCCAAAATCCTTGTCCAGAAAAATCTGCCTTAAAACAAACATGTGAAAAGACCTAGCTATGAAATGCCTGTTGAAGCACTGTATATAATAAAACTTGATCATCCACATACTCCACTAGTGAATCTGGCAAAAATGATACAAACTATATCATGAAATATAACACAGCCCCTTGGGATAATGTTATAGAATAACGTTTAATGACACAGAAAAATAGAATCTGATGGAAAAGGAGTTGATAGATGAGTATGAACTGCAGGGTGACACTTTCAGTGGAAAAATGTGTATTAATGTGAAAAGCCCTAAGATCCAACACTTTCATCGCTACTGTGTGTGTGTGTATCTGACCTAAAACTTGCCCTTCTAACCATTTCGGCCGCTCCATGGCCTCACTAATTGCTCTACGAGCCACACAACCACCACCACTCTGTTCTCAGGACCTCGCAGCAGCGCAGGCCGGAGCTCGGGCAGCACCGCTCAGCCTGGCCCTGCCCTCAGCCCGGGTGCCTCATCTCCACGTCTGCCTGGTCAGCTTCCTCACGGAAGTGGGGTCGTGCGACGCCCGTCCTTCCGTGTCAGCTCCTCCTCGGTGTCGCGTTCTCAGGCGCGCCCGTGCTGCAGCCTCCGCGGGACTCCCCTGCCCTTCTGAAGACTGAGCAACGCTCCGCCTCAGGGACGGGTCACATCCCCGGCTTATCCGCCACGCGTCGCTGGACCCTGGGCTGCACCCACCTTTTGGAAACCGTGACCACCGCGGAGAAGCAGGTGTGCACACACCTGTCTGTGTCCTCGCTCCCTGTCTCCTTGAAGACACACCCTGGACTGGAATCACCGGATCATACAGTTGAAACCAAATCTGTGACTTTTCTGAGGAACCGCCAGACTGTTTTCCACGGTTTCTGCACCGCTTCACATTCCCACCAACAATGCGTGAGAATCCCAGCCTGTCCACAGCTCTGCTGGCACCTGTCTTCTGACATTTAGACAACAGCTGTCCTGTGGGGTCTCGCTGCAGCTTTGAATGCATTTCCCTAATGACTAATGATGTTGAGCATCTTTTTATGTGCCAACTGGCCATTCAAATGTAAGCGTCTTCTCTGCAGAAATGTCTGCTCAAACTCTGCCCACTTCTGAGCTGGGCTGCAGTCTAGCAGCAGGACATGTCTGTATGGCCTGGAGAGCGAGGCCCAGCAGACACGGGACTGACGAATGCTTCCCTCCCCTGGGGGTGGTCTCTCCATTCTCCTCTGATGGACCACAGGCCTAATTCTGTGGCGTCTAAGTTGCCCACGCTCCTCTTATGGTCTGTGCTCCGGAGTCATGTCCAAGAAGGCACTCAAGTCCAGCGCCACATAGGTCTCCCTGTTTTCTGCCAAGTGCTTCACAGTTCCAGCTCCTGAACGTAGGTCTCTGACCCCCCTGGGTTAGCTTATGAATGCACAGGAAGGGGCCCAGCCTCACTCGCCTGTGTGTGGAGTCCAGGTGCCCCAGCACGTGTGGTGAAGGACACCCTTTCCTGCCACCGGATGGTCTGGGCCGCAGCAGGAATCACCCGGTCGTGCCTGCAGGGCGCACTTCAGGCACTCTGTGCCGTCCCACACGCCCGTCTCTGCACAGCTCTCCATGCACTGCTCCGTGCGTCCGCCTCGAGGCAGGCACCGCACTCTTCGGACTACTGCAGCTCTCTCCTAAGTTCTGAAGTCTGCAAGTGTGAGGCCTCCAGCGTTGCTCTTTGGCAAGACTATTTTGACTGTTCAGGGTTTCCCTGTAGAGAACAGTGCTGGGATTCTGACAGGAACTGCACTGACCTGTAGGTGGTTCTGGGCAGCATGACTTTCCAGCAACACAGTCAGCACTCGGCGCCCACAGATGCAGAACCACAACACGGAGGGCTGAAGGCCGCATGGTCTCATCAGGGGACTGGAGCGCTGGCGGGCTGGGATCTGTGGGGGCCCTGGGATCCACGCACTGCAGGTAACAAGGGGTCAAAGCACCGCCTGCTCCTGCTCCATGAACACAGGGCAAGGGTGATGTCCATTCACCGGCGCCTCCTTGAATCTCTTTCAGCGTTCTTCTGGTGTGCGAGTCTTTTGCCTCCTGATTAAGCTTATTCCGAAGTCTTTTTTTCTTCTTGATGCTACTGTGAATGGAACTGTGCTCTGAATTTGCTTTTCGGGTTGTTCACAGGCGTAGAAATGCCACTGACACTTATGTGCTGACTTGATATATAAACCCTCTCACACACGCTGATCAGGACTGACGCGTCTCCGTGTGGACTCTTCAAGACTTTCTGTGTGCTGTCTGTGCACAGAGACTATTTTTCCTCCCCTTTCCAACACGGAGGCCTTTTTCTCTTTCCCCAGCTGTTGTCATTGTTCAGGTGCCAAGTCACGTCTGATTCTTTGTGACCCCATGGACGGCAGCACACCAGGCCCTGCCCCTCACCATCTCCCAGAGTCTGTCCAAGTTCATGTCCATTGAATCAGTGATGCTATCCAACCATCTCATCTTCTGTCGTCCCCTTCTCATCCTGCCTCCGATCGTTCCCAGCATCAGGGTCTTTTCCAGTGAGTTGGTTCTTTGCATCACGCTGCCAATCATTAGAGTTTCAGCATCAGTCCTTCCAATGAATATTCAGAGTTGATATCCTTTAAGATTGACTGGTTTGATCTCCTTGTTGTCCAAGGACTCTCAAGAATCTTCTCCAGTATCACAATTCAAAAGCATCAATTCTTTGGCACTCAGCCCTCTTTATGGTCCAACTCTCACATCCACACATGACTACTGGAAAGACCATAGCCTTAACTATACGGGCCTTTGTCGGCAAAGTGATGTCTTTGCTTTTTAATACACTGTCTAGGTTTGTTATAGGCGATGGCTCCCTACTCCAGTGCTCTCGCCTGGAGAACCCCAGGGATGGAGGAGCCTGGTGGGCTGCCGTCCATGGGGTCACTATGAATTGGACACGACTGAGCGACTTCACTTTCACTTTTCACTTCCATGCATTGCAGAAGGCAGTGCCAACCCACTCCAGTGCTCTTGCCTGGAGAACCCCAGGGACGGAGGAGCCTGGTGGGCTGCCGTCCATGGGGTCGCACAGAGTCGGACAGGACTGAAGCGACTTAGCAGCAGCAGCAGGTTATAGCTTTCCTTCCAAGAAGCAGTCATCTTCTTATTTCAAGGCTGCAAGCACCAACCACAGTGGTTTGGGGCCCAAGAAGAGGGGATCTGCCACTGCTTCCACCTTTTCTCCTCCTATTTGCCATGCAGTGACGGGACCGCATGGCGCGATCTTAGTGTTTTTAACACTGAGTTTTAAGCCAGCTTTCTCACTCTCCTTTTACCCTCATTAAAAGGCTGTTTAGCTCCTTTTCACTTTCTGCCTTTACAGCGGTATCACTGGCATAACTTGAGGTTGCTGGTATTTGTCCTGGCAATCTCGACCCCAGCTTGTGCTTCACCCAACCCGGCACTTTGCACGGTGACAACTTTCCTGAGTAAGGGCTCCAAACAGCAGGCGGAAGAGGGGAGGTGCCCACCATGAAGGATGGCACCAGACCCTCCACACACAAACCCTCATGGGTGCTTGTCTGCGGCAGGCTCCGTGGAGCCCGCGCTCACGGTACTTCCCACCAGTAAACTGCCGCCGGGCAAGCTGCACTGCCTACTTCTAGACACCTGTGGGTGCCCAGTGGCCGCCAATCCCTGAAGGCGTCCCAGGGAAGCGGCCCTGCTCCTCCTCACAAGGAGCGCTATGGGGAGCGGGGTGCGCGGCAAGTACCTTGGGATCCACGAGGGCCCCGGCCTTGATGAGGTACTTCACTGCGTCCAAGTGGTTGTTCTCGGCGGCCTCCATCAGCGGGGTCCTCTGGTCCTCGGAGCAGGTGTCGATGTTGGCGCCCGCCTGGTGGGAAGAGGGACAGACACTCAGCCTGCAGCCACACCCGGGGAGGAAACGCCCCCAGGCGCACAGGGGCTGATTCGGTCTCTCTGCCGTCTAAGCCTGAGGCTCCAAAGTGATTGTTCTATTTTCTGTCAAGAAGAGCATTTCACTTCTCATTTAACTTGGTAAAGATAGCAACATCACTGACAACCCCTTAGAAATAAGAACGTGAGACCCCCAGAGCAGACAAAGAAGAGGCGAGGAGAGGGTCTCCGCAAGGCGGGGCCAGGAGGTGAGGGGACCAGCTTGCAGTGACCTCGGAGCTCTTTCTGGGCTGTTCTAATGCTCGCTAAAAAAAACTGAACAAAAACTCATCTCCAGCATGTATTTTCTAGTAGCGGGTGTGCTTAAAACTAACGAGCGAGCAGGAGCCCTTGGGCAAATTCTGCCTGAAACTGCAGACGCCTGAGGTGAGTTGTCCACTGAGAACAGACAGACTATTTGGCAGCTGGGCCTTTTCTGTGTCGGGAGAAACTGGACCGACACGCAAAGAGCAACACCTGCAAGGCTGTTCCTATTATCAGCAACTAAAACACAAGAGCAACAGTTTAGTGAGAAATCAACGAGCAGACAGAGAAGGGCGCACGGACGCCAGGGGCTGAGCAGCAGGGGCTGGAAGGAGACCCACTGGCCTCCAGGCAGAGCCACAGGCGGAACGGGGCAGTGGGTGGTAAACGCGTGGTAAACGCGCGGGACACCGGTCCGAGCCCATCTGAGGGCGAGGCGGAGCCAGGACCCCATAGCAACCTGGAAGAGCACACAGGTGAGGGGCCGGCAGGGCGGAGGCTGCGCGGGGCCCAGAAGGCCGGCGTGAGGCCAGCCACTCTGCCCGGGTGCACAGGCAGGATGAGCCTCTGCCAGCAGAAGGCCAGGCAGTGCCTGTGACTGGGAATACACACCTGGCAAGACTCCCCCAGACCCCCAGCCACCCTGAGCCCTCAGAGGGTGGGCAGCCCCAAAGGGAGGGCCCAGGTCTGAGGGCTGCACAGGCTGGTGGCCAAGAGCGGAGGCAGGGGCCGCGCTGCAGAGGGCCAGGGTCAGAGGAACATCTCCCCGCCCAGCACCGAGACCCCGGGCCTGCAAGGACTGGCGCTCCACGCGCTTGTCTGAAACCTGAGCTGGTCAGTGACCCACCCCGCCGGCGGCATGGAAGCCCCGCACAAGGATGTGTGGGCGGCCCAGGGCCACAGCAGGGAAGCCAGCCCGAAGGTGAGCAACCGTTCCAGGGAGAGGTGGGGCGCCCGGGAGACGATGCCAAGCCATCTGAGACACGGGAGGAGGGGGACGGAGGGTGAGCCCCCAGAGAACAGGGTGGCACGCGTCAAGGCAACAGCCGCTGCTCTCCCCTTCCCTGGGCCCTGAGGCTGCAAGGACAGGCACCTTTCTGACCGGAAGACTCCCGGCTCACAGCCGGCACCAGGTCAGGGCAGAGCGGGTGAGAGGACCTGATCAAACCTCCTAGAGGGACGGACGGGGACAGAGCCAGGACAGACAGACGACCAGCAGGAGAGGCCAGAGCAGGGGCCGGCGTGGGGACAAGCGGGCGCGGCCAGAGGCTGGGATGGGCCCAGTCCACGGCAGCGCGTGGGAGGCGGCCCCCGCTTGGGTCTCTTTAGTTCCATGGCCACAGTGCTGAAGCTGCCTAGTTGGAGCGGCTTCCACTGAGACCTCGGCGTGGAAACGAGTCAGATCAAGAATGACCAAAAACACTCTTCACAGGCGACCCCCTACCCTGACCACAGCATGAGTAAGGGCGCTGCCTGGCTGCCTGGGGCCAGGAGAGGGCACAGGGCCGCGGCTGGGGCCTGCCAGGAGGAGGGCACAGGAAGCAGGCACGCAGGAGAGCGGGGCCTCCAAGAAGCAGCGCCGTGGGATCCAGGGCGAAGCAGAGTGAGCCCGCCCACCACGCACACTGGGGCTCTGGGGAAGGGCGGCCCGCCTTGGGAGTGCGCAGCCCTGGACACCACTCAACTACGCGCTTGAGAACCTCACCTGAGAGGTGCCCAGCCGTCATACCCCCAGGCTCAGACAGACAGTGCAGAGTCGTAAAGATCGCTAACGTGTGAAGCGTTGCTTTTTCTAAGCCAGCTCTTTCTAAACCGATTCTTTCTAAACCAATGCGCCACGTTTTATTCTGCAACAGTTTACGACTCAGGAGAAGCCGCGCAACAGCACACAGCACTCCTGTGTTCCCTCTCAGGACGGCTCCTCGATCACCGCCCGTGGGCAGAAGCAGGAATGGGCAGGGGGTCAGCGAGCGGGCCCCAGGGTCTCAACGACCCCTTAGGTTGTTGCTCTTTGAACGAAAAAAGGCAAACAAGTCACACCATGTGGAGTTCAGAGGTGGACAGAGCTCAGCCGTGTGGCCGAAGATGCCTGCAGGGCAGTGAGCCCACAGAGACACACACGCAGTCATGATGACGCCAGCCTCAGAGCCGCCTGAGGGGACACAGTGCTTCAGGGGAGAAGCAGCCCAGGCCGGTTTCCTCTAGAGCCATTAAGATGAACCGAGATGCTTACATTTTAGACTCTTCTTTATTAATCACGCAGGCCTTCCTGTCGGCTCAGCGGCAAAGAATCCGCCTGCCAACGTAGGACTCTTTACACCCTGAGTCAGAAACATGCCCTGGAGAAGAAAATGGCAACCCACTCCAGTATCCGTGCCTGGGAAGTCTCGTGGACAGAAAGGCCTGGTGGGCTGCAGACCACAAGGTCACAGAGAGTGAGACGTGACTTAGCAACTACACAACAGCACACACGCACACACGCACGCATTTTAACGTACAACCAGTGGGGCCTGCCCTGGCGGCTGGGTGGTGACGAGCCCATCTGCCGAAGCAGGAGGCACAGGCTCACGCCCTCACCTGGGAGACTCCGTGCACCCCGGAGCCACTCAGCCCGCGTGACGCAGCTCCCGAGCCTGAGCTCGAGCCCCGGGGCTGCAACAGCGGGGGCCTTGCACCTCAGCTACCGAGGCCCAAACACTCAGAGCTCGCGCTCCACAGTGAGAGAGGCCCCTGCAGAGACGCCCGAGCACCACAACTAGAGAAGAGCCCGAGCGGCAGGGAAAGCCGAGCTCCGCTCAGCGCAGTCTCGCTCAGCCGCGTCCGACTCTGTGCGGCCCATGGACCACAGCACGCCAGGCCTCCCTGTGCACCACCAACTCCCGGAGCTTACTCAAACTCACATCCATTGAGTCGGTACTGCCAAAAAAAAGAAGACAGATAAATAAATGAATTTTTTCAAAAAGGCAGAATTTCCCTAGTGGCTCAAACGGTAAAGCATCTGCCTGCAGTGTGGGAGACCTGGGTTTGATCCCTGGGTCGGGAAGATCCCTTGGAGAAGGAAATGGCAACCCACTCCAGTATTCTTGCTTGGCAAATCCCCATGGACAGAGAAGCCTGGTTGGGCAACAGTCCCTGGGGTCACAAAGAGTCGGACACAACTGAGAGAATCCACTTTCTTTTCTTTCTTTCAAAAAGGGTGGGGGAAATAGGTCCTTTCAAAGGAGTGCAGAGCCGCCTCCTCTAAAGGAAGGAGGAAGTCAGAAGAGGCGGCAGCAGAGCCCAGCTGCATGCTATTTAAACAGGTCCGTCCAAACGAGCCTCTGGCGTTCCCAAACCAAAGCTGAGAGGGATCTGACAAGCGGATCTCAAGCGTCAGAAATCTAAACCAACAGGTAAACCTACTGTAAACATCGACGCGAAAGCAGGCTCCACACTGACACACAGCCCTATCCTGTGTGCACAGCGCAGGTGAGGAGGCGGGGACAGGACGGAGCTGCGTGGCCACACACAGGCCAGCGGGTGGCGACAGGGGCCCCGAGGCCCCAGGGGAGGCACACTGTGCTCCCAGGCCCAGAGCCCTCCTAGGGCCCCAACACGAAAACTGCCAGCTGGCAGGCCCAACCAAGAGCCCACCTCCGGCATTTCAGCCCTTTCTCTTTCACATAAACAAGCCAGCACCAGGCATTTGGGTAGAACCTGAAATGAGAAAGACGAGGACACAGAACAGAGTTTCCAACGCTGCAGGGAGACGCAGAGATCACTGAGAAGGGTCTCTCAGGGAGCAAGAGGAGACCCAGGGGTTCACACGCGGCAGCACAGGGGAACCCCCAGAGGAGCCGAGGGCCCCGTGGAGCAGTGCCAAGAAGGCGGGCTCGAAGGGCGCAGAGCTGGAGAGGAGGTGCGCCAGGCAAACGCAGCGTGGGTGCGCAGGGAGGGCCCCAGAGCTCAGACAGAAAGACCCCAGACTGAGCTGGGGGCTGAGCGGCGAGTCTAGACCCACAAGCGAAAGGAAATGTCCTGAAGGATCCAGAGATGAAGAACCAGCTGAAGGGTGGCCTCCAGGGAACCGAGGTCCCACGGGGGCCTGGGTTGAGCGGACCTCCCAGAGAGATAGTGCTCAGAGTAGGCGATGCACGGCCAGATAACACAGAGGCCAGTGTGCCTGCTGCGTGGGGGGTGCCCCTCACACACCCATGGAACATTCACGGGACCGCAGGATGCAAGCTCTCACTGCAGGAGGTGGGCAGAGCGGCACGTGCGTGCGCCTCGGCTGAACCCCCAGCCTGGGAAGTCAGCGACATGGAGCCCCAAAGCGAGCGAGAGCCAGTCGGGAGACACCGAGAGACACAGAGCCCTCAGCGCAGCAGCGCCCGGGCCCCGGCCGGCTGCCGCCGCGACCCGCAGCCCACCTGGATGAGCATATGGCAGATGTCCACGTGGCCAGCCTCCGCCGCGGCGTGCAGGGGCGAGCGCTTGTTCTGATGCTCCATCTTGAAGTTGGGGTCGATCCCATCAACTGTAAACAAGCAAGAGGCGCCGATCACTCATCAGGCACGACCCCAGCACCCAGGCAGGCCGGTCCAGGGTGGGGAGGTCCCGGGGGACAGCAGGCAGGCTGCGGTCAAAGGCCCCAGCACCTCTCCCATGTCCCCCAGCCGGCCTCTGCCCCAACATGAGGCTGGAGGGGCCCCAGGATGGACGCTCCATGGGAGCAGGACCCCCAGGCCAGGCCCTAAGGGGAGGCGATTGCTGAGCGCAGCTCCCAGCCTGGCATGGACACAGGCCATGAGGTTAACCCCAGAACAGTGAGGCGACCTCAGTACTATACAAGGTCTAACAGGAAAATGATAAAAACTGCCACTCTGGTCGACATAAAATAAAACCCTTTCTCCCCAGAACAAACCGCTACACTTGTTTCTTGACTTCCTACCGAGTAAAGAGATTCTGCATCCACCTTCTCCAGCCCAAAAGTCGAGCCTAAGCTGTGAGCTCAGAAGCAAAGCGCTGCCTGCTCCTCAGCACCCGGTGGGTCAGAACCACAGCGGCAGGAGGCCGCTGACAGCACGGGTGTCCTGGGCTGCTCTCTGCACAGAAGACGCAGGCGCGTGCACACAGCATGAGCCCGGCTCGCTGACCGTGCCGCTACTGACTCCACAGCACTGCTTAACAATCACACGCCTCATCCCTGCTAATTCCAGGCAGGCACGCCCACTGCGGTGACTGACTGAGCAGGAACGTGGCGAACACGCTAAACCCGGGGGCGGCCTGTGTGCGCTGAGCAGAGCAGCGGACAGGGCGGGACACAGCAGGCCCGCGAGGACAGGCCCGCGAGGACAGGCCCACGAGGACGGCGCGCGAGGACGGGCCCGCGAGGACGGCGCGCGAGGACGGGCCCGCGAGGACGGCGCGCGAGGACGGGCCCGCGAGGACGGCGCGCGAGGACGGGCCCGCGAGGACGGGGCGCGAGGACGGGGCGCGAGGACGGGGCGCGAGGACAGGCGCGCGAGGACGGCGCGCGAGGACGGGGCGCGAGGACGGGGCGCGAGGACAGGCGCGCGAGGACGGCGCGCGAGGACGGGGCGCGAGGACGGGGCGCGAGGACAGGCGCGCGAGGACGGCGCGCGAGGACGGGGCGCGCGCCCACCTACCCAGCATGAGCAGCACCTTCTGCAGCTCTCCCTGCCGCGCCGAGAAGTACAGCTGCTTCGGGTGGAAGCGGAGCTTCTTGGGTCTGTAGAGAGAACGCGGGTCAGCGGTGAGCACAGCTCCCCCACCGCACACGTGCAAGCAGACACACACACGCACACGCATGTACACATGCCACCCACACACCCCACCTGCAGGCTGGGGAGGTCTGGGTGAGGCCCTTATGCCCAGCCTTCAAGGTGAAGGCTGCCACATCCACCAGGTGCCTCACGGTAAGAACACGGAGCGCGCGTGGCCACCTCCCTCACCTACGCATGGGAACAGTCCCTGAGGCCTCGGCACTCCACATGGGGCAGAGAGCGGGCTGCTCCTCTGCAGCATGAGGCTGAGGGACCCCTGAGGTGGTGGGGCAGGGTATCCCACCCAGCTACACGCCCCCTGCTCAAGCAGAGTCTGAGCCTGGTGAGGGGGCAGGGCACCCAACAGTCACTGTGAGACCAGGGCCAGACACCAGGCTGGAGGCGGACAGAGAGCCGTCGGGACTCAGGACCGTGTCCCACGACACAACCACCCAAGGACAAGACGGGACCCTGACGCTCCAGGGAGGAGCCACACAGCCTGGTTACAGCCCTGAGCCCGGGGTCACCTGAGCCCAGGGTCACCTGTGCGGTCACCCATGCAGTCATGGGTTGGGGAGGCCAGGCCCTCCTGCAGACACCCAGGTGGGCTGCAGGAGTCGGGAGCCACAGGCAAGACCAAGAGGGCGCCTGCTCCAGACCCACCCTCACAGACGAGCAGCCTCAGGGCAGTGGCGGCCCTCCGGCCCTGAGGTCAGAGCTCCGGCCCTGAGGTCAGAGCTCCGGCCAGCAGCGTCTGGGACGACTCGCCGGCCTCCGGGACGCCTCGCCTGCCTCCGGGACTGCCCTCACCACGCCTTCGGGGGTGTGCCATGACAAGCTGCAACTGGTGTCCATGGTTTCCAGAGTAACGAGGGGGTGCGTCAATAGCCCTCAGGGCAGCTTCAGCGACTCCTGCGAGCGCCTGCGGGGGTGCACACGGCGGGGACGTGTGGCCTCTGCGCGCACAGACGCTGGCGGATGGGGACACCCAGCAATGCAGTGCGGGCCTCATGTAGGAAGACCGGGGGGATGGAGGCTGCAGGAAGGGCTTACTTCTCGGAGTCCAGGGCGATGAGCGCGCTCTCCAGGGTCTCTTTCCCAGGCCCCTGGGAGAGGCCCGGCGCCGGCTTCCCCAGCCCAGCCGGCCCTGTGGGGTCGAAGCCCTCCGGCACCTGGGGGGCCAGGCTCTGCGGCTTGTCCTCCTCTGAGAGCAGGGCGCCAGCAGCGCTTTGGGGAGGAAAAAATAAGTGGAATTCTGAGTTTTAGAGACATGCAAACGTCCCCCTCTTATGGAAACCGATGAATACACAAAATAGGATCCCCTCAGACCCCCAGCTGAGCTGCCCCGCCGAGACAGAAAATGACCTCGGGCTCACCGACTGTCTGCTCCGGGCCCGGAGGGAGGCGCCAGACGCAGACCAAACCCCCGAAAACAGAGGACACTCAGAAGTGTGCGCAGCCTTTCCTGGACTCCTGGACAAATGCTCAAGTTTGCTTTAGAGAATGAACTCCGGGCTGGATCTCAAGCCCACTGCCTGACCAACACAGGGACACCTTGGGGTTTTGACTCAAAGAGCAGTAAACTTATAGATTAACATAATCAATTCACAGAAATGTGATGGCATCAACACCATCCCAGTACTAAGATCTGAATGTTTACAATCTGAGCCTCTTAGCCTTCAGCGGATCTTCAGCCACGGGTTAGGGCAGGTCTGAGTCTGCTGCTGTTCTGAAGGCTCTCCTTCACCCTGGCATCCAGCTGGACAGGCTGGTGAGGACAAGGCTTCTGACACCCTTTCTTAACTGACCATCTGGCCGACTGACTCCAGTCAGCTCTGTGAGTTCTTCAGTGTTCCCACCTACTTCTTTTAGGAAGAAAACTATATGTCTGCAGTACGAACCCTTCTCTTGTAGCCTGTTTCTTGTGTGTTCAGCTAGGGCGTCCAAAACGCGACACAGGACAGCAGGCGACACAGCAGCTGATGCTAATGTTCCGCATCGTACACGCACACACAGGTCCACGCAGACAGGGACAGGCACACACAGGTGCTGCTGTCTCAGGGAGCACTGTGCTTCGACACGGAATGCTGACACACATCGCCGAGGACACTGACACACAGGTTCACACACAGGCAAGGGTGTGTGCAGAGACGCATGCGCAGTGCAGTGAGCAGACACAAGCCACCGTGCCTCCCAGCCTCACGGGTCAGAGCTCATGGCGCGGCGCCAGCAGGGAGGCCCCTGGCGGCCGGGGGCACGTACCTGCCCGTGGTGGTGTCGGCCCTGCCCTCCGCTACACAGCTCTTCTCCTGCCCGGGCGCCAGGGTCGCCGTGGACGTCGTGTCTGCCTTTGCGATGGTCACCTCTCTGGCCTTGGAGGTCTCCTCCCCACAGTGGGGGCAGTAGCTGGCGTCCTTGACTCGAGAGGCACAGGCTTTGTGGAAACGATGAGAAATGCTGCTCTCAGGCTGACATTCCATAAAATTACCCTGAAGAGGGGGGGCAACAAGTCATTCCAACTGGGACTAAAACGCACAAAGGGAAGGGAACCCGAGCACAGGCACGCGCGGGGCAGGAGGCCGGCGTGCAGAGGGGAGACGGCCTGCGGCCCTGCGCCCTCCCGAGGCGCGTCCACTCGCGCCCTGCTGGAAGCGGAGGGCATCCCCACCCCGCGCCTCGCTCTGCACGCGCGGCTCAGGGGGTGAGCCGTGTGGAGACCCATGGAGGACACACCCGGGGAGCAGACTCACAGCCCTGAGAGCCGGCAGCAGCCCTCAGCAGAGCCCACCCAGCCGCAGGCTGCGCTCTGGGGCACAAAGCAGGACCCGGGGTCACCTTTCAGCAGAGGCATGAAAGGCTGTGGAGGACAGGGAGGACACGGAGCTGTGGCGTCCGGAAAAGCCCCAGGAGAGAGGCGCTCGGCCGGGAGCACAAGGGGCCACACGGAGCCCGTCAGCCAAGAGAGGGCCTGGGAGCGTCTGTGGCCAAGCCACTGAGGAAGACGGCCCGGGCCCCTGCAGGGGACGACACAGGGGCAGACCCGGGGGCGGTGGGAGGGCAGCTGGGGGCCCGGCGCCCTGGAGCAGGGCGGCACTCACAGCCGTGCAGAAATGGCCGCAGCCGGGGCAGCACTGGTGCTTCACCATCCGGCCCCGGTGGTCCTCACACAGCACCAGCAGCGGCGCCTTGCTGGACGGACGCATCAGCTCATGCTTCACCACGCTGTTTGTGCACCTGCCCAGCTGCAATCGGGAGAGACCAGGTCAGCACGCCACACCCAGCACGGGAGGGGGGTCAGGAAAGCAAAGGGGGCAGGCGGTGCGGTCCTCCACGTCCACCCAGCCCACCAGAAGAAGCGGGCCATGTGACAACGGACCCAGTGAGCGCCAATGCCCCCCCACAGAAATCAGGAGCGTGCTGGTTGCACGACGGTGCGTGTCTGTCACACGTGTGACAGAGAGGCACGCTGAGAGGCAAGCTTAAGCGTGTGGATGATGCCTCGGTAAAGTTCACGGGAAGGAGATGAGGGAACCGGCTCTGAGGGCGTCAGCCATTGAGGCCGAGGTGGCCTGGGCATTCAAAGAGAAGAAATATTTTTGGGAAAGTAACCGCAGCTTAAGAATTCCCTGGAATCCCACAAAAAAACCAGAGCAATTAGACAGCAAAACCAAAACCAGAGGTAACACTTAAAACCGAAGACCACAGGCTGCAGGTGGGGGCGGTGGGCCCTGAGACACCAGGGTCCAGGCCGTGACAAGGCAGTACCCCATGGGCCCGGGACAGGCGGGAACCCGAAACCAAAGGGCCTCCCGGCACCCCAGGAGAGCGGGCAGCCTGGGAGACGCTGTCCAACCCCAGCGGGCCCAGCCTGGGAGCTGGGGCCAGCACAGGCCAGCCACAAGGAGCCCTCAAACCCAACCTCCAGTCAGGGCACACGGGAACCTGGACAAAGCTGAGCTGAGAGCGAGCAGGACAGGGCGGGGGTGGGGGGGGGGGTGGAGAGCAGTGTCTGCCGGGTCCCTGCCTTCAGCGTTCTCGTTCGCTCTTCACAACGGCTGAAGGCCCAAAGAGTTTTGCCCAAGCACAGTGCACCCGTTCACAGTGACCACGTTAGCGATTAGGAGAGAAGAGTTTAAACATTAATCTATTTTAAAATGACAGTAAACCTATCGCATAAAGAACATATTTTAGAAAAAAATTATTTTTAAACTGTTTAATGAGAAACGTGCCATTGTTTTCCGTTGTTCCCAGAATCCTGTAGCATCCGGTTTAATGAGACAGCCAGGTCGCACACCTGCCTCTGCGCTCAGAGCAGACGAGCGCGGACGCTCTTCTCCGCCTCCACAAGGGGGCTCCTTAAAGGGTCTGCTGTGATGCGCGCACCTCAGCCCACCACCCACTGATCTCGGGCCCCTACCCTGAGACCATCCAGGTGTCCTGACTGTGCGTGACTCTGTAACACCATGGAAATCACTCGTTCCCCGAGTTACACAGACTGTGCACGCGTGAAAGCGCTCCTGTGCGCTCTGTGAAGCAGCAGATAGAGGCAGTTCACTTTCTAAGTATCTTTTCAAAAACGGTCTTCATAACGGCCTTTCAGTATCACTGTGAGATGGTGCTCTGAGTCCAAGATGAACAGGGCCCTGCAGGCCCAGGGGCTGCGGGGAAGCGTCAATAATAACAGTAACACAAAGACGAAAGCCTGCTGAATCTGCTTAAATGCGTTAGCTCACGATGACAGTTTAGAAGCAGAGCTGGTCACCCTCCAAAAACAGAGAGCAAACCCATGGCCTCAACGACCAGGAAATGAAGAGAAGGCTCTTCCTCTGGGATGCTCTGCTGTGTAACATGACGAGATGGAATGACAAGGTCCTTATGAAACCATCCACTGCTAAGTGAACAGTGAGCAGCAAGCTTCACACTGTGAAGCTCTGAGGGGGCGCTGAACATGGGCAGTGCGACTCCACAGCTCCAGCGTCAGAAGGAGAGCCCAGACAGCGTGCCTCAGCTGGGGCGCACCCCCTCCACTGAGCCAGGCCTACCTGCGTCTCAACTGCAGACAGGCGGGCTGGACGCCCTGTGCGTCTGGGAGCCGCTGACTCCAACCACAGGGTCCAGTGGCCCGGCCGTTCCACAGAGAAGCACAAAGGACAAATGGGCGGTGATGTCCAGAGACACCCATGTGGATGGCGAGACCATTCAGAAAACACAGAAGCCAGGCAGCGGGCACCCGGGGCCAATCCCGTTTCCTGCCCCTGGTGTGGCTACTGGCATGCCCGCCACCTGAGACAGACTCATCAGGCCAAACATCTGACCTGTATTGTTTTCTGGATCAAATTCCCAGGAAAAGACCCTGAGTTGCTAAGATGAACTTTGGGGAACGGCAGCGGGGAGGGACAGCGGAAGCACCGGCTCGTTATTCGGAAAAGCAGGGAGAGCCATCACTGCTTACTCTATGAACACAGGACGGGCCCGCCTCAGGGCCCAGCAGCCCCGCAGGAGAGGGGGTCGCCTGCCCCAGCGACACCGCGGTTGTGGCAGCAAGTATGAGAAGCTGCCCAACTGCTCACCCGGCAGCGCTCAGCAGCGCTCCGAGGGCACAACTGCACTGCAGGGAACCTGCGAGCAAGGGGACCGACGCATCCCTGCCAAGGCACTCTGGCCAAACCCAGCTGGGCGCAGGGACCGCCACAGCACCCAGATGAGTGCCGGCCTCCAGCCCTGCGACCTGGGACAAAAGGGACCGACCAGCCGGGAACACCCCAGGCCAGGCAGGCGCAGGGCCGCAGGCGGCGGCGGAAGCTGCCTGTGTTTGGCCGGAGCAGAGGACACACACATCCAACCTTCCACGACGCGTCGCGTGGCAGCAGGAACCACTGCTGTTCCTGCCCCGAGACATGCTGTGACGCTGCTCAAAGCCAGGAGTGGCGGCGGCTGGCCCCGAGCAGCGGCGGCAGCGGTCAGCCGCGAGACTCTCTGTACGGGGAGCTCCTCTAAAGACGGTGGGCGGGGCCTCAGCCTCTGCCATCCACGTTCAAGTTCACAGCAAAGCAGGACAGCCTCTGGGAAGCGTGGCCTCGGCAGAGCAGCACCCACGGCCACGGCCGCCCCCAGCCTCCCGGCACGGCCACACGAACGGCCCGCCTCCCCAGGCGGCCTGGCGCGGCCGGCTCACCTGGTGGTCCACGCTCTCTGTGGCCATGCACTGGTTGTTGGCCAGGGTGGTGATCTCCCGGCTCTTTGGGGTCTCCATCCGGCAGCTGCAGAGGGGCACCTCCTGGAGGCCGTCCGTCTCGCCCGCGTCAGGACCGTTGGCCAGCCCTGCAGTCACAGCAGACGCGTGAGTGTCCCTGCCACGCCACCCACCCAGATGCTCCGCTACCCGGCGACGGGGTCCCTGCAGACACGCTCACGGCGGCACACAGGGAGCCCAGGCCAAGACTCCACTCCCCACGAGGAGCGTGCTTGTCTTCCCTGCTCGGTTTCAGAACTGCGGCCACATATTAAACGCTTGGTCCACTTAGAAGGGGAGCTTCGCTGGTGGCTCAGGTGGTAAAGAATCTGCCTACAATGCAGGAGACTGGGTTCAATCCCCGAGTTGGGAAGATCCCTTGGGGAAGGGAATGGCAACCCAGTCCAGTGTTCTTGCCTGGAGAACTCCATGGACAGAGGAGCTTGGCGGGCTACAGTCCATGGGGTCACAAACAGTCTGACACAACGGAGCGTGACTCCTTTTCCTTCAAGACATTTGGTAGCATCTGGAGGCATTCTGGGTCTCCCAGGTGGCACTAGCGGTAAAGGACCCATCTGCCAACGCAGGAGACATGAGAGATGCAGGCTCAGTCCCCGGGTCAGGAGGCTCCCCTGGAGGAGGGCATGGCAGCCCACTCCAGCGTTCTTGCCTGGAGAATCCCATGGGCAGACGAGCCTGGTGGGCTCCTATCAATGGGGTCGCCAAGAGTGGGACATGACTGAAGCAAGCTAGCACCACCTGGAAGGGTTTAGAGACAGCCTATTTAGTGATGTCCCACCATAACCGCACAGAGAGCTGGCTTATCCGGCTGAATGACGGACGTGTGGAGAAAAACTAAGAAGAAAACCAGGATCACAGCAAGCCTTTCGGGCACAGCAACATCACCCCGACCTGCCTGCAGGCAGGGGAGGGGACAGCACCAGGGAAAGGGGGGCCGCAGTCAGGCTGGCTCCTGGTGGGGACACAGGCCAGTGGCCAGAAAGAGTCCTCAGCCCAGCTACGGCTTCCAAAGGAAGGCAAGTCCCTGTTCCTTCTTGCAACACAGTCCCACCGCCCACTCCTCTCCCTGCGAGGGAGCCAGGCCGGGCCCAGGACACTCGGGACCCAGGCCTAGCCCTGCCCTGGCAGCAGGAACAGCCGGCTCATGCAGGAACTAGGCTGGAGGGCGACTCTGAGACCCCTGGGGTCCTGTCCTCGGTGCCTCCCAAGAGCAAACAGAGGGGTGTGACCCACCTGCGGAGACCCCAATGCTGCTAAGCAGACTGACTCTGAGCCCAAGACACGGGCTGCAAGGCCAGGGTGAGGGAAGGGCCCGCCAGCAGCCCAGGCAGAGGAGCTACAGGGCATCAGACAGACGGGTCCCAGTGGACCCCGTGCATGCCCACCGGCTGTGGCCGCCTGCCCACAGCCCCAGCCAGCCGCCGGGGTCAGAGCAGCACCCAAACCCCAGCTCGGCAGACCCGTGGGCACGGACGAGGGCCACTGCCCATCCTAACGCTAACACTCTCTGGGCTGGAGCCGGGACCCCGTGACCAAGTTGGTCCCCGCCTTCCCACAGGTCCAGGTCACAGGGCTCACTGCCAAAGATCCCCAGGCCCCTGCCCTCCCGTCCAGCCTCGGGCTCCATAGCTGCCTCCTC
Organism: Budorcas taxicolor; assembly: GCF_023091745.1. Lineage (NCBI taxonomy): Eukaryota > Metazoa > Chordata > Mammalia > Artiodactyla > Bovidae > Budorcas > Budorcas taxicolor. Next base: position 165,801,865 of record NC_068920.1, on the reverse strand, counting down.
AAGGGTCTGAAACTCCAGGACTGAATACATACAACTGGAGACCCCGACTTGTTCCTGCAAAGCACCAGCTCTCCGGATAGCGCATGACTGGGCGGCCGCCGGCAGGGCTGGCGCCAGGGGAAACACCCCCCGAGAAGCACCTCGCCCCGCGCCCGGCAGCTGCCTCTTCTCCTAGGGCAGGGCTCTGCCCAGCGTTGCCCTCACTCGGAGGCGGAGGCCACCGCCCCTCAGCCCGGGGCTCAGCCTGGACGGGCGCCCCCACCGCACTGCCCCCGCCACACTGCCCTCGCACCGCCGACCGCGCACCATGTGGCAGAATAAGCACTGCCTCCTGCAGGCGTCCAAGGGAGCACATTCCTGAGACAAAGCTAGGAACGTTCAGCAGCAAGGAGCACACGCGCCACGTCAGCGGGAAGGAGGCTGTGAGCGGATCACTGGCTGGCTTCTGCCACATTTGCAGCGAGAAAAAAGCCGCTGCTTCTCTGAGGGATAAGCCATGGCTTTCTTCCTAAGCTACAGATGTAGTTTCCTAAGCTGGACCAGTAACCTGAACTCCCCCAGTGCTCACAGCTAAAGGCCACCCACTCGTCCTCTCCAGAGTGTCTGGCTGGACGCCACCAGAAGCCACACCCTTCAGCCACCAAGGTCCATGAGACAAAGCTAACAGGGGTTTACATTATCCCCAGACTTCAAACTGACTTCCCGAAAGGGCCAAACAGCTGTTAGCTCCTTTTCCAGATAAAGGTTTTCGGATGGTGGGAGTACACGGCCCCAGTGCCAGGACCCCAGCGCCGTGGAGCGAGAACCTCAGTGAGGGACCCAGCCCCGGACATGCACCACGGGGCATCTGAGCACCAGCAGCTCGACACCGATGCGGGCACACATTTCCGCCAGCACTGCTGGAGTCTGAGGCCACGAAACAGTCAGGTTACGCAGAACGCTGCCATCCGCAGGCAGAGGCGCCTCCCGTGGGGAGCTGACAAGAGCTCGTGTGGCCCGTGGGACTGCCGCCCCGGCAGGTGTCTGCACCCAACCTCTGGGGCACGGCGACCGGCACCACGTCCTGCCCACGCGGCATCCAACGTGCCCTCCCCCCACTGGCCCCACCACGCACGCGTTCACCTTCTGTGTCAGAGGTCAGCACACCCTGGACATGGAGATCCAAGGAGTCCAGCGGCACCTCCACGTACCCCCCGCCGTCGCCAGGCGCCGTGGGCTCCGCACTGCCCGAAGACGACGCAGAGGCTTCAGAACCTGCAACCAAAGGTGCCCTCATCAAACGGGGGGCTGGGGCCGCATCACCACCCCGAGGCACAGAGGCTCGCCAGCCACGCAGATCACACACATGTGCGTGCAGAACACACAGACGCTCGTCAGGCACACGGATCACACACACGTGCACACGAGACATGTAGACGCTCGCCAGACACACAGACCACACACATGCGCGTCATACAGATGCTCGCCAGCAACAAAGATCACACACACACGCGTGTCATACAGACGCTCCCCAACAACAAAGATCACACACACGCTTGAGAGACATACAGACGCTCCCCAACAACAAAGATCACACACACGTGCGTGCGTGTCATACAGACGCTCCCCAGCAACAAAGATTATACACACGTGCACACGAGACATGTAGACACTTGCCAGACACAGATCACACACACGCGTGAGAGACATACAGACGCTCGCCAGCAACAAAGATCACACACACGTGCGTGTCATACAGACGCTCGCCAGGCACACGGATCACACACGCGCGCGTCATACAGACGCTCCCCAACAACAAAGATCACACACACGCGCGTCATACAGATGCTCGCCAGCAACAAAGATCACACACACGCGCGAGTGTCATATAGACGCTCGCCAGGCACACGGATCACACACGCGTGCACACGACATGTAGACACTCGCCAGACATAGATCACACACACGCGAGACATACAGACGCTCGCCAGCAACAAAGATCACACACATACACGCGAGAGACACACAGATGCTCACCACCCACACAAATCACACACACACGCGAGACATACACTCACCAGCCGTGCAGATCACACACACACACCCGCCCACACTTCTCCTGCCTGGTCCTATGAGCTCCCCAGGGATGGGGCAGCGGGGTCAAGGAGAGCAAAGGCGCAGACACACGCAAACGCCTTTCTCGACAACCTCATGAGCTGGATTAAAGCTGGCAAGACAATCTGAGGGCACAGGCAAGGACTGCACACACGTCTGCACTAGTTTAGAGTGAGAGAAAAGCCGAATGGCAGGCTTGAAAGACCAGCTGCTGTGCGGCAGCTAAGGACGCCGCAGACACACAGCGTCACTAGGAGCCTGCCCAGCTCAGGCAGCGGGCTCCAGGATCCACAGGGAAAGGCTGGAGGGAATGTCCATCCATGAGAACAGGGTTTAAGGAGCCCCTCACCCACCAGAGGGCAACGCACTCTGAACATGCCAACAAGAGGCAAGTATGCAAGTGAGGAGCCATCAAGGGGTGGGGCCTCCTATCTATATGACCCATGAGGCCACCTGGGTATCAGTCATCATAAGGGCATCTCACTGAAGAAGTCTGTGAAAATGGGCATTTACACAGCATAGTCAACACCTCCAGCAAAGGGCAAATGCCCACAGTTCACAGACAAGCCACTGATGTTATTTCAATGATGGGAATTGTCAAGGCTATGGTTTTTCCTGTGGTCATGTATGGATGTGAGAGTTGGACTGTGAAGAAGGCTGAGCGCCGAAGAATTTATGCTTTTGAACTGTGGTGTTGGAGAAGACTCTTGAGAGTCCCTTGGACTGCAAGGAGATCCAACCAGTCCATTCTGAAGGAGATCAACCCTGGGATTTATTTGGAGGAAATGATGCTAAAGCTGAAACTCCAGTACTTTGGCCACCTCATGCGAAGAGTTGACTCACTGGAAAAGACTCTGATGCTGGGAGGGATTGGGGGCAGGAGGAGCAGGGGATGACAGAAGATGAGATGGCTGGATGGCATCACTGACTCGATGGACGTGAGTCTGAATGAACTCTGGGAGTTGGTGATGGACAGGGAGGCCTGGTGTGCTGCGATTCATGGGGTCGCAAAGAGTCAGACACGACTGAGCGACTGAACTGAACTGATATGCTTTGGAGAAGGAAATGGCAACCCACTCCAGTGTTCTTGCCTGGAGAATCCCAGGGACGGGGGAGCCTCGTAGGCTGCCGTCTGTGGGGTCACACAGAGTTGGACACGACTGAAGCGACTTAGCAGCAGCAGCAGCAGCAATACGGAAGTTTGGTATCCAAAGACCCTGAGTCCAGGCCAGTCTGCACCCAAATCTCAGGCAGGAAGGAGCTGACCGCCTGCAGAAATCACCACCCACCTGAGGAACCCCAGTAGACTGTACAATTTTAAACACTTTACAAAGGAAATACAGTTCTAACTCCTGCTTGAATAAATATTCCGACAGGCATTCTGCACGCTATACCCAAGACGGTGGCGATAACACTTTCATCCCGAAGACCCAGGACTTTCAGCCTTGGGTCTCCAGTAGCTTCTGCCAGCCGACAACAAAAACACAGGGTGTGTGATCTCGGCTGACGATTCGAGGCCGAGAGATGAGGAACCGTGAGTGAAGGAGCGGAGCTTCAGGGACGAACGACATGGTGCCACCCGACCCAGTCTCAGAGCGCCTGCCACGTGGGGCCGCCAGCGGCCCTCTGCGCTTCGGGGGCAGCTCCACGACCTGCTTCTCTATCGGAGAACTGAAACCGTGCCGCACTGCCCACCAGCAGCGCCGCGGACGACCCACTGACGCGTGGAGGAGCCGAGGAGAGGTGCCCTCCACGAGTGGGCTCCACGGCGCCGGCCCCAGGCGAGGGGCCCGTAGAGCTGCGCCGGCCACGAGGGCTGACTGGGGAGGGGTCTCGGCCAGGCAGAGGGCACGGCAGGACCTCCTGTCACAGGTGCCAGGGGGCTCACCGGCCCTGCTCCGGAGCACTGCACACCCCCTGCGGCATTCAGTCTTCCACAGCAAAGCTGCAGACGAGGGCTGGGCCCCATTCCCCTCCCAGTCTGCCTGAGACAGAACCACCCCCGGATCAAGGGAACTGACCGAAGGGCTGAGCAGCACTTTGTGGCCCAGGGCCTGGCCCAGGACACCGAGGGCAGGGCACAGGGGGTGGGGGTGCGGCCCGCGGGCAGGAGGCCAGCGGGCAGGCCCCGCTAAAGCAGCCCCAAGAGAGTCCCTGCTGGGGTGTTCGCTGTCCTAACAGTGGAGTCGTCCAGGTGAACGCAGCCTTGCGCAGACCCCAGTGCCGAGGCGCGCTCCCGCCCAGGCTGCGCGGCTCCGGGCCTACCTAGCACAGAGCAGGGCTTCTTTTTGCTTCTCCGCCTCCTCTTTCTCGCTGGCTTGATCCAAGGGCTGTCAGGCTTCCCCTTCCTCTTGAGGAACTTCTTCTTGACGCTGGACTCTGAGCTCTGGGGAGGGGGGGAGGGCAGAAAGGCAGAGCATGGGCTCCAGGCACAGAGGCTCCGGCTCCTGCCGTGTGGCCACCGCTCACTCCCAGACGACCCCTTCCAGGTCACATTCTTAAAGACGCCCACGCTTGTCCCTAAACACGCTCCAAGCCCGGTTACTTGAGTTTCAGCACAAAAAAAAGTAAATGGGAGAGTTTTACCAGACACTGAAGCAGCTCAGTAAGAGAATCCACTTTCAATCACACACACCCATTCGCCTTGCTCAAGAGAAAAGGAACAAAGCCTCGGTCTGCTTCAAGTCTACGTCCCAACGAGCCAGGACCCAGAGAACAAGCAGCGACGGTCACTGCCTATGGCACGTCACGGTTCCTGAGTGTCCGCATCTCACACCTCCACGCAGGCAGGATCTAACTGCCTCGAGCCAGACAGACAGAAAGCCAGCCCACAGAACACGCTGCCAAGTCGAACGCGCCCCGCTGGCCGTGGACGAGGAGACACTTAAGGGCCTGTGCTCGCGAGACCCTGAGACACCGGGGCGGCTCAGCGTCGGCGCGAGGGCCTGATCCCGGAGCCGGGCCCCGGCGCCCCGTGCCTTCGCGCAGAGCCCAGGGAGGAGCGCGAGCCACACGGCACCAGGGCCAGCCCCAGGGAGACACACGCCTCACCACAGCGCCGCCCTCGCGCCCAGCTCCCAGCCCCCACGTGGCCACCGTCTCCCTCTGAGACCTACCCTGGCTGGACGGACACGGCCAGGAGCTCCCCAAGCCCCCACGACGGCCCAGCCGAGCCGCTGACCCCGCCCTCAGCTGAGCCCCGCCCCGCCGGCCCGGAGGCCCCTCCCGGCCCTGCGCACAGCCGCTCCCGGGCACGTCCCCAGGGCGCGCGTCGCCGCGTGCACGCGGGGGTTACCAGGTCGGACTCGTCCCCGTCCTCCTCCTCGTCTGCAGTGCCGGCCGACTCCTGCTCCTCTTCAGACTCGCCGTCCACCTGAGCAGCCACGCGGGGGCCCAAGAAAGAAGAGAAGCCAGTGAGACCCTCTGGGCGCAGGCACCCGGACCCCCGTGCCGAGGGGCTGCTGGGGCGCCCGCGTGCCCGCTCCACACCGAGGGCCCAGCTGGGGGGCGGCCCTGGCGTGGAGGAGGGCATCAACTGTACACAGATCAACGCGCGTGGCAGACAGCAATTAGAAAGGACCAGCGCACTCAGCACACACGAGCACAAAGCGCAAAACCGACCCGCCCCCGCCGAGGGCCCAGGCCGCAGCTGACGCTCAGACCCCTTCCAGGCGGGCACGCGGGCCCAACCTCCGGCGGCAGCCCCCAGCACGCTTCTCTGAGTCTTCTTCTAACAAGAAGCGTGTTGCAGAATCCCTCCCGTCACAGAACAGAGGTGCCCGTGCTCACCGCCCCTACTCGCAGTGGCCCTGAAGCCCGTGTGCACCCGCGCCCGCCTCTGCCCTGCACACACGCAAGACCCCCCCCCCCCCAAGGGAAACAGTAGACACCGGCTCCCACCGCGGCCGGCGCTGGGGGAGGGGGGTGCCCACAGCCCTGGGCTCTCCCAGCCCTGCCCCTCTGTTTCTCCCTCCGAGTCCAGGAGACCACACCCCTGGCCCATATCTCCCCTGGGTCCCTGCTTTCTAGTAACTGGGAGCTACACACCCACAGGAGAGACCTCCTCTGCTTGCTAAACACGTGCCCAACATTTTCCTACCAAGTCTTATGGGCTTTGCTTCTCCTCTTTCTTTTTATATAAAACTTCTGAGATTCCAACCAGAGGAGCCAGGCCTCTCCACTCCCCCATTCACGGCTTCTGGGCTCGTGTCTTACGCCAGCAAGCCTTCATCTGAGATTAGAAACATGGTTTCCAAAGCTTTTTCCCCACAGCTAAGTGTTTTAACTCTTTTCTTAAGGCATGAGCCCTCGTCCCTCCCCTGGAGGCACGGTCTTAACTGCTGGACCACCAGGGAAGTCCCCGTGTGGGCCTTTCAAATCTTCCGGAATTTGCTTAACTAACAGGTCTCTGATCTATACCTACCCTTGTACACAGTGGTCTGAGTGTGCTCAGAACCGTGAGACCACCACCCCATGTGTCTGGAATGGAGCCCACGTCTCCTGTGCCCCGGGACTTGCTCATCGGCCTCCACTCTGCTGCCAGTCATCCCGGTAACATTCACTGAGAAGCTCACAGCTTTGCCCCCAGCTGGAAGCCCAGCTCTGACAGCGGCCGCCCCGTGTGGTGCCTGCCCGGCCCCACCAAGCCCTGTCCTGCCAACCCCACCCCTGTTCCCGCCGTGACACCCCCACATCAGCTGGCCCCACCGAAGGTCCTGTGAGGAGTCTGAAGAATTTAAGGATAACACGGGGCAAGAGAAATTACACAGGGGATCTCCTCACTCGGACAAACTATGGGTCATTCCGTGAACTTACGTTTCTTTAAACCTCTCTCAGCAAAGTTGCACGACTTGCCCCTTACGGGTCACAGACGTCTCTCGTGAAGGGTACTGCTAGGCACTCTGGCGGTGTCACAGGATGGCAGCTGCCTGGGGGTGACACTGGCGCTGTGTTCCGAGTCCTCAGCTGCCGAGACCGCCCCGGGACCGTCAGGGGAGCGGGAGCCCCCGCACAGAGGCCCGGCCGCGCCGTCCTGACCTCCCCAGTCGTAAACGCCAGCCGGCATCCTGGGCGTCCTGCTGACAGGCTGTCCGCACGTTCCCCGACTGGCAGGACCACCCACGCTCGGCTAACCGGCTACAGTGCCTGCTCAGCTGGTTTCCTTGGACATTTTAGATGAGGATTATATTGTCAGCAAACTCTCTCCCTTGTCCTTTTAAATATTAGTGCTCCCTTCCAGCTTTCACCTCACAGCTTTGCAGCAAGAATGACCAGCTCGGAGCGTCCGTGTGGGGGGGACGGGGGCTACTGCCGCTGTTCAGTCGCTAAGTCGGGTTTCACTCTTTGCGACCCCGTGGACTGTAGCCCACCAGGCTCCTCTAGCCATGGGATTTCCCAGGCAGGAACCCTGGAGTGGGCTGCCACTCCCTTCTCCGGGGGTCTCCCTGACCTGGGCGCCACACTGGGGTCTGCTGCGTCAGCAGGCGGGCCCTGACACTGGCTATCCTTCACTCGTGTTTATGATGGTTTAAAACTTCCACCGACATATACCACTTGCTCCTGGTACCTTTAATCAGCTTTGTTTAAATAGCTTTAAATTTCACTGGATAGTTTTTTACTTTAAAAACAGTGAGCAATGGAACTACCCACTAAAACAGGCAGATTAACAGCTTCTGAAACCCCTGCCGCAGGACTGTCAAGGGAGGAGGAGGGGTCAGTGGACGAGAATGCACACGGCGGCCGCAGGGACCAGCTGAGGCCTGGAGAAGGGCGGGGAGGGCAGCAGCATGGCGGTGTCCGGGACGCAGGACAATGGGCACCCGCGGGGCCGCGGCAGGCAGAGGCCACATGGGGCAGGGGCCCAGCCAGCAGGCCAGAGCGCCGGGGACAGCGCACCCTCCCGCCCCGTCCACCCAGTGCTGAGACCAGGGCGCCAAGCGTCGGTCACCAGTGAGGAGCAGGGGGCAGCGTGCTGGCCGCGGGCACAGGGGCTCCTTTCCTACAGATCGCTCTCGTAAGAAGACCAACCACACAGATTAACAGCTGAGTTCCCAGCAGGCATTTCACAAGAGAAGGCGTCCACATGGCAAACACTCCAGGACGCCCCCAACCTTCTCGGGGGCCAGAACTGTGGTATGGATGCGCTCAGCCCAAGGCCCACGTGAAGCGCACAGCCCCCCGGCGGGTGGAGAGCACAGCGGCAGCCGGGCTGGAGGGGGCCGCCCCACGCCGCCCCCAGCGCCCCTCCTCCCCCAGAGACTCCTCAGAATAGCCAAGGGCTCGGGGACAGCCGGCCGGGAACACAGGCGCAGCAAGGCTTCCGCAGGAGAATGAGAAAGGCAAGTGAGCCCCAGCGCCGCGACGGCCCCGCAGGGGCTCGGGGACCCCGGGCCACCTTCAGACACCGTCACGCGACAGCAAGAAGGAACCAACGGCACGGGCGAGCCCCCCAGCCACACCTGAGTCACCGGCTCCACTCAGAAACAGGGGCGCCTCGGCCCCACCCTGCAGGCTGACCCACGCCCCGGCCCGTCCACACGGCAGCAGGCCAGACCCCAGGACACGGCCTCCAGCAGGTCCTGGGAAGGGGCCCCACCCCGTCCCTCTGAGGCGTGGCTGTGACTGGCAGACGGACACTGAACTCGGCGTTTAAGCACATTCCGTCTCAGGCCCAGCCCGTGTGCCTCTCGTCTCCCCGTCTCTGAAGAGCCGCACGTAGACCCACCATCACTGTTACCATCACTGACCTATGCAGACCTGCTCCCACCATCTTACTTCATTTTCCACATTTTCTTCTTGATTTTGCTTTTATTTGTCTTCCTGATTCTTCTGTTAGCTTGACACTCATTTGATTTTTCCCCCTTTGTATTAACGTCTAGACAGTGTTATTGAGTGCCTAGATTCTTTCTGGAGGAGGAGGACTTCCATCAACACTGAGAATCCAGAGACAGACTTGGATCCCAGCACCGCGTGCGAGCGACACGGGCGGTCTCGTCGCCAGGGGAGCAACGACCGCCGGCGGCCTCGCGGCCCGGAGCCCGGCCCCGGGGCCTGCCGCGCCAGCTTCACGGAGGCAGCCCCTCCCCGTGCGTCCCCCCGCTTTGGCTCTGCCTCATGCTTCATCACAAGTTCAGTGTGAATCAGACAATCACACATAGAACACTGAGCAATGGAAAAACAAGAGATAGCTGACATCAATTTATGCAGAATCACCAAGGACAAAGGCCTGTACGTCGGAATTGGAACCCAGAACCCAGAAGTCACGCAGAAGCAGCCTAGTGTTCCTGAGCTCTGGTATCAAAGCCAAGGCTGGCAGCCTAGTCCTTCAAGCCACTGGTCAGCAATGCACGCACACCACACTGCCCCGGCCACAGGCCAGCAGAGAGGGGGTCGCACAACAAATCCTGATGGCTAGTGACCGTGAGGGGCTGCCTGGCCTGCCTGGAACAAAACACAGAGGTGCAGGGACACGCTGACACAAATCCGCACCTTCCCACGCACTGCAGCCAGCGCCCTGGGGACGTCCACGACCCACCGAAGGGGACAATCGTGCCCCGAGTGTCCCCGTGACAACAGGAAATGGCTCGGGGAGGAGGGAGCAGGGGGCAGACAACACCTGCTGAGGGGCCCAGAGCAGCGCACGGTGCCATGAGGAGGGACCTGGGCACCCAGGGTCTGACCCCACTGCAGGCAGCGGTGAGCACAGGCCTGAGAGCGCGCCCTCCAAACACCACTCTAGGGGCCAGGAGGGGCTTCCCTGGTGGCTCAGCCAGTGAAGAACCCGCCTGCAATGCAGGAGACCTGGGCTCAATCCCTGGGTCGGGAAGATCCCCTAGAGAAAGGAAAGGCTGCCCACTCCAGTGTTCTGGCCTGGAGAACTGCACGGACTGTGTCCCACTGGGTCACAAACAGTCGGATACGACTGAGCAACCTCCTCTCTCTCTCTCTCTCTCTCTCTCACACACACACACACACACACACACACGCACGCACACTAGGAAACTGCTTCCTCCTATGATCCTACAGGAGAGAGAAAAAATAACAAATGGTATCTTAAGCGATTTTAAAATTTAAATCTCTAGTGTTAGCATTTTCTACCAATTTATTTTTGAATAATTACACCTCAGGGGCTGGGACAACATTTAAAATTTTGCCCCCAAACCTCCTGGACAAGTAGAACTGGCCTAAGTGGCCACAGGGATTCTGAAAGTTAAGCAACACCAGAAAAAGACAAGGGAACATCTCTTTCTGCTCCACTGACTACACTAAGGCCTCTGACTGTCCGCATCACAACAAGCCGAAACACTCTTCAAGAGATGGGCACACCAGACCGCCTGAGCTGCCTCCTGAGACACGTGTAGCAGGTCAAGAAGCAGCAGTTAGAACGAGACAGGGGACAGTGGACTGGTTCAAAGCTGGGAAAGGAGTGCGTCAAGGCTGTACAGTGTCATCCTGCTTACTCATGTGCACAGTACATCAGGCTTGGCTGGGTGACTCACAAGATAGCAGCAAGCATGCTGGGAGAAATATCAACAACCTCAGATATGCAGATGATACCACTCAAATGGCAGAAAGCAAAGAGGATCTAAAGAGTCTCTTGATGAGGGTAAAAGACAAGACTAAAAACGCTGGCTTAAAGCCAAGATCATGGCATCTGATCCCATCACTCCACAGCAAACAGATGAGGAAAGTGGAAACAGTGGCAGACTGTATTTTCTTGAATTCCCAAACCACTGTGGATGGTGACTGCAGCCATGAAATTAAGAGACACTTGCTCCCTGGAAGAAAAGCTATGACAGATCTAGGCTGAGTGTTAAACAGCAGGGGCATCGCTTTGCCGACAAAGGTCCATAAAGGCAAAGGTATGGTTTTTCCCGTAGTCATGTACCGATGTGAGCGCTGGACCATAAAGAAGGCTGAGCGCTCAAGAACTGATGCTTTCAAACTGTGGTGCTGGAGAAGACTCTTGACAGTCCCTTGGACAGCAAGGAGATCAGTCAGTCCTAAAGGAAAGCAATCCCAAATATTCATTGGAACGATTGACGCTGAAGCTAAAGCTCCAACACTTTGGCCACCTGATGCAAAGAGCCGACACACTGGAAAAGACCCTGATGCTGGGAAAGACTGAGGGCAACCCGAGAAGCGGGCAACAGAGGATGAGATGGTTGGATGGCACCATCGACGCCATGGACATGAGTATGAACAAACTCCGGGAGACAGTGGAGGGCAGGAGCCTGGCTTGCAGCAGTCCACCAAGTCGCAAGGGACCGGATACGACTGAGTGAGCAATGGGGCCCTCCCGAGCTCCAGAGGCTGAAAGAAAACCCTTCACACCCATCAAAAGCTACACCCACAGGGCTACTGCAAAGTGCAAAAGGCTAGCCGACAAAATCATACGCTTCCAGAAAGTCACTGCTGTCAGAAGCTCGCCACATCGTCTCTGCCCACCCTTAGTTCAGAGGAGCTCGTCAGATACGGCGTCTGTTTCACACAAAGATGGCCCAGGGTTTCCTCAGACGCATCTGACACACAGCGGAGACAGGAAACCCAGGCCTCTGCATCTGCCTCTCAGCCACGGCTGCTGCTGCTCCTCCAACTCGTCCGTCCCCCGACCAGAAGGCCCGGACACCGAGAGCCACTCTGCCCAGATCTCCTCCCGCTGCCCGTGGGGACCCCCGCACCACCCCGGACGACGCACCACCAGGACCACCACTCTGCACACCCGACCGCCCCACAGGCCTGTCACAGCTGGGCACTCGCCCCTCCGGGAGAACGGAGTCCCCACCTGCAGGAAGACCGCACCCGGGGCAGGTGCCCAGGACACCAAGCCAGGGCCAAGGGCAGGCTGTACAGGCACTGGGTCAGCACAGCTGGCAGAGCAGTTCTCTACAACACTGTTCCGGCCACTCCAGTGCCTAGAGACAAGACAGTCACTGCCGGGAGCGCTGCCCAGAAAGACAAGCAGTGCGCTGATGAAAACAGACTGTCCAAAGGCCCAAGAGAGACGAAACCCAAGAATCACAGCCAGAAGCAAGCAGGGCTTTCTTAGGGCCCCGAGGTGCACATGGCCTCTAGCCCCTCACCCAGGACTGAGGTCGGGTGTGCGTGCCACCCACCTTCTGGCTGCGGTCAGGCGCCAGCACGCCGTCCTTGGAGGCCCTGCCATCCTCAGTGGGGAACGCAGCTGCTGGCGGGCCGCCCTGGTCCTCATCCTCATCCAGCTCCTCCGAGTCGTCCTCCTCCGAGTCCAGGTCCAGGCTCTCACCGTTCACGTGGAGGGAGCCGTCACTCAGATCCTTCTCCCCCTGGAAGAGGACAGACGCAGCGTCGGGACCGCCTGACTCCCCTCCCAGTGGGCATGGCAGGGGCTGCCCTGGAGCAGAGCAGAGAGGCGGAGGGCCCCCCACAGCCTGGCACACCCCTTACCTTGGAGCCCCCCGTGGAATGAGTTATACTCTTAAACATCTCAATCACCGTCCTCTGCTTCAACACTTTGGTCTTTTTCTTAGGAACCAGGCTATAGGTCCCCATTCTTCGCTTTTTCTTCCGAGATACTGCAGCTGCTAAAACAAAAGGCAAGCAAGCTAAAAAGAAAAAAAAGTCAAAAGGGGACAAGAGAAGAAAAGAAATGCCATTCAAACGTTTTTAAAGGCAGGCTGATCACCAGAATATCATCAGCACCCACAAGTGTCGTAAGTTGCACAGAGAAAGCAGAAACCCCACCACGGACCACGCAATCTGTTCGCAAGGGACACTGAGCCGCGCAGAGGGCACTCGCGAGCCGGCTGTGGCGGACAGGCCCTGGTCACCAGGACCCTCCGTCCTCGGTCAGAACCCCACGACTGCTCAGCGGCCTGTCCCTGCACACGAGGGCGGGTGGGTGGGCCGGGAGCAGGGCTTCCAGGCAAGTGCAGCGGTCGCAGGACCAAGCAGGGGCAGGAGGGCTTGTGGCCACTGACGATGTTCTGGGCAAGGCAGCCCCGGGTTCACTGCTTTGGAATGAAGGTTCCTATGATGTTTTCTTTTTGTAAGAAGTTTCAAGAATTGTTTTTTTAAAAAAATCTGAAAACCATTGCTTTCACATGGAGGAACTCCTCCAAAGGACTGAGAGAAACGCCTTACGTTTAAGTTCTATGAAACACGGGAAGGGGACACTGGAGAAAAAGACGGCTGTTCACACGGGGGCCAGGACACAAGAGCCGTCAGCACGCAGCCTACAGGGGAGAACGCGGAGACACGATGCCATCCACGCACGCAACGGGCACAGGCGAGCCCCGAGCAGGCCTCCCGGCGATCTTGGGAGGCAGGCGGGTTGTGAGCTTCATGCAAATCTGGAGTTTTCCCAGCCTGTGCTGAGGCTGAACAGCACACACAGGCCCTCCGGGGTTCTCACCACTGTGACTTAAAGTGGGAACAAGAAGGGACAACTTGAAATCGTGATTGTCCCGGGCAAGTCTAACACGGACAGGAGGTAGCACAGAAGAAGGAGAGGAGGCGTATTTGAAGGACCAGGTGGACAGAGGTCGCCCGCCCCCAGGCCACACGGGCACCGTCAAAATCAGCCACGGCCACGCGGCACAACGGCCACGGGCAGAGCAGGGGAAACTGTGCCCCCCGAGGAGCAGGGCCACAGGCTACAGGAGGGTCTGGGCACCAAGACATATTCACAATCCTGAGCCTGTGGGGCCCCATCTTCCGCCTGCAGAGAAGGCAGGAAGGACTCCCGTGGGAAAGTACTACAGTCTAATATGTTTCTGCTTAGAGAGCTTGTCCTGAACGGTGAGGAAGTGACAGAGCTCACACGGAAACAGTCCAAACTCTCCCCACCCCTACCGCTCTCCCCCTCCCCACCAGCACCACTGGGCTTGCAGGATCTTACTTCCTTGACCAGGGATTGAACCCGCGCCCTCAGCAGTGAAAGCATCAAATCCTAACCCCTGGACCGCGAGGAAGTCCCCAATCTTTGCTTTTCAACAGAAGCACCAGCTCCTGACATTGTCGCCGAGCCCCACACACACATAGGTGCCACTTCACGGAGAGCTGCCGGTCTATCTGGCTGAGACTCTATTATTATTTAACAATAATACCAAGGGGTGGTGGGAAGATAGACTGACCCTGTTTTCTAACCAACCACTGCATTTCAACAAACAGAACATGAGCTCCTGGTGACAAGGCTGGGCCCAGGACCAGGAAGGACGAGACGGGCCAGGTCCACCTGGAGGAGGCAGGAAGTCCTCAGAAGCAAGGGGACTCAGGAGCCAGCCTGGCATGACAGTGATGGACGGGAGATGCACAGGAGGGCCCACGAGCTGAGACAGAGGCACAGCTGGAGAGGGAAGCCCTTCACTGCCCCAGAAGCTCCAGGGAAGGCGGGAGGGGACGACAGAGAGGGAGGCCACGCTGGGCGGTCAGTCCCGGAGGACGTCCCCAGACGCGCATGCTGCCGAGCGGGAGGGACAGACCACGCAGTCCTTTAGGCCCCACCTCCTGAGACACACAGGACGGCGACCCGGGGGTCCCCACCCCCAGGGGGACACAGCGAGGACATGGGCCTCGGGGGCAGTCCAGAAGACAGCTGAGACCGCGGGGACGCTCCAGACTGACCACACGCTCCAGGGGACGGCAGGAAACACCTGGCCAGAAGCACCTCCCAGGCGGCCATGTGAGAGGGCACCACGCGGCCCAAGCACACAGCACGGGGCCCAGGCCTGCACTGCCATAGCGGCCAGAGGTGAGCGCCCCCGCCAGGTGACTGCGCCCGTGGCGAGACGGGGGCTCCTCCACAGAGACCCGGGTCTGAAATCAAACTACTGACAGGCAACGCGAGGGCGCCCCCAGCCCGCACCGGGGGCCCCTCGCAGTCGGAGTGCCCCTCGCCCGCGAGCCCAGGCCTGGCGGAGAGCCCGTCTGTCCCGAGAAGTGCAGTCTCCAGAGGGAGCGGGCTCCAGGGCTCTCCTCCCGCAGCCCCCCAGGAGCCATCCCTTCTCCAGGAAGGCCCACCAGGGACCTGGCGTGCCCACCTCCAACACAGGAGGGGCCGGCCCACGCGCCGGGCCCCGGCACTCAGCCCCTGAACTGACCGCCACCCCAGACCTAGAGCGCCCACCCCACCGAACCACGGCCGCAGACCGTCCGCCTGAAAGCGACCTTCGTCGGGGAGCTGGAGGGCAGCGGAGGCAGCGACACGGGCCGGGCGAGGGCGGAGCCGGCGGACACCCCGGAGCGCGGCGGGCCCCTTTTACCTGTCTGGGCCTTCGCGGTGGCCACGTAGCATTGGTTCTGAGGTAGCGACTGGTGAAGGGACGGGAAGGGGGGTGAAAGCTGCTGGCGTGCAGACTCCGAGGCGCCCCTGCTCAGCTCCTCTTTCGGCTCCTCGCGGTCGCGGGCGTCCCGGCCTTCCCTGGGGTCCTTACTCGCCGCGTGCTTCAAAACAGAGACAGCCGACAATGACACACGGGCGGCAGAGACGCTCGACCAACAGACACACGACTGACAGACACACGGGCGGCCCCGACATACAGCCGACACCGACACGCAGCCGGCAGGCGCACCGGCGGCGGACGCACCGGCGGCAGCGACGCACAAGCAGCAGAGACACAGGCGCGCAGGCCGCGCAGGCCGGCGGCACAGAAGCAGCCGCCTCCGTCCCCGGCCCCCACGAGGACGGGCCGGGCCGAGGAGGAGCGCACTGGCGGCGCGGGGGAGAGCAGGGTCTGCGTCTCCAGGGGAAGCGGCAGGGAGCTGGCCAGCCTGTGGCCCGGGCGACGTGTGTGACTCGCGAGAGACGCCCCGGAAGCTCTGAGGAAGCGCCTTCCCCTCGGGGCGCCCCCCAGAGGGCTTCACCCCACGGCATCACCACGCCACGTCTTTAAGGTTCTTTGGCTGAGTTTTACCCACTTCCTCAGTGTCCTGGCCTCAGCCTTCCCGGGCGAGGTCAACGCCGGCACCCCCACCTTCACTCCAGACGCCACGCACGTGCCCCCACCGCACGCTCCCCGAGTCGCCAACAGCCTTCGGACGGCCCGACCTCGGCCCGACACGGCTGAACCACACGTGCCTGCACACACAGCAGGCGCACGCCCTCAAGATACAGGGCTGGGAAACGGGGCAGCCGCCTGCAAAAGGGCGGACGCAGGAGGACCCTCGCCTTACTCCACTGACAGATGAACTCAACGCGTCAAAGGCCTCAACGAGGAAACGTGTAGGGAAAACAAGCCAGAAGAGTCACGACACTGAGCTTGGTGGCAACCCCTCCGATATTACAAGGGCACAGGCAACAAAGGAAGAAAGATACATCAGACTTTAGTGAAAAAAATAATTTCTTATAGATCAAAACTACCACGAGATAGCCCCTAACGTCTGTCAGAATGGCCATTATCCCAAGACGGCAAGTCACAAATGCTGGAGAGGACATGTAGAAAACGGAACCCTAGCACCCATCAACGGGAACGTCAACTGGTGCAGACACTACAGGGATTCCTCAGGAAATTAAAAACAGAACTACCCCATGATCCAGAAACCCCACTCTTGGATATTCGCCCAAAAAACTCCCAAGCACCAGTCCCCAAAGGTAACTGCGCCACAGGCTCACTGCAGCGCTGTCTATGGCAGCCTCGACGCACAAGCAGCCTGGGCGCCGTCAACAGACAGACGGGTGAGGGGACGCGGGGTTCAGCACGCACAGGGGGACACTGCCCGGCCGCATGGAAGGACGAAGCCTCGCTGCCAGTGACGACGCTAGGTCCAGAGGCGCCGCCGCCAGATGAGGCGGGGAGACGGACACCACGATGCCTCGCACACGGAGAACCCAAAAGCAGAAAGCATCAACACACACAAGAAGCACACTCACAGACGCAGACGACAGACAGAGGGCAGAGACGGCGGGGGACGGACACAGCAGCCGGAGGGGGCTGCGAGGCGCAAACTCCAGTAAGTCATGGAGGCCTAACACACAGCAGGCAGGGTACAGCCAACAACGCTGGACAATAACGGCACGGTGACTGACTGTAACAAGACTTATCCTGGTGATCGTTTTGTAAAAGATAAAAATATTTAATCACTATGCTGTATGCTTGAAACTAATATAATACTGTAACTCGATTATACTTCAATTAAGACTTTTTTAATTTCTGTGCCTCAAAAGACAACCAACAAGATGAAAAGACAACCTACAGAAGGGGAGGAAACGTTTCCAAAGCACATATCTGATAGAAGGTTCACATCTAGAATATATGATAACTCCACATCCCAACAAAGAACTCGACTTAAAAATGGGCAGAGCATATGAAAAGAGATTTCTCCACAGGAGACACACACAGGCCCAAACAGCACGTGCAACGACGCTCAGCGTCACTGACCATCAGGAAGACAACTCAGAACTGCAGCGGGGCCACCTCGCACTCCTGGGACGGCGTCTATCGAGCGACAGAGAGCACCACGTGCTGCCAAGGGCCTCCGCGCGCTGTGGGAGGGGGCAGAGCGCAGACGCCGCGGACAGCAGCCTGGCAGCTCCTCCAGAGGGAACGGAACTGCCACCCGATCCTGCGATCCCACTTCTGGGCGCCCTCTCAGGAACCGAAAGCAGAGGCCAGAAGAGCTCTTTGTACAAGTGGGTCCACAGCAGATGAGGGAGGAGGCAGCCCAAGTGCCCGACGAGGGGGAGTGGATAAACCAAGTGTGTGTGTGGTGTGTACACGGACACGCATGCAGTGCAATATCGTTCAGCCTTGAAAAGGAGGGATGCACTGAGATAGTGCAGACGGCTCTCAAGGACCCTGTGCGGCGTGGGGTAAGCCGGACACAAAAGGACAGATCCCTGTATGAAGGATCTTTGTCCCATCGCTTCCTGGCAAATAGACGAGGAAACAATACAAACAGTGACAGACTCTTCTCGGGCTCCAGAATCACTTGCAGACGGGGACGCAGCCATGAAATTAAAAGACGCCTGCTCCTTGGAAGAAAAGCTGTGATCAACCTAAACAGCATATTAAAGAGCAGAGATATTACTTTCCAACAAAGGTCCCTCTAGTCAAAGCTATGCTTCTTCCAAGAGTCATGTAGTCATGTATGGATATAAGAGTTGGTCTATAAAGCAAGCTGAGTGCCAAAGAACTGATGCTTTTGAACTGTGGTGCTGGAGAAGACTCTTGAAACTATTCTGGACAGCAAGGTGATCCAACCAGTCCATCCTAAAGGAAACCAGTCCTGAATATTCATTGGAACGACTGGTACTGAAGCTGAAACTCTAATACTTTGGCCACCTGATAACAAAAGCTGACTCATTGGAAAAGACTCTGATGCTGGGAAAGACTGAAGGCCGGAGGAGGAGACGACAGAGGATGAGATGGTTGGATGGCATCACCGACTCGATGGACATGAGTTTGAGCAAGCTCCAGGAGTTGGTGATAAGACAGGGAAGCCTGGCGTGCTGCAGTCCATGGGGTCACAACGAGTCGGACACAACTGAGTGACTGAACTTGAACTTGTTTGTATGAAGGACCAAGCACCACTGATTCTGTCAATCTGAGACACAGAGCAGATACGGAGCGGTGGGTAGGTGTGTGTGTGTCTGTGTCTCTGTGCAGCAGGGGTGGGGCAGAGACAGAGCTGGAGGGGGGGGGAGGGAAGTGAGTCTAGCAAGGACAGAGGGTCAGTTCGGGGAGATGAGCAAGCTCTGGGACAACAGGGTGATGGCTGGGCACTTAAACATGGCTACAATGGTAAATTACACGTTCAGTTCAGTTCAGTCGCTCAGTCGTGTCCGACTCTTTGCAACCCCATGAATTGCAGCACGCCAGGCCTCCCTGTCCACCACCATCTCCTGGAGTTCACTCAAACTCACATCCATCAAGTTGGTGATGCCATCCAGCCATCTCATCCTCTGCCGTCCCCTTCTCCTCCTGCCCCCAATCCCTCCCAGCATCACAGTCTTTTCCAGTGAGTCAACTCTTCGCATGAGGTGGGCAAAGTACTGGAGTTTCAGCTTTAGCATCATTCCTTCCAAAGAACACCCAGGGCTGATCTCCTTTAGAATGGACTGGTTGGATCTCCTTGCAGTCCAAGGGACTCTCAAGAGTCTTCTCCAACACCACAGTTCAAGAGCGAACTCGAGTCAGTCAGGGAGCCGGTCTACACAGCGTGCCGGCATGGGACCCAAGGGCCTCCCTCACCTCCTTTGTGTGAACAGGGGCTAATGTAACCCTGAGCTGGTGAGTCTGATGGTGTGAACACCACCATCCAAAAGGAAACTGGTTTTGCCTCGCGTGGGGACATGAGGCCGCCCAGCTGTGAAAAACCCTGCATTTTTAAACTTTTAACGGAAGATAGATTTCTTGTCATAAACATGCAACATGTTTGTTTTCAAAAGTCAATTTTCAATAAAACATGCTTTCCTGAGAAAATCGAACAAGACTGAGCAGGGTCTGGAGAGCAGAAAAGCCAGGAGTCGGGAGAGGCCAGGTATGGCTCTGGGAGCCAGGAGGGCCCCCAGTCTCCACAGCTCCAGTCCCTTCCTCTCGCAGGGCTCTGGGAAGCAGAAGGAGTTACCAGTGTGTGAAGGAGGTGAGCGTGGCCTTCAGCAAATCAGCTTCTGAAGCCTCAGCACCCTTCTCTTTCCTTTCCCTGCAACAGCCTGAGTGTGCTCAGCAACTGCCAACAGAATGATGAGTGCTGCAACTGACTGTGTGCTAACAGCAATCACAGCAACTCCACAGAACACAGCTAACCCTCAGATGAACGCTATGGGCAGAGGCGTTTCTTGAAATTGAATTTCACACCGCTTATTTTCCCTGGAGGAACGCGACGGCGACAGTCAACACTTTCGGGATAACCTGCAGTAGAGCAGAATTCTAGAAGTGGGGATGGGGTCAGAGCGTAATTTCAATGAGATATATAAATAACGTAGAATCTTCCGACGTGCATTTTAAAATCAATAATGATGGTCCAAAAAACGGTAGGCAAATAAATAAACTTCACCTTAAGCCTCAAGTCTAATGCAAACCTAACCCACGACAGGTCACGCGCTTCAGGCTTCCCTGGCGGCTCCGTGGCAAAGAGTCTGTCTGCAACTCGGGAGACCCAGGTTCAATCCCTGGGTTGGGAAGATCCCCCTGGAAAAGGGAATGGCAGTCTACTCCAGTACTCTTGCCTGGAGAACCGCACGGACACAGGAGCCTGGCCGGCTACAGCCCATGGGGTCACAGAGTCAGTCAGGATTGAGTGACTAACACACATACATATACTTAAAGCTCACATAAAACTGAAAAGCTATGAAAACTAGAGAAAATCTTCAGGATTTAGGGCTGGCCAAAGAGCTTTTAGGCATGCTACCAAAAACACAGTCTTAACAGAAAAATGCTATATAAGTTCTATTTCTGCCTTATTGACTATGCCAAAGCCTTTGACTGTGTGGATCATAATAAACTCTGGAAAATTCTGAAAGAGATGGGAATACCAGACCACCTGACCTGCCTCGTGAGAAATCTTATGCAGGTCAGGAAGCAACAATCAGAACTGGACATGGAACAACAGACTGTTTCCAAATAGGAAAAGGAGTATGTCAAGGCTGTATATTGTCACCCTGCTTATTTAACTTATATGCAGAGTATATCACGAGAAACGCCAGGCTGGGTGAAGCACAAGCTGGAATCAAGATTGCCGGGAGAAATGTCAATAACCTCAGATATGCAGATGACACCACCCTTATGGCAGAAAGTGAAGAGGAACTAAAGAGCCTCTTAATGAAAGTGAAAGAGGAGAGTGAAAAAGTTGGCTTAAAGCTCAACATTCAGAAAACGAAGATCATATCATCCAGTCCCATCACTCCATGGGAAATAGATGGGTAACAGTGGAAACAGCAGCAGACTTTATTTTGGGGGGCTCCAAAATTACCACCACCATGAAACTGAAAGATGCTTACTACTTGGAAGGAAAGTTATGACCAACCTAGACAGCATATTAAAAGCAGAGACATTACTTTGCCAACAAAAGTCCATCTAGTCAAGGCTATGGTTTTTCCAGTAGTCACATATGGATGTGAGAGTTGGACTATAAAGAAAGCTGAGCGCTGAAGAATTGATGCTTTTGAGCTGTGGTATTGGAGAAGACTCTTGAGAGTCCCTTGGACTGCAAGGAGATCCAACCAGTCCATCCTAAAGGAGATCAGTCCTGGGTGTTCACTGGAGGGACTGATGTTGAAGCTGAAACTCCACTACTTTGACGACCTGATGCGAAGAGCTGACTCATCGGAAAAGACCCTGATGCTGGGAAAGATTGGGGGCAGGAGGAGAAGGGGACGGCAGAGGATGAGATGGTTGGATGGCATCACCGACTCAATGGACACGAGTTTGAGTGAACTCCGGAGTTGGTGGTGGACAGGGAGTCCACAGGGGTAGTAAAGAGTTGGACACAACTGAGCTGAACTGAACTGTTTAGGTTGAACTTCATCAAAATGAACAACTTTTCCTTAAAGAGACTGTAGGTCTTCAGAAGCGCAAGGATGAAGCCTGGCTGCAAGCCAGCACCTGACAAGGGAGCACACCGACACCCCCAGAGCAGGGGCGCCGGCCCAGGCGCAACGTGCACGCGCGTGCAGCGAGGCTGTAATGGTGCAGCCCAAAACTGAGGGCCTGCCAAATACCCCCGGACAGGCGAGCGTTATGAAACACACACAACTTGTCAACGTGCAAAGGAGGGCCCTGCAGACACAGCCTGCCGAGGTCGGGGGTGCAGAGTGAGGAAAGAAACACAATCCTGTGTTATGGAACATCTGAAATGATGCTCAACAGACATGCAGGATGGGGATGGTGGGGTGACCACAGAGGGTGCCTCGTGGTGCCAGGTAGGCACACAAGCCCACGATGCTGTGCCCTGGGTAGCATCCCAGGTCCCTCTGCACCACCTGTGTGGCTCCCTGAGAAGAGTTAGTTAAAGGGTTTTTACGTTTTGGCGCCTGCAAAGAGCAGAAGCCGTGCCAGGGCCAGCCACTGCATGGGCAGTGGCCCAGCTCCCAGCACCTCCGGCCCAGCCACAGAAGGCAGGGGGTGGGCAGGGGACAGCGAGCCATAGCACCAAGGTGGGCACACTCCTGGCGGGAAGGCTTCGGAGGGAAACCGCCCGGGCAAGAGGCGCCGAGGCCAAGCAGAGCCCCACGTGAGGAAACGGCAGTTCAACCAAGACTACAGAAGACCTGTAACTATCCTTTGAGGAATAAAACAGAAATGTAACGGAGAGCACAGATATTCTTAACTTAAAATCTAATCATATACACTGGATATGAAAAAAACTGTCAAAATGGAAAACATCAACGCGTGAGAGGACCACCAAGACCGAAGCGCTGGGGACACAGGAGGGAGACGGACAGGGTAATGAGCTGCTGCAGAGGCGGGGCTTGGGGAGGAGGCGCTGGGGGCGGGGCTCGGGAGGAAGTGATGGAAGGGCGGGGCTTGGGGAGGAGGCGCTGGGGGCGGGGCTCGGGAGGAAGGGATGGGAGGGCGGGGCTTGGGGAGGAGGCGCTGGGGGCGGGGCTCGGGAGGAAGTGATGGAAGGGCGGAGCTCGGGGAGGAAGGGATGGGAGGGCGGGGCTTGGGGAGGAGGCGCTGGGGGCGGGGCTCGGGAGGAAGTGATGGAAGGGCGGAGCTCGGGGAGGAAGGGATGGGAGGGCGGGGCTTGGGGAGGAGGCGCTGGGGGCGGGGCTCGGGAGGAAGTGATGGAAGGGCGGAGCTCGGGGAGGAAGGGATGGGAGGGCGGGGCTTGGGGAGGAGGCGCTGGGGGCGGGGCTGGAGAAGAGGTGGTGGTGGGGGTGGTTCCGGGAGGAGGTGCTGGGGACGCCGCAGAACCCTCAGCCTCAGGTGTGCGTCAGGCCGCGGGGGGGCCACGGAAGGCCCTCAGGAACCAGCAGGCGACGCGCCCAAGGAACTCCGGGGTGTAACTGCACACCTGGGAGCTGGCAGCTCTCAGCAGCTCCAGGCCTAACTGCCCTCCCCACTGCCTGCTCCCCAGGGAGACGACGGGTGGGTTCTGAGCCTCCCAAGAAAGTGACTCCCAAAGAGGGGGAGGAGCAACCCGTGGGCTGGGCACACCAAGGGAAGCCCCGCAGACAGGCTGGCAATCACCCGCCAGGACCCAGCTGGCAACCCTGGCGAGTGATGCCCTCTTCCCGGCCTCTCCCCTCCACGAAACCAACAGCAGACAGACAGGAGAGGCCCTCCCAACAGGGACGTGTTACCAGGCCCGGGATGGACTTCGGCATGGTCTTCCGAGCCCTGTGGACCTTGATGTCGGCACCCGGGGCCGGGGCCTTCTTGTCCTCTGTGTCCTTGCTGCCCTCCCCAGGCTTGGCTGGCACAGCAGCCGGCGGCTGGGGGAAAGCACCGGGAGTCCTCCCTCTGCCAGCCCCACCAGGAAGGGTCTTCGCCGCATGGCCAGGCAGGGAGGAGGCCAGGGCGCTGGCCACCCGCAGTGGCGGCTCAGACAAGGGGGCCTTGCCAAGGAAGTAGCCGTTGCTCCCGACGACAGGACTCTGGGGGAAGCCGTCAGAGCGGATGTGGTTCTGCCTCCCCAGCTCGGGGTCTCTGTCCAGAATCCCATTCTCCGCTATCCGGGCCCCCGGGCCGGCCCCCTCCTGCGGGCTGCCCCGCGTGCTCTCCTGAGGGTGCTTCACAGCAGCCGCGTGGCCGCTGGCGTTGCTCTGGTCGCAGGACCCGTTGGTCTCCCCGTCTGCAGCCACCGGGGCCTCCCCTCCCTGCTGTTCCGCTGAGCCGTCATCAGCAGCCATGGGTGACCCTGCAGAAAGAGAACAAGAGTCAGGGGTGCCCACCTGCGACCCCAACAGAGTCCCACTGCTGTGCTCACAGGAAACTGTCTACTTCACGGACAAACATCTGACTTCAGACGGACTACAGACAAAGCACAGCACAGTCACTGTCTCAACAGTGAGTTGATGGAGTGGGTGACGACCTGTCCCCGGGAGGGAGGGCAGTCTGCCCCGAGCCCCAACCGAGGAGGGGGCAGGGCCACGGTCCTTGAAACAAACACCCGCTTGTCTGTGAAATACTTTTTAAAAGGCTTCAAACACGTGACACAGATGTAGTATCCTCCAGGAACAAAGTCACTGCTGGAAAACAAAACTGGGGAGGATTCAGACAGAAAACAAGGTCTCCGGAGCCGCTGCCCAAGAACAGACCTGAAAGAAAACAGGACGCGTTCCGTCTGTCGGTCAGGAGCTTAACAAACCTCTGGTCTCTGAAGCTCATCTCCTCCACAGCTTGATAAACAAAGCAACCCACGTGCCACCAGCAGGAGAAAGCCCGCAGCTCCAGCACTGGGTGCAGGGGACAGAGGTCATGTCCAGGAGCCCACCACCCACCAGCCCCGTCCCCAGGTAACAGCACAGCGCCTCCACAAGCCCATCACAGCAGCACTAGCCCCTGGGGCGAGGCCTGCATTCACTGCTACGGCCTGAGCAGAGAAGCGCAAGTGCAGTAGGTACAATCTCAATCGATAAATGGCTATTAGTTTCTTAAAATCCTCAGCAAAACAGAATAGGTGAAAAACCTACTCAGCTTGGAGAAGCCCGCGTGCCAATCTACTGCAAACGTAAACTTATTCAGAAACGCTACACGGATTCCACGTAAGACCAGAAACAAT
The DNA here is from genome assembly GCF_023091745.1 of Budorcas taxicolor. NCBI lineage: Eukaryota > Metazoa > Chordata > Mammalia > Artiodactyla > Bovidae > Budorcas > Budorcas taxicolor. Next base: position 165,777,127 of record NC_068920.1, on the reverse strand, counting down.
GTCAGGACGCCTAGTAACACCACTAAGGTTTACACAAGAGTGGGGTCCCAGGTGGCTCCACAAGAGCAGAGATGAAGTGAGAGGCCTGGCAACAAGGGGCGAGCTCTCCCGCACACATGGGGTGCAGAGGCTGCCAGACCGGAAATCAAGTGCAAATGACAAGGACATTTTCCTACGCCAGCCTTAACTTTGGGGAAGAAAACATGAGAAAAAATAAGATAGCATTCACAAAAGCAGAAAACTATAAAATAGGATATAAAATTTAACCAAGATCATGCAAGGCCTCCATGGAGGTGGCAAAAATACAGAGATGCGTGTCACCTCAAATTAACCCTCCAAGTTCAATGATACCCTAACTGAAGCTCCAATCAGTATACTGAGGAACTCCAAAACCTTACTTTAAAACGCGCAGGGAGAGCAACTTAAAGAAGGAAGCTGGACCCTTGACTCACACCATATACAAAAATTAACTGAAAACGTAGCCAAGATCTAAGCCTAAGATGAAAACACAGATGTAAGTCTTTATGACTTTCTATGAAGCAACGGTTTCTCAGATGCTGTAACAGAAGCGCAGGCAACCAGAGAAAGCCAGATAGGCCGGACTGCGTATCGTGCTTCCAAGAACACAGTCAAGAGAGGGAAGAGAGTGCCTGCAGGTTGTTGCTCAGTCACCAAGTCGTGTCTGACCCTTTGCGACCCCAAGGAGCCACAGCACGCCAGGCTCCCCTGTCCTCCACTATCTCCCAGTTTGCTCAAACTCACGCCCGCTGAGCTGATGATGCTACCTAACCATTTTATCCTCTGCGCATCAGGTGGCCAAAGTACAGATTGGAAGGCAGTATTTGCAAACCACGCATTTGATAAGGAACTTGTATCTTAAATGTATTTTGAAAAGCCTCTGACAATTCATCAATAAAAATCAATAACCCACCACATGACCCAGCAACCCCACTCCTAATCATGGACCCCGAGGAAACCAAAACTGGAAAGCTCACACGCATCCCACTGGTCACTGAAGCGCTATTCACAACAGCTGGAGCAAGGAGCCCACCCCATGCCGAGGGCCAGCGTGAGGAACTCCGCCCGTGGCCCAGGTGCCCATCGACAGGTGCACAGGTAAAGGCTCTGCCGTGCATATACACAATGGGATGTTACTCAGCCATAACAAGGAATATATCTGAGTCAGTTCTAATGAGGTGGATGAGCCTAGACTGAAGTTAAGTCAGAAAGGTAAATTCTAACACATATATACGGAATCTAGAAAAATGGTACTAACGAATTTTTTTACAGGGCAGCAACGGAGAAACAGAGGACAGACTTACGGACATGGGGAGGGGGGAGAGGGTGAGATGTACGGAAAGAGTGACGTAGAAACTTACATTAAGTATTAGTATTAGTCGCTCAGTCGTGCCCGACTCTTTGCGACCCCGTGGACTGCAGCCCACCAGGCTCCATTGTCCATGAGATTTTCCAGGCAAGGATACTGGAGTGGGTTGCCATTTCCTTCTCCAGGGGATCTTCCCAAGGGTTTGAACCCGGGTCTCCTACACTGCAGGAAGATTCTTTACTGACTGAGCTACAAGGGAATGGAAACTTACATTACCATATATAAAGTAGATAGCCGAAGGGAATTTGCTGTATGTCTCAGGGAACTCAACCTAGGGGGTGGGGTGGGGAGGGAGATGGGAGGGAGGTTCAAGAGGGAGGGGATATAAGTAAACCTATGGCTGATTCGTGTTAGGGTTTGACAGAAAACAGCAAAACTCTGTAAAGCAATTATCCTTCAATTTAAAAATACATAAAATTTTTAAAAATCAATAACCAATTTTATGGGCAAAGTATCTGAACTGACATTTCTGCCAAGAAGATATACAGAAGCTAAGAAGCACAAGAGGAAATGCTCAGCGTCAGCAGTCAGCAGGGGGACACACCAAACCCGGAGGCTCTGACCAGAAAGATGGGGCCGGTGAGCCGGTGCTGTGGGGATGGGCGGAGGGCAGCCGCCTCGGCAACCAGTCTGGAGGCTCCCGGGAGGAGCCCAGGGCTGGGCTCAGGGGCCGCGCTTGAGGAGGTGCCCACAGCACGCACCCTCGAGCTCTTTAGGGAAAGGCCTAGGAGGGGGGAGGGGGGAGGAGCCCACGGACGGCAGCATGCCAGGGGAGAGGAGAGCACAGCCGGAGGAGAGCGCCAAGGCAGGGCTCCAGGGGTCCTGCACGGGAGCAGAGGGGCAGCAGGACAGTGGGTGGGTGGCTGGAGACAGCAGAGAGGGGCTGTGGGCTGCACCCCCAGGCGCGAGTGAGGCAGTAAGCAAGGCAGGGCCACGGATGTCCGTCCATCAGCGCACGCCAGGCACCTGGGACCAAAGGCAGACAGGAGCTGGCCCCCAGGACCGGCTTCCGACCTGGGAAGGGGTGGGGCTCCAAGACAGTCTTGGGAAGCAAGGGCCCCCAAGCCCCCCAACCCAGCCCCAGAGCCCCAGCAGCTCTCCTGGAATCTGACGTGCTTTGATCACGTGCCGTTGCCCACACGACCCTGCCCTGTGGCCTGGGCCCCGGGTCCTTCCTCCCAGCGTGAGGCTGCCTGCTGCCAGCCCTGGCCCAGGGCCCACACTCTGCATCCCCCACAGGCACCCTCGGGCATGCACGCGCGGTCACAAAAGAGGACCCCGTGGATGTGAAAGGTGACAGAGACGCCGCCCGCGAGGGAGCAGGGCCACCGGAGTCCCCGTCACAGCTCGGGACGCACATGCACGTGGCCGCCAGCCCGGGGCCCAAGGTGCTCCCCGCCAGCAGGCCACCTGAGGCCACGTCCTGGGAGGCTCAGCCACTGGACAGGGCGCCCCGGGCCCCCGCAGGACAACGGCCCCCGTCTCCCTGCATGTCTGCCAAGATGGCCCAGCCTGCGCCTGGTGGAGTGGATGCCCGCACACAGCAGGCTCGGCCCGGCGTCTGCATGCCGAGGCCAGGACCCGGCTGGGCGTCCACAGCCACAAGCTCGGGTGACCTCGGCCCCCACCTGGTCTCGTCCCCAGCCGAGAGGCAGGCAGATACCCGGGGCAGGAGTGCAGCGGGCCCCGGGTGCTGCCGTCCAGCCAGGACGCTGCTCTCAGGAGGGCCACCGGCAGGCTCGGGTGGGACAGTGGGCTCACCTCCCACGGTCGGTCCCAGCGCGGCCCCATGCAGGGCAGCCAGAGGCTCCCTGGGCACCAGGCCCTTGCCAGCCTCCCTCCACCGCTGGGCAACTCGGGGGGCTTCCAAGTCTAGGCACCTCGTGCAGCCGCCCCTGCTGGCCCTGGTGCCCTGGGGACTGGGACCTCTGCCTCCCAGCAGGCCGGGAGCCCAGGGCCCCGCTCCAGGGACCGCCCTGCAGGCCCGCGGCCCTGGCGCCCTTACCTTCGCTCGGCAGCTCGGCTCCCAGGCCGCAGTCCTGCTTGGTCTCCCCCTTCGCCGGAACCGCCTGAGGAAGAGAAGCAGTCGTCAGCCGCAATCCACCAGAGGACCCCGGCCCACGGGCGTCGCACTCAGATCAGAATCAGCCCAGCAAGGACGGCGCACTGGGCCCCTTAGGCCCGTGAGGACGCCCACGACACGGGCTGCAGGGGGAGAGGCCAGTGCTGCCAACAGGCCCGGGAGACTCCAGGCAACAGAGGGCCCCGCCCTCGCACTCCCAGATTCCGGACGTGTGGCCTGACCAGTGGTCTGGAACCCAGGGGTTTCCAAAGTGGGGGACGCTGGGGTCCCTGAAGACCCCTAAGGACCGAGGACCAGCTGTTCTATGAGTCACATGCACACGCACGGGGGGGCCGGCAGCACTGCCGAGCCCAGGCCCCCAGACCACACACAGCTGCTGGCACCGGGGTGGTCAGCCGCTCCCACGGGGCGCCCCGTTACAGGGGCAAGCTCAGTCCACGGGCTCAGGGGCCTGCAGGCCGGCCCCGATCCTGAGCGCCTGTCCTGTGCCGGGGAAGCCAGTCCAGGGGGCGCGGAGCACAGCAGGGCCCGGGTGACAGGACCAGGGACAGCGGGGGTGACCCCCCCAGGAGCCGGCGAACAGCAACAGACGAGACAGCAGAGAGACCTCTGTGCTCGGGGCCACAGGGGCCTTTCTCAGCCAAGTCCCGGGAGCTGTGTTCCAGCCAGGGGTGAAGAGACAGACACTTAATCTTCAGCAAGTGTGGGGGGCTGTGAGGGTGTGACGGGTGGGGGCCATGAGGGTGTGACGGGGGGCTGTGAGGGTGTGACGGGGGGGGGGGGTGTGAGGGTGTGACGGGTGGGGGACGTGAGGGTGTGACCGGTGGGTGCTGTGAGGGTGACGGGTGGGGGATGTGAGGGTGTGACGGACGGGGGGCGTGAGAGTGTGACGGGGGTGCTGTGAGGGGGTGGTGGGGGGCCGTGAGGGTGTGACAGGGGGGCTGTGAGGGTGTGACGGGTGAGGAATGTGAGGGTGTGACATTCGGAGGGCTGTGAGGATACAATCAGGGGGGCACAGCTGTGGGCATCTTCCCCAGCTCTCTCAATAGCCTGCATTCCCCTCATTCGGGGCCTGGACGACAGCCTGGTCTGCTGTCGCTGGCCAGCCACACGGCCCCACCGCAGTTAGGAAGCCAGAGCGTGGACAGGCACCAAGGAAAGCCAGAGGCCCCAGGAGGCAGGAGAAGATCCCAACGGGAAGGCCTGACACGCCCTCCTCATCAGGAGAACCAGCCTTCGGCCAGCAAACAAGCCCGTGCTCCGCACCCTGAGGCCGGGCCCCCACCCCCACCGGCCCCCGCCACCCGCCACCGCCACCGACCTGCTACTTTGGGAGACCCAGCCACACCCCCTCAGGCGGCCACACCTGTTCCCCGACGATCCACACCTGGCACACCCCAGCCCTCTGCCCCCAGCACGTGCACTCAGGGAACACCCAGCCCAAACCATAACAAAACCCGAACCAAGCAGAATGCGGGCTGAGACCTGAGGCCTGCCGGCTCCCCTCCAGGCAGAGGCTGTGACAATCCCCACGGGGTGAGATGGCAGGTAAGCCCGGCCCTGCTCCGCAGGAGGAGCCTCAGCCCACCCCGGGAGCGCCTCCAGAGTGCTCCAGAGCGCTGCTCCAGCAGCGTGGGGCCCTGGGGCTTCGCACAGAAACCATCCCATGTGCTGCCTCCATGGAGAGGACGAGGCTCACGGGAGAGAGGACCGGCTGGGGCAGCCGGGGCACAAAGCAGCTCAGAACCTCGGGCTAACCCAAGAAGGAAGCACCGAAAGCTGGCGGGCCGTGTCCAAGAACCAGGACAGACTGGCGGGATGCAGCTCCCGCGTGTTATTCATCTGAGCCTCAGAATGAGTAACGACGGGAACGATGGTTGAGTGAACACCAGCGTTGACAAACGAGTCAGCTCAGCCGAGTCCGACTCTGCAGCCCCGTGGCCTGCAGCACGCCGGGCCTGCGTGCCCATCGCCAAGCCCTGAAGCCTGCTCGGGCTCGTGCCCATCAAGCGAGCAACAGGAACAGCAGCTGGCAGCGCAGCAGGGCGGCTCCTCCTCACCCGGGATTCCACCCACCGACGGCGAGACGTGCTGGGGGCGGAAGCCGCCACTCCAATTCGTGGAGGAGCTTCACGAGAAACACGAGCTTCACAGAGTCTCCCGGTATCTCCCGCAAGACTGTCCTCAGGTACCGGGGGCACCTGCAGGCTCTCCTCACGCCGGGTCGTCACGGACAAAGGGGCAGGTCTCTGGTCTCCTGACACCCAGCCCTTGGCTTCTGGAAAGCAGCCCAGGCCCTTGGGTAAGGAAGACAGGGAGCTGGACACCAGAGGAGCCAGGAGTCCCCGCAAGTCCCCGGGCAGAGTGCGAAAGCACCCTGAGAGGTTACCATGACGACTGCACACCCGGCGACCGGGCGCCATCTCTGCGTGACCAAATGATGGCCGTGCACACACGGCGACCGGGCACCATCTCTGCGTGACCACATGACGGCCGTGCACACACGGCGACCGGGCACCATCTCTGCGTGACCAAATGACGGCCGTGCACACACAGCGACGGGGAACCATCTCTGCGTGACCACATGACGGCCGTGCACACACGGCGACCGGGCGCCATCTCTGCGTGACCAAATGATGGCCGTGCACACACGGCGACCGGGCACCATCTCTGCGTGGCCACATGACGGCCGTGCACACCCAGCGACCAGGAACCATCTCTGCGTGACCACGCAATGGCTGTGCACACACGGCGACCGGGCACCATCTCTGCGTGACCACATGACGGCCGTGCACACCCAGCGACCAGGAACCATCTCTGCGTGACCACGCAATGGCTGTGCACACACGGCGACCGGGCACCATCTCTGCGTGACCACATGACGGCCGTGCACACACGGCGACCGGGCGCCATCTCTGCGTGACCACGCAATGGCTGTGCACACACGGCGACCGGGCACCATCTCTGCGTGACCACATGACGGCCGTGCACACACGGCGACCGGGCGCCATCTCTGCGTGACCACGCAATGGCCGTGCACACCCAGCGACCGGGCGCCATCTCTGCGTCACCACGCAATGGCTGTGCACAGGGTGACCAGACGCCGTGTCCACATGACCACTGTGTGTGCAATGACTGGGGTGCCGTGTCCAGGGGTGACCACGTGTAACCACTGATGCCTGTACATACAGTGACAGGCACTGTGTCCATGTGGCAACACGACTGTACACACAGTGACTGGGTGCCCCATCCACGTGTAAGCACGTGTGACGACGTAACAACTGAGATTGGGGGCTGTGTCCGCACATGACCACACGTGACGAGATGACTGAATATACACACAGAGACCAGCGTCGTGTCCACAGGTCACCACGTGTGACCGCGAGAGGACTGTAAGCACAGCAACGACCAGGCACCGTGAAGGTGTCCTCGTGTGACCACACGGCTGTACACGCAGTGAACGGGTGGGGGTCCATGTGCGGTTACTGTGACAGCTGTGTGCAGACCAGACAGCTGCACCGTCATGTTCTGACAGTGATTCAGAAGGACTGCCCTCGTCTGCGTTAAGAGGTGGACCTGACTCCGAGCAGTGCAGAGACACTGCACACGTGCCTGTGGGTGTGTTCACACGGGGGCACATGTGAAGGACAGAGTGGAGGTTGGTAAAGATAGACGGGCATCACTGTGCTAACCTTGGAACTTTTCTGTATGTTTGAAATTATTTCAAAATAAACTGTCGTAAAAAGCAGCTAAAAAAGCCTTCAGATGAGAAGCAAGCCGTGCACTGCGGGCTCAGAGGCCAAAGCCGAGCATGAGGGCGGAGGCGGCAGCGAGGACTTGCGGCAGGAGCGCAGGCTCTGTCCCCAGGACCCTGGCACACTGGACAATGGCTCCTGCGGCTGAGGGCGGGGCCCTGCCCCGGGCGGCCGGGGGTGAAGGGCACGGCGCCCGACGCGGAGCCCACAGCCCAGGGTGCTCAGCGCTCACACCACACCCACGTGCATCGGGGCTCCTCCGGCTTCTGCGCCTGCACCCCGTGTGGACGGGGGCCAGGACACACACAGGCCCCAGCGCGGCTGAGGGATCCATGTCCCGGAAAGCGCAGGACCAAGACGTAGAGACACGGATGGGACTGGGACCGAGGGGCCAGCGGGCCCAGGAGCCAGAAGCCACTGCTGCGTTCACCTCAGTCAGCACAGGGGTCTCAGTTTGCCTTTCCTGAGTCGGGAAAACGAGAAGCTGGGTGACCCCAGGCTGGGAGAGGTGGCGCCCGGTCAGGCCCCCGGGGGGACCTGATCTCCGGACACCCAGGACCAGCACTGAGGCCGCACGTGGGTCCCGACCCGCGAGGTCTGGGCCGTGAGCAACGCTCACACAGCTCACCCGCCTGCCCCGACGTCGGCACCTGACTTCAGGCGTCACCTCCCGGGAGCGTCACCTCCCGGGAGCGTCACCTCCCGGGAGCGTCACCTCCCGGGAGCGTCACCTCCCGGGAGCGTCCTTGGCTGCCCCCTCAGTAACGCCGCCATGACCCACCCCACCAGGTAGGGCAGGGGGGCCAGCTGCCTCAGCCCAGAACCCCAAAGTCCCACTGTCCACCGAGGGCGGGGTGGGACCACACCTCGTCTCCAACCGTGGCCTCACGTGGACGGACCCCGGCACCCCTCAGCCCGTCACAGCTGCCCCCCACCGCCCACCACCCACACTCGTCAACCCTCCCTGAAACAGGAGGCCTCGGGGGCCCGAGGCCCTTCTAAGAGGCCCTTCCGGGACCTCACCCGGCAGCCTCACCGACGGTGCCAGAGCTGTGCCGTCGGCACCTGAGCAGGAGTCAGGACGGTGGCACTGAGTGGTGCAGGGACCGAGCTCATCCCCACTGCAGTCCCACCACCGACGCCACCTCTGGGCCCCGGGGTCCTTGCTGGCGAGAATGGGGCGTCTGGAGACGAACCAGAGCGGGCACAGCTGCACAGCCCAGCACTCCCACGAACTCAGCACAAACCACCCACCTCCGACCACCGCCACCAGCGACATCTGCCCACAAAATTAAGGTTCATAACTCCCCCGAAAAAAGGTCTGTTTGAAGGATATTCTGTAACACACCTTCTAACCATGCCAGAGTGAACCCGTTTCACCCTGCATCTACCCAAAGGCACCCAGGAACACTGACACACACGGCGTGCCAGGCCTGGGCAAGCGCGGATCTCAGCTACACCCGTCCCCACTCAAAGCCCAGCACTGCTGCTGGGGGCACCGGGCAGAAGGGGCACGCACGGTGTGGGGCAGGGGGGAGGACGGACAGGCAGGTGGGCAGGACACGGCTACGAGAGGGCGAGGGTCCTCACGGGGCTGGAGCCTGAGGTGCTGGCGGGTCTCCAGTGAAGGACAAACCAGCCCGTCAGATGAACAGAAAGAGACGCTCCAGAGAAAAAGAATACTCTCTGGGCCTGAAATGTCTGCACAAGCCTCTACCTAACAAAGCCTGTGCGAGCCTCTCCTCTAATGCCGCTGTGCCTTTAAAACTCAAGCTGCCAGCAGCCAGTTTTGCATAAAAAGGAACAGCAGCACTTAGTCACAAGCTCACAGAAGAGAAATGATTTCACTTCTCTCAGCCTCGTCTAGCTCTGTCCCAGATCGAAGCAAAACAAAATGATGGGTTAAAACAAAGTTTTCAGCCATGATCTGACTTTAAATTAGGACTTCTCCGTTTATAATCATCTACCTGATTGGACCTAACAGAAGCAGAAGATTTTAAGAAAAGGTGGCAATAATACACAGAACTATACAAAAAAGATCTTAATGACCCAGATAACCACGAAGGCATGATCACTCACAGACCCAGACATCCTGGAGTGCGAAGTCAAGTGGGCCTGAGAAAGAGCCGCTACAGACAAAGCCAGTGCGGGTGATGGGATTCCACTTGAGCCATTTCAAATCCCGAAAGACCATTCTGTGAAAGCGCTGCGCTCAATATGCCAGCAAATCTGGAAAATTCAACAGTGGCCACAGGACTAAAAAAAGGTCAGTTTTCACTCCAATCCCAAAAAAAGGCAATGCCAAAGAATGTTCAAACTACCACACAACTGCACTCATCTCACATGCTAGCAAAGTAATGCTCAAAATTCTCCAAGCAAGGCTTCAACAGTACGTGAACAGAGAACTTCCAGATGTTCAAGCTGGATTTAGAAGAGGCAGAGAAACAACAGATCAAATTGCTAACATCCGGCGGATCATCAAAAAAGACAGAGAGTTCCAGAAAAACATCTGCTTCTGCTTTCTTGACTATACCAAAGCCTTTGACTGTGTGGATCACAACAAACTGTGGAAAATTCTTTAAGAGATGGGAATACCAGACCACCTTACCAACCTCCTGAGAAATCTGTATGCAGGTCAAGAAGCAACAGTTAGAATCAGACATGGAACTGGTTCCAAACTGGGAAAAGAGTATGTCAAGACTGTATAACGTCACCCTGCTTATTTAATTTACATGCAGAGAATATCGCGCGAAACGCCAGGCTGGATGAAGCACAAGCTGGAATCAAGACTGCTGATAGAAATGTCAATAACCTCAGAAATGAAGACGACACCACCCTTATGGCAGAAAGCGAAGAGGAACTGAAGAGTCTCTTGATGAAAGTGAAAGAGGAGAGTGAAAAAGCTGGCTTAAAACTCAACATTCAAAAAACTAAGATCATGGCATCCGGTCCCATCACTTCATGCAAACAGAGGGGGAAACAACTGGAACAGTGACAGACTACCTTCTCGGGCTCCAGAATCACTGCAGATGGCGAATGCAGCCACGAAATTAAAAAATGCTTCCTCCTTGGAAGAAAAGCTATGACCATAAGAAGCAGAAACGTTACTTTGTCGACAAAAGTCCATCTACTCAAAGCTATGGTCTTTCCAGCAGCCGTGTATGGATGTGAGGTGCTGTCTCTCAGTCATATCTGACTCTGTGCGCCCCCATGGACTATAGCCCCCTGGGCTCCTCTGTCCCTGGTATTCGCCAGGCAGGAATACTGGAGTGTGTTGCCATTTCCTTCTCTGTGGATGAGAGAGTTGGACCATACAGAAAGCTGAGCGCCGAAGAATTGATGCTTTTGAACTGCGGTGTTGCAGAAGACTCTTGAGAATCCCTTGGACTGCTAGATCAAACCAGTCCATCCTAAAGGAGATCAACCTTGAATATTCACTGGAAGGACTGATGCTGAAGCTGAAGCTACAATACTTTGGCCACCTGATGTGAAGAGCTGACTCACTGAAAAAGACCCTGATGCTGGAAAAGACTGAGGACAAGAGAAGGGGGCAACACAGGATGAGATGGTTGGATGGCATCACCAACTCAACGGACATGGTTTGAGCAGACTCTGGAAGATGACGGACAGGGAGGCCTGGTGTGCTGCAGTCCGAGGGGCCAGAAAGAGTCGGACACAACTGAGCGACTGCACTGACCGACCTGTTTGTGAGAGAGTGAAACACGCTCGCACACACGAGCAACCACGCAGCGGTGCAGGCTGTGGCCAGGTCAAGGCAGCCGCGGACGCCAGAGCCCGCCAGGCCACTCCCCCCACGCACAGGCCAGAGCACAGAACCCACAGGGGAGGGCCTGCCGGCAGTTCACTTGTTTCCCAAAGCCTGGCCTTCTTCCTGGAAGAACCTCCAGTGAAATCCTCGAAAGTCTCCCTCAGGCCTCGTCACTGACGGGTCACAGCTTCCTACAGCCTGTGACCCTGGCCCCATGGGCCCGGAACCCCAGTGCGCCAGCCTCGGGAGGAGAGGCGCCCCCACTGCGGACAAGCCCTCCACTCTCCTCCCCTCCTTCCGCACCTGCTCACCTGTCCCACCTCCAGCCAAGACCCACGTGTCCCAAGAAAGAGGGGCCCTAGCTCCTTCACCTCCTCCCTGGGAGACAGACACAAAGTCAAACCCGCACAACCACCAGGAACCCAGACCTGTGACGCGTCCGCAGCATCAGACCTTCCGGCTGGCAAAGGCACAAGCTTGAGCACAGCGAAGAGTGCGCCGCACACGGCAGGAACGGCGGCCGTGTGCTCAGCACGCGTGCGCTCCGCACGCATGCCGCTCGGCTCTCGCACAGCACGCCGCCAAGACACGGCAGTTCCAGAAAGACAGCTGCCCCCAAGGTCTGCTCCCCGCTACCTGCAGCACCCTGCCCAGACTCCAGGAACTCTGCGAGCAGACCTCACCTCTAACTCCCAAACCCAGACTGAAAACGGGATCTTCTCAGGGCCTGGGGCGTGCGAGATTCTGGGGCTTCATTCAGTCAAAGAGCCTTTTACACGCAGACTTCCAAACAAGCAGACAGCCACAGGGTGGCAGCAAGGGGAGAGCCTGAAAGGGCGACTGGGGTCCTGAGGGCGGGGTGCAGCGCTGCACCACGGACGCCGCGTTCACAGAGGCACGGTCTCCGGAGCCGAGACGCAGCCCTCTGTCCACCGTCAGAGCCCCTGACTCGGCAGCGAGCGCGCTCCCTCCAGGCCACAGGAGAGCAGGCGGGCCCCAGCCTCATCCTGGGTCAAGCGCGGCAGGCTCAGCCCCGCACCTGGCTCCCACACAGTGACCCGCCGCTTCCGACAGAAACTAGGGCTGGCGCCCGCGGTGCCTGGACCGCCCAAGGAGGAGCCCCCCACCAGCCTATCCAGACCCTCCTGCAACCTCCTCACACCAGACCTGGTCTAAGGCACTGACGGACCCTCCTTCAACCTCTTCACACCTCCAACACAACCCCTATCAGACCTGGCTGAAAGGCACCGGGGAGGGGGACAAAGTCTGCCCAGGAGGGCGCAGCAGCGCGCCCCTGGGGAAGGGCGCAGAGCCACCCCACACACGCCGGCCCCGCGCTGGGCCTGACCTCCTCTCCCAGGAGATCACACTCCACCCTTCGGAACATCCGTGTCACATCCTATCTAAGGCACTGACGTGCCTGGAGAAAAAAGACAGAAAGCTCTGTGAAGTTTCTTACTTAGATGCCAATGGGCAAATTTCGATATACACAATCATTTTCAGTTGGTAAGTCATGTCCAGCTCTTTGCGACCCCATGGACCACGGCACAACAGGCTCCCCTGTCCTTCACCATCTCCCAGGGCTGGCTCAAGCTCACATCCATCGAGTCGGTGATGCCATCCAACCATCTCATCCTGTGTCGCCCTCTTCTCCTCCTGTCTTCAATCTTTCCCATCAGGGTCTTTTCCAATGAGTCAGTTCTTCGCATCAGGTGGCCAAAGTATGGGAGCTTCAGCCTCAGCATCAGTCCTTCCAGTGAATATTCAGGACTGATTTCCTTTAGGATGGACTACTTGGATCTCCTTGCAGTCCAAGGGACTCTCAAGAGTCTTCTCCAACACCACAGTTCAAAAGCATCAATTCTTTGGCACTCAGCCTTCTTTATGGTCCAACTCTCACATCCATACACGACTACTGGAAAAACCAAACCCTAAGCGAAAAAAGCATCCCAGGAGGTGAGACAGAATCCGATCCCATGCTTGATGTGTAAAGCCAACTGCAGGTCCAGCCACCAGGGCAACAGGCACTACCAGCTGCCCAACACAGGGACATCCAGCGATATCGGAAGCTTGGATAAACGACAAGTCATGTTTCAGCATCAGTAAGTGTACCTGAACTTCCAGCGTAACTGGGCACCCTGTATCCTGACTTCCTGAACCTGGCAACCCTCCACTGAGTCTGTGAGAATCAGCAAGAAGCAGAAGGACCCTGGGTTTCCGATATTTTGAGATGGTGATTTACATTTTCAAAAGGCAATATTCTCTGCCCTATGAAATCATACTCCTGAAACAAAAAGAGAAATATTAAATAATTTCTTCATAAGAGAACAGAACACAGAAGAAAATAAAATTCAGAGGAAAAAAAACAAAGGCGTCGTGAAGCCCTTCTCTAAGGTCTGCAGGCACTCTTACGGGAAACAAAGAGCAGGCCCAGGCCACGGCCTATGCCCAGGGTCCAGCCCAGCGGCGGCCTCTGCCCCGAGAACCACGCGGGCACCAATGCCAGCTGGGCTATCCACCCACCCGCACCCCCTAATTTTAAACTATTACCACGTATCAATTTCACAAGCCAGTCATCAAGACACTTGGGAAAGAAAGAATGAATCCTTTCAACATCTCACATATTTTTTCCCCTCTTTTGTCTGTTTTTCCCCTTGACAGAAAAAAAAGTTCCTAAATTTGGAAAACACAATTAATACCCAATGTGGCTGCATACAAGGCATTTCACTGACTCTGAGACAGACAGGCTCCTTGTCGTCTGCGGCTGGGAAGCCGGCCTCTGCAAAGGGCCAGTGGCCGCAGACGGCCGCACTCCCGATGCCCCTCTCCCGGCTGCCCGCTCTCCCGGCTGCAGCTCTGCCGACGCCCGCTCTCCCGACGCCCGCGCTCCCAGCTGCAGCTCTGCCGACGCCCACTCTCCCGGCTGCAGCTCTCCCGACGCCCGCTCTCCCCGCTCTCCCGACGACCGCTCTGCCGACGCCCCTCTCCCGGCTGTGCATCTTCACCAGTCCCCCACGCCCCGCAAGGCCGCAGACCCAGGCTCCCCCCAGGCCGACGCTTTGGACTGAACAGAACCTGCGCGGCAAGTGCAGGCTGTGCTGGGACGCAGATCTGAACCAATCAACCATAAGGTGACATTCCAACAAGACTGGAGGGAAATCTTAAAATGGTTAGATGATGTGAATTACTGGAATTTTGTTAGGTCTCAGACGGCAAAGAAGCTGCCTGCAATGTGGGAGACCCAGGTTCGATCCCTGGGTGGGGAACATCCCCTGGAGGAGGGCATGGCTACCCACTCCAGCGCTCTAGCCTGGAGAATCCCGTGGACTCCGTCCATGGGGTCGCAAAGAGTCAGACACGACTGACCAACTAATACTTTCACTTTCTTTCAGTAAATGACATAGTTATGTTTAAAATGTCTGCATTTAAAAAAAAAAAAAAAAACACGCTCCGAATACAGAGGTGGAAATTTCATGACCCCTAACGCATGTTGCAGAGACCTGCCCAGCCACAGAAAGCAAGGGAGACGCGGGCCGTGCAGTGAGGTCACTTCTGTCAGAGGTGGGAACCCGCTCTTCACGGGAGTCCAGGGGCAACAGCAGACACCCGCGTGGAAGCGGAACCACACGCGCCCCTCATAGGGTCCAGCGACACCCCAGGACCTGGCCCGCTCAGGCGCTGTGCCGTGGGATCGCCCACACCCTCCGCCAGGCCGAGGAGACTGAGGCACGCCTGCAGCCAGGGACACAGCGTGCCTGACGGACCCCAGCCAGCCTCACTGTGTAACACACACAAGTGTATCACAGACACATCTGCAGAGTCTGCTGTGAGACAGACAGTTCAGTCCAGGTGCTCAGTCGTGTCCGACTCTCTGTGACCCCATGAATCACAGCATGCCAGGCCTCCCTGTCCATCACCAACTCCCGGAGTCCACCCAAAGCCACGTCCATTGAGTCGGTGATGCCATCCAACCATCTCATCCTCTGTCGTCCCCTTCTCCTTCTGCCCTCAATCTTTCCCAGCATAAGGGTCTTTTCCAATGAGTCAGTTCTTCGAATCAGGTGGCCAAAGTATTGGAGCTTCAGCTTCAACATCAGTCCTTCCGATAAATACCCAGGGCTGATCTCCTTTAGGATGGACTGGTTGGATCTCCCTGCAGTCCAAGGGACTCTCAAGAGTCTTCTCCAACACCACAGGTCAAAAACATCACTTCCTCGGTGCTCAGCTTTATATACCAACTCTCACATCCATACACAACTACAGGAAAAACCATAGCCCTGACTAGACGGACCTTTGTTGGCAAAGTAATGTCTCTGCTTTTTAATATGCTGTCTAGGTTGGTCATAACTTTTCTTCCAAGGAGTAAGAGTCTTTTAATTTCAAGGCTGCAGTCACCATCTGCAGTGATTTTGGAGCCCCCCAAAATAAAGTCTGCCACTGTTTCCACTGTTTCCCCATCTATATGCCATGAAGTGATGGGACAAGATGCCATGATCTTCGTTTTCTGAATGTTGAGCTTTAAGCCAACTTTTTCACTCTCCTCTTTCACTTTCATCAAGAGGCTTTTTAGTTCTTCATTTTCTGCCATAAGGGTGGTGTCATCTGCACATCTGAGGTTACTGATATTTCTCCCAGCAATCTTGATTCCAGCTTGTATGTGCTTCTTCCAGCCCAGCGTTTCTCATGATGTACTCTGCACAGAAGTTAAATAAGCAGGGTGACAATATACAGCCTTGACGCACTCCTTTTCCTATTTGGAACCAGTCTGTTGTTCCGTGTCCAGTTCTAACTGTTGCTTCCTGATCTGCACACAGGTTTCTCACAAGGGAGGTCAGGTGGTCTGGTATTCCCATGTCTTTTAAGAATTTTCCACAGTTTACTGTGATCCAAACAGTCAAAGGTTTTGGCATAGTGAAAAAAGCAGAGCCAGATAGTCACCCCCAAATCCAGCCATCCAAAGGCGGGGTCCCGCCACAGCCTGGCCCCGATCCACGGCCGGCCCAGGCAGCCACCACTGCCTCCGCCTCTCGAGACCGCCCCGTCTCTGCCACCCTCCCACCCCGGCTTGGCCCCGTTCCTGAAGGCGCATGCAGGCCAGAGCCGGGCCCTACCCCACCCCGCCGAGGCCACGGACTCGCAAACTTCAGACTGTCCTGGAGCTGCACACCCACGTCCACTTCGGAAAGCCACCTGGCCCCGTCCACACACACCCAGTCCCTCCCCCAGGGCCTCAGCTGCCACGACGGCCCAAAGGCACAGCAGCCAGCAGCCACACCCCCGGAGCAGGAGCCCAAGCTCGAGGTGCACACACCTCACAGCAAGCATGCCCTGCACACAGCCAGAGAGCCTGCAGCCGCAGCTAAGGCCCAACGCGGACAGAGAGAGAGGCACTCTTTAAGCAGGAGTCTCGCTGCGCGCCGTCAGCAGGCTCGTCCCCTCAGCAAGCACACGCGGCCCGGCTCCCTCCCTGTTCCAACCCCTGAGGCCACTAGTAGCAGGGACAGTCCATCAGCTCCTTTCCTCACTCCAGTCTCGCCCTCTTCAGTCTTCACATCTGCTCTGCAGTTCAAAAGCCGCCTTCTAAAACTGCGGCCCCTGCATCTTCTCAAAACACCCAGTGCCACCCCGTCCATGAGCTCACGCTCACATCTAACAGCACGGAGAATCCCAAAGCAGCCACTGGCCAGATCCAGACCCAGCCCATCCGTGTGCTTCCAGCAGCTAAGAGTGGCTTTCGTATGCGTAACGTGTAAAAGTAAAACAGCGTGTGTATCAGAAACCATGAGGAGCACGCACAGATGGCCTTGCCAGAAGAAGTCTGCTGAGCCCTAATCCAGCCCAACAACTTTCAGGGCCAAATCAGCCTGCCAAACACCCCAGGGCGCCAACCTACAGCATCAAGCTCCTCAGCGCTCCCAGGTCAGAGCCGTGGTCTTGGCCTGCACGCCCTTCGCTCAGCTTTCACCCCGAAGGTCCAGCTCTGCACTGAGCCCACAAGGAACTACACTCTGCCAACCTCGCTGGACAGGGAGACCCCAGGAAATGCGGCGGACTTACTCCCCCAGGTAAGCCCTAGCACCCAGCCTAACAATGCTCCAGGATACGTGTTCCATGCCACGTGTCCCAAGGCTATTTGATGAACACATTTCAAGGGATGATGGACCACAAAGTGCAGGCCTGTAACATCAAGAGGGAAGTCACGCAGTCACACGAAGACCGAAGACCGCAGAAAGCAGAGCCCACCACACCTCACTGACCTGCACCTGCCCTTTGAGAGGAAACGAGAAAACAAAGGAACAAAGGAGATGCTCTGCAATGGGGGCAGGGAGCATCCTGGGCTCTCTGCCAAGGACGGAAGCGCGGCTTGTGCAATGAGGGGGCTGGACCAGAGGGCTGGGTGAGCGGCGAGGGGCCAGGATGCGAGGGGCTGGTGAGCGGCGAGGGGCCTGGACCAGAGGGGCTGGTGAGCGGCGAGGGGGCTGGACGCGAGGGGCTGGTGAGCGGCGAGGGCGCTGGACGCGAGGGGCTGGTGAGCGGCGAGGGGGCTGGACGCGAGGGGCTGGTGAGCGGCGAGGGGACGGGACGTGAGGGGCTGGTGAGCGGCGAGGGCGCTGGACGCGAGGGGCTGGTGAGCGGTGAGGGGCCTGGACCAGAGGAGCTGGTGAGCGGCGAGGGGCCTGGACCAGAGGAGCTGGCGAGCGGCGAGGGCGCTGGACGCGAGGGGCTGGTGAGCGGCGAGGGCGCTGGACCAGAGGGCTGGGTGAGCGGCGAGGGCGCTGGACCAGAGGGCTGGGTGAGCGGCGAGGGCGCTGGACGCGAGGGGCTGGTGAGCGGCGAGGGCGCTGGACGCGAGGGGCTGGTGAGCGGCGAGGGGGCTGGACCAGAGGGCTGGGTGAGCGGCGAGGGGCCTGGACCAGAGGGCTGGGTGAGCGGCGAGGGCGCTGGACGCGAGGGGCTGGTGAGCGGTGAGGGGCCTGGACCAGAGGAGCTGGTGAGCGGCAAGGGGCCTGGACCAGAGGAGCTGGCGAGCGGTGAGGGGCGCTGGACTCGAGGCGCTGGTGAGCGGCGAGGGGCCTGGACCAGAGGGCTGGGTGAGCGGCGAGGGCGCTGGACGCGAGGCGCTGGTGAGCGGCGAGGGGATGGGACGCGAGGGGCTGGTGAGCGGCGAGGGGATGGGACGCGAGGGGCTGGTCAGCGGCAAGGGCACTGGACACGAGGGGCTGGGTGAGCGGCGAGGGGACGGGACGCGAGGGGCTGGTGAGCGGCGAGGGCGCTGGACGCGAGGGGCTGGTGAGCGGCGAGGGGGCTAGACCAGAGGGCTGGGTGAGCGGCGAGGGGCCTGGACCAGAGGGCTGGGTGAGCGGTGAGGGCGCTGGACGCGAGGCGCTGGTGAGCGGCGAGGGCGCTGGACGCGAGGGGCTGGTGAGCGGCGAGGGCGCTGGACGCGAGGGGCTGGTGAGCGGCGAGGGCGCTGGACGCGAGGGGCTGGTCAGCGGCGAGGGCGCTGGACGCGAGGGGCTGGTGAGCGGCGAGGGCGCTGGACGCGAGGGGCTGGGTGAGCGGCGAGGGGGCTGGACGCGAGGGGCTGGGAGGGTAGCAACTCTACCACAGGCTCTCTGACAGATGCCTGTCCAGACTGCAGTCCTGCCTGGTGTCAGAAGACACTCAGAAGCTGCTTCCTAAACCGGCTCTGTAGAGACAGCACACAGAGCCCGTCCACCCCGGCCCTGCTGCCTCCAGGCCCTGCGCCTCTGCCCCAGGACAGGCACTGAGCCCCCGGCGGGGACCAGCACGCCGGGACGCTCCCCGCCGGCGCCCCCTCTGTGGCCACTGCCGCTTGCAGCCCAAGGAAGGTCTCACGCTGGACCGAGGGCACCGCCGGGAACAGTCACCAGGGACCCGTGTCGGCCGGGCCCCACGGCTGTCACGGGCACCAGGCGGGCAGCGCCGCCTCCCTCGAGAGATGCTCCTTCCCACAGGCACAGCCGGAGCCGCGGGAACGGGGTCATTTTCTCTCCTCTCCCCGTTACTGATGTGACGGGAAGGGCCTTCCAGTGTTTTGATAAGAAAGCTTTCAATCCACTGAACAGCGGGCAGCACGAGCGAGCGGTAACTGACCACCCCCCTGGGCCGGGGCTCCCGCAGCCCCGCTCCACACTCCGTGCAGATCACGGGAGGGGACACAGAGCTGGATGGAGCTGATACATCAAGGAGGAGACACGGCTCCCCTCCGCAGACCTGAAGCACCTCCCACGAGACACCGGAGGGGAGGGCCCCTGCAGGGCCGCCAGGCAGACGGAGGTGGGCCGAGCCTCTGACGGGCAGGAGAGCCCCGGGCTTCCTGGGAGGAGGGCCGGCCCCTGCTGAGCACTGACAAAGGGGGCCGGCGACCAGGACCCGCGCCACCCACAGAAAGGCGGCAGAGGGCCAGCCACGGCCCGGCTCGGCGGGACGGGCCGCCATCTGGTGGTGAGGAGCGGAAGTGCAGGCTCTGTGCAGAACACCAGAGAGATTCCCTTCCCATCAGAAAGGCTCTTGCGAGACTAAGCTCCTGATCTGACGAGATCTTTTCCTAATCTTTCCACAATACTGCTCTATAATGGGACTGAGACAACGTGGGAAAAACACACACATTCACAGCTGAATCCCCTTCAAAGTCCCCATTTGACAAAGGGATTGAGCACGCTGGAGACAGTAAGCCAAAGGGCGCGGAGGCTGTGAAGCCCGCAGCACAACAACACGGAGCCCGCTCCCACGAGAGTGAGCGCCCGCCCATCAGGATGAGCACCACTGCAGACCCAGCACGCCCCCCAGCACGCCCCCAGGCCACTGCCGGACCAGCACGGCCCCCCAGCACGCCCCCAGGCCACTGCCGGACCAGCACGCCCCCCAGCACGGCCCCCCAGCACGCCCCCAGGCCACTGCCGGACCAGCACAGCCCCCCAGCACGCCCCCAGGCCACTGCCGGACCAGCACGCCCCCCAGCACGCCCCCAGGCCACTGCCGGACCAGCACAGCCCCCCAGCACGCCCCCCAGCACGCCCCCAGGCCACTGCCGGACCAGCACGCCCCCCAGCACACCCCCAGGCCACTGCCGGACCAGCAC
Source organism: Budorcas taxicolor (assembly GCF_023091745.1). Taxonomy (NCBI): domain Eukaryota; kingdom Metazoa; phylum Chordata; class Mammalia; order Artiodactyla; family Bovidae; genus Budorcas; species Budorcas taxicolor. The sequence goes on along the minus strand of NC_068920.1, from coordinate 165,757,027 downwards.
GGCCCCCCAGCACGCCCCCAGGCCACCTGCCGGACCAGCACGCCCCCCCAGCACGCCCCCAGGCCACTGCCGGACCAGCACGCCCCCAGGCCACTGCCGGACCAGCACGGCCCCAGGCCACTGCCGGACCAGCACGCCCCCCAGCACGCCCCCAGGCCACTGCCGGACCAGCACACCCCGCCAGCACGCCCCCAGTAGCTCTGAGCAGCCCAGCCCAGACCAGCTGACAGAGGGTCTCTCCCTGTCTCTCTGGGTTACAGCCACTCCCTGCCTACATTAGAAATCAGAACTGGGACAGTCCCCCACTTTCTTTCAAAATAACAAGAAACCCACATTAACATAAAATATATTTACGAAAAACAAAGTGAAGTCGCTCAGTCGTGTCCAACTCTTTGCGACCCCACGGACTGTAGCTAACTGGCTCCTCTGCCCACGGGATTTTCCAGGCAAGTGTGCTGGAGTGCGCTGCCATTTCCTTCTCCAAGGGGATCTTCCTGACCCAGGGATAGAACCCGGTCTCCCGCACTGTAGGCAGACGCTAGGGAAGTCTACCGCTTTTCAAAACAAAAGCACAGGGAACTCTTCGCACTATCTTGTAACAACTTGGAAAAAAATAGATGAATGAATAAATAACTGAACCATTTTGCTAAAAAAAAAAAAAGTAGAGACAAGAACGGTGTTGCTTTACACGCGTTTACAAGCTGCTCTCCTGGCTTCACAGAGCACTGCGCCGCCTGCACACTCGCCTCTTCTACAAGCTCATCTCCTGCACACTCGTCTGCACTCGTCTCCTGCGCGTCCATCTGCACACTCGTCTCTTGCACGCTCATCTGCACACTCGTCTACTCAGCACGCTCATCTGCACACTCGTCTCTTGCACGCTCATCTGCACACTCGTCTCCTGCACGCTCATCTGCACTCGTCTACTCAGCACGCTCATCTGCACTCGTCTCCTGCACGCTCATCTGCACGCTCGTCTCCTGCACGCTCATCTGCACGCTCGTCTCCTGCACGCTCATCTGCACGCTCGTCTCCTGCACGCTCATCTGCACGCTCGTCTCCTGCACGCTCATCTGCACGCTCGTCTCCTGCACGCTCATCTGCACGCTCGTCTCCTGCACGCTCATCTGCACGCTCGTCTCCTGCACGCTCATCTGCACGCTCATCTGCACGCTCGTCTACTCAGCACGCTCATCTGCACGCTCGTCTCCTGCACGCTCATCTGCACGCTCGTCTCCTCCACGCTCATCTGCACGCTCGTCTCCTGCACGCTCATCTGCACGCTCGTCTACTCAGCACTCATCTGCACGCTCGTCTACTCAGCACTCATCTGCACGCTCGTCTACTCAGCAGTCATCTGCACGCTCGTCTCCTGCACGCTCATCTGCACGCTCGTCTCCTCCACGCTCATCTGCACGCTCGTCTCCTGCACGCTCATCTGCACGCTCGTCTACTCAGCACTCATCTGCACGCTCGTCTACTCAGCACTCATCTGCACGCTCGTCTCCTGCACGCTCATCTGCACGCTCGTCTCCTGCACGCTCATCTGCACGCTCGTCTCCTGCACGCTCATCTGCACGCTCGTCTCCTGCACGCTCATCTGCACGCTCGTCTCCTGCACGCTCATCTGCACGCTCATCTGCACGCTCGTCTACTCAGCACGCTCATCTGCACGCTCGTCTCCTGCACGCTCATCTGCACGCTCGTCTCCTCCACGCTCATCTGCACGCTCGTCTCCTGCACGCTCATCTGCACGCTCGTCTACTCAGCACTCATCTGCACGCTCGTCTACTCAGCACTCATCTGCACGCTCGTCTACTCAGCACTCATCTGCACGCTCGTCTCTTGCACGCTCATCTGCACGCTCGTCTCTTGCACGCTCATCTGCACTCTCCTGCACACTCATCTGCACACTCGTCTCCTCTACAGGCTCATCTCCCGCACGCTCGTCTCTCAGAACCTGCGTTCTGTGCTCAGGACCGGGCGAGAGGCGGAGGCGGGTGATGGTGGACCTGCGACTGTGGCAGACCCTGGGCTCTGCTCTCACTGCACAGGGGTGTGGACAGTGCTCCCTGCATGGACAGACGGTGACTGAGTGGGGCTGGCGCTCAGGCGCCAGTGAAGGAAGGGGGGCTGGTGCAGCCTGGTTGGGATGAGGGGTGAGGCCTGGGACCATGCACTGCAGGGGCGACCTGATGCGTCTCTTGGGGCAACTCTGTTTCCACAGAGCATTATTCCACTCGGGGTCATCGTTCTATTAATTTCTTTTTCTACTGTAAAACTAATAAATGTTCTTTTTTTTTTTTAAACTTATATTCCAAAAAACATTTTTAAAACCACTATCAATCCCAAACCCATAATTCAAATACCCACGTTAACTACTGGTATAGTTCCATCTGTTTTTTTCCCCAAATTTCATAGGAAATTTAAATTTGGGTTCATCTGTAATGTACACAAAATACTAAGAACCTGTGTGCGGATCAAGCAGCAGCAGTAAGAACCAGACATGGAACAATGGGCTGGTTCCAAACGGAGAAAAGAGCTGTCAGAGCTGCACGCTGTCACCTGCTCACGGAGGGGCCTGGCGGTGTCACCTGCTCACGGGGGAGCCTGGTGCTGTCACCTGCTTATGGAGGAGCCTGGTGGGCTGCAGTCCATGGGGTCGCTAAGACTTGGACACGACTCAGCAATTTCACTTTCACTTTTCACTTTCATGCATTGGAGAAAGAAATGGCAGCCCACTCCAGTGTTCTTGCCTGGAGAATCCCAGGGACGGGGGAGCCTGGTGGGCTGCCGTCTCTGGGGTCACACAGAGTCGGACACGACTGAAGCGACTCAGCAGCAGCAGCAGCAGCAGCAGCAGGAGCAGCGGAGTACATCATGAGAAACTGGGCTGGAAGAAGCACAAGCTGGAGTCAAGGTTGCCGGGAGAAATATCAATAACTTCAGACATGCAGATGACACCACCCTTAGGGCAGAAAGTGAAGAACTGAAGAGCCTTTTGATGAAAGTGAAAGAGGAGAGCGAAAGAGTTGACTTAAAGCTCCACCTTCAGAAAACGAAGATCATGGCATCTGGTCCCATCACTTCATGGCGAACAGATGGGGGAACAGTGGAAACAGTGGCTGACTTTATTTTCTTGCGCTCCAAACTCACTGTGGACAGAGACTGTAGCCATGAAATCACACACCTGCTCCTCAGAAGAAAAGCCACGACCAACCTGGACAGCATATTCAAAAGCAGAGACATCACTTTGCTGACAAAGGTCCATCTGGTCAAAGCTATGGTTTTCCAGCAGTCATGTATGGATGTGAGAGGTGGACCATAAAGAAGGCTGAGCACCGAAGAATCGATGCCTTTGGACTGCGGCATTAGAGAAGACTCTTGAGAGTCCCCTGGACCGCAGGGAGATCCAACCAGTCCATCCTAAAGGAAATCAGTCCTGACTGATGCTGAAGCTGAAACTCCAATACTTCAGCCACCTGATGTGAAGGACTGACTCACTGGAAAAGACCCTGATGCTGGGAAAGATTGAAGGCAGAAGGAGAAGGCGACGACAGAGGATGAGATGGTTGGACGGCATCACCGACTCAGTGGACAGGAGTTTGAGCAAGCTCCAGGAGATTGTGAAGGACAGGGAGGCCTGGCGTGCTTCAGTCCAAGGGGGTGTGAAGAGCCGGACACGACTGAGCGACTGAACACAGTCACTCCTTCCTTCTTGAATGTGAACGTCACGGGCTATTGAGAGGCCAGGAAAGAAGGCTGAGGACCAACCAGGGGGGTTGGCAACACCCAGGGCAATGGTGTCCTGCTTGAACAGGCTCAAAGGGCAGGTCTGGGAGGTCCTGGAAACAGCAAAGGTGGAATGAAGTCTAAGAAACTAGGATTTCATTTACAGGAAGGTCAAGAGAGCTGGACCATGAAGAAGGCTGAGCACCGAAGAACTGATGCTTTTGAACTGTGGTGTTGGAGAGGGCTCTTGAGAGTTCCCTGGACAGCACGGCGATCAAACCAGCCAGTCCTAAAGAAAATCAACCCTGAATACTCATCAGAAGGACCGATGCTGAAGCTAAAACTCCAATATTTTGGCCACCTGACTGATGCAAAAAGTCAATTCATCAGAAAAAACCCTGACGCTAGGAAAGACTGAAGGCAAAAGGAGAAGAGGCTGACAGAGGATAAGACGGTCAGACAGCATCACGAACTCAACGGGCATGAATTCGAGCAAACTCCGGGAGACGGTGAAGGACAGGGGAGCCTGCTGGGCCGCAGTCCATGGGGCTGCAGAGTCGGACACGACTTAAGCACTAAACAACAAGAAGCACGTGTGCACAAACGCCCCCATTTTCAAAGCCAGGATGATGAACGTTCAGGCTGAAAAGCAGCCGAGACGCCTACGGTCCCAAGGCCTCTGTGCTGGTGTCAGAAAGTAGAGCCGAAAGCCGCCATCCCCAGCACACACACTGGGCAGGGCTGCAGACACAGACGGGCGCGTCTGACACGCCCCACGGTTCTCAAGTTCCAACCCAGGCAGGTGGCACCAGCCCATGTCCCAGCTGCCACCTCCTATCCAAACTGGGCCCCTCACCTGCAGGCGCGCGGGCCCTCTTTCCACTCGGAACCCTTCTTTTCTGGCCCTCTCCCTGGAGAATTAGCCTGTCTTTCTCCCAGAGGCTGCAGGATTCTTTTCCAAGATGGACCAGAGTCAAGACAAACTTAAAAGGATTTCAGCCCAGGGCAACACTGTCCACAGTAACACAGCAGGACTAGCAAGGATAACTTTAAATTCTCCAGCAGCCCTGTTAGAAAGTGTCAAGAAGAGTAATTAATGTAAATAAATGTCATTTAACCCAATACACATCCGAAATGCTACCAGCTCAACATGTAACTAATATTAAAAAAAAAAAAATAGTATCCTGCAAAAGCACAAAATGTCTCAATAAGCCTCTGAAATCCAATGTATACTTCACACATAAAGGACATCTCAGTTGGGGTGGACAAATTTCAGATGTTCAAACATCACATGGGGCTCATGGAGGGGGTGGCAGGCACCTCTCCACTCCAGCCTGAACAAGTGCAGAAGCCAGCCCACCCCAGATTCCACCTGCCTCCTGGAGTTGGGAGAGCTGGGTCTCTGCCGGCAGCAGGAAGGGGTGCCAGGAGCCTCCTCCAGCTGCTCCGACAGGCAGGCGCCTCCTCGGGGCTGCTTCCACACCTTCTCTCTCCGTTAACAGCAACCTATTAAAACTAATAAAACTAATAAAGATAATAAAGCTGTGTAACCATGAGACTTTCTCAAACTAGAACACAAGGACCTTGCCAGAGACAAGGCACCATGTTCATTCTCCCCTGACCCTCGATCAGAAGCTGAGACACAGGGCACGAAACACCTGCTACAAAGACAGACAAACAGAGGAAGAAGGGGCTGAGCACAGGGCTCCCGTCCACACTCGGAAGCCGTGAGGACTCAACCTCGGCCAGTTCAGTCCAGTCCAGTCCAGTTCAGTCGCTCACTCGTGTCCGACTCTCTGCGACCCCATGAACCGCAGCACGCCAGGCCTCCCTGTCCATCACCATCTCCCGGAGTTCACTCAGACTCACGTCCATCGAGTCCATGATGCCATCCAGCCATCTCATCCTGGGTCGTCCCCTTCCCCTCCTGCCCCCAATCCCTCCCAGCATCAGAGTCTTTTCCAATGAGTCAGCTCTTCGCATGAGGTGGCCAAAGTACTGGAGCTTCAGCTTTAGCATCATTCCTTCCAAAGAAATCCCAGGGCTGGTCTCCCTCAGGATGGACTGGCTGGATCTCCTTGCAGTCCAAGGGACTCTCAAGAGTCTTCTCCAACACCACAGTTCAAAAGCATCAATTCTTCGGCGCTCAGCCTTCTTCACAGTCCACCTCTCACATCCATACATGACCACAGGAAAAACCATAGCCTTGACTAGACAGACCTTAGTCGGCTAAGTAATGTCTCTGCTTTTGAATATGCTATCTAGGTTGGTCATAACTTTCCTTCCAAGGAGTAAGCGTCTTTTAATTTCATGGCTGCAGTCACCATCTGCGGTGATTTTGGAGCCCCAAAAAATAAAGTCTGACACTGTTTCCAATGTTTCCCCATCTATTTGCCATGAAGTGATGGGACCGGATGCCATGATCTTCGTTTTCTGAATGTTGAGCTTTAAGCCAACTTTTTCACTCTCCTCTTTCACTTTCATCAAGAGGCTCTCTTGTTCCTCTTCGCTTTCTGCCATAAGGGTGGTGTCATCTGCATATCTGAGGTGATTGATATTTCTCCCGGCAGTCTTGATTCCAGCTTGTGCTTCTTCCAGCCCAGCGTTTCTCATGATGTACTCATGGTCAAATTTACACACATATAAATAAATCACTCAGTCTATCCACCCAGAGGCCAACTACACCTCCTTCTCCTATTATATGTTGTTCTACAACAGAAATCACCTGAAATCACCTAAAACTGTGCCAGGTGAAGTTAAGGTGTTAGGAAACCGAGAAAACCTACAGTCCCACCTTCGAAAAGTCTACAGTCCCACCAGTGCGACGATGATAAAGAAAGCTTACGTAAAGAAACCAGTCATCAAAGTACAAAGTAAGTGTTCTGACAGAAGACAGGGTGCCCGGAGTCAGAGGGGCTCCGTCAGAGGCCGCAGACCCCGGCGCACCGCCTGTTGCTAGAGAGCCTTAACGCCAAGGGTGGCTCCGTGTTCTTAAATGCAGTAAAGGCCACGTGAGACTCAAACCCAGGACCCACACACAGCAGCGCACAGCCAGCTCCCACGCCAGACGCACCTAGGGCTGCCTTCATCGCAGGCAGAGCTCAGCAACAGCAGGCAAACGCCTCCCGCCGAGCGCCACCGGGTCACCACACCAGCTGAATTCGTCATGTGAACACGAGGGGAGGCGCGGCTTCAAACACCGAGCGCCATGCTCCAATCCCTCGGTCGCTGTGTGTATCTTGCAAAGACATTAGCCAGGGTGAAACAGGGCAAGGCACACACCACAAAATTCACAACGCAGAGGAAAACAACCAGAAAATTCAAGAAGCGCAGCAAACTCCAAATAAGATAAACTCAAAGAGATCCTCCCTTAGACACATGATCTAACTGCTGAAAGCCAAGGCAGAGAACCCCAAACGCAGCCAGACAGAAGCGACCCGCTCCGTGCACAAGGGGCCTCCACAAGACTGCCGCTGACTCCTCAACAGAGCCCAGGAGGCCAGGAGGCCGTGAGATGACTTCCAAAGGATCAGAAGAAAAGACCATCCACCAGGACTTCTACACACACCAAAGTCTCTTCATAAAGGAGACAGAAAACGAAGCACGCCAAGATGAACAAGAGGGGGTGCGTCACTAGCAGACACACCCTACGTGAAATATTAAGGAGCTCCTTCACACGAAACGAAAGGACTCAGGCAGCAACGCAAATCCACACGGAAGAGAGGGAGAACGCCAGAAACGGCACCGCACAGGCAGGCGTGAAGCCAGCATGCGCGCACTCTGAGCTGCCGCGCTTTGCGCCCCCACGGGACTCAAAAGCCAACCGTGGGAAGCAGTCGCCGCCAGCCTGTGCGGATGGGATGCAGAGCGCAGAGCTGCGGGGTGCGTGACAGGGACAAAGCAAGGGCGTAAGAAACGGGGCTGGAGGACGGTGACGAAGGCTTCCAGTCGCTCAGTCGCGTCCGACTCTTTGGGAACCCAGGGACGACACAGTCCATGGAATCCTCCAGGTCACAATACTGGAGTGGGGAGCGTTCCCTCCTTCAGGGGATCTTCCCAAACCAGGGGTCGAACCCAGGTCTCCCGCACTGCAGGCGGATTCTTCATCAGCTGAGGAACCAGGGAAGCGCACTTTTCCTGTATCTTATTTTTCACTGGAACAGCTGATTGACAGTATCATTAGTTCCAGTCATATATCAAAGTGATTCGGTTATACACATACATGTGTTAATTCTTTTGCAAATTCTTTTCCCAACTAGGTTGTTACATAACACCGAGCAGAGCTTCAGGTGCTGCGCAGCAAGTCCTTGCTGGCTTTCCAGTCTACACACAGCAGCATGGCCATGTTGGCCCCAAACTCCCTAACCAGCAGTTCTCCATACCCCTAGGAGCAAACTTTTTGATATCTACTATTTTAACAGCACTAGTATAATACAAAGTAGATTGTTATAAGTTAAAATATTAAATAATAATCCTCAAGGAAATAAAGAATAACTACAGTCAGACAACAAGGGAATTAAAACAGCACACTGGAAAATACCTGACATCAAAAAAGAAACCGATGGAGGGAAAGAGGAGCAGCAGATGGAAGACGTTCAGAAAACAGGCGCCGAGCAACGCAGACCTGCCTGTTCAGCGACTGTGATGGACGCAGACAGACTCTTTTAACGGAAATGAACTTGTTCATTCATTTGGCTGTGCCAGATCTCAGCTGCTGCCCACGGGATCCAGGCCCCTGCACTGGGCAGAGCCCCAGCCACGGACCGCCAGGGAGTCCCCAAAACCGCCTTCAAAGCGAGAAATGCTGCCGGAGCCGAAGAGGGACATTCCACACAAAGACAGGCAGCAGGCAGATGTGGCAGCGTAAACGTGCGCACAGCTAGCAGCGAAGCGAGAGCGCGCCAGAGACACCCCTACTTCTGCTCAGTGACTATGCTAAAGCCTCTGACCGTGTGGACCTCAACTGCAGAACACGCTTAAAGAGACAGGAATACCACACCACCCGACCTGCCTCCTGAGAAATCTGCATGCAGGTCAGGAAGCAACAGTTTGACCCGAACATGGAACAATGGACTGGTTCCCAATCGGGAAAGGAGGACATCAAGGCTGTATATTGTCACCCTGCTTATTTGACTTCTATGCAGAGTACACCATGTGAAATGCCGGGCTGGATGAAGCACAAGCTGGAATCAAGACTGCTGGGAGAAATATCAATAACCTCAGATATGCAGGTGACACCACCCTTATGGCAGAAAGTGAAGGAGAACTAAAGAGCCTCTTGATAAAAGTGAAAGAGAAGACTGAAAAAGCTGGCTTAAAACTCAACATTCAGAAAACGAAGATCATGGCATCCAGTCCCATCACTTCATGGGAAATAGATGGGGAAACAACGGAAACAGACTTACCATTTTGTTTCCAAAAATAAAGTGACAGAGTTTATTTTGAGGGGCTACAGAATCACTGCAAGATGGCTGACTGCAGCCGTGAGATTAGAAGACGCTTGTTCCTTGGGAAAAGAGCTATGACCAACCTAGACGGCGGATTTAAAAAGCAGAGACACTACCAACAAAGGTCCGTCTAGTCAAAGCTACGGTTTTTTCAGTGGTCATGTATGGATGTGAGAGTTGGACCATAAAGAAGGCTGAGTGCCAAAGAATTGATGCTTTTGAACTGTGGTGTTGGAGAAGACTCTTGACAGTCCCTTGGAGTGCAAGGAGATCCAACCAGTCCATCCTAAAGGAGATCAGTCCTGAGTATTCATTGGAAGGACTGATGCTGAAGCTGAAGCTCCCATACTTTGGCCACCTGATGCGAAGAACTGACTCATTAGAAAAGACTCTGATGCTGGGAAGATTGAAGGCAGGAGGAGAAGGGGACAACAGAGGATGAGATGGTCGGGTGGCATCACCGACTTGGACCTAAGTCTGAGCAAGCTCCAGGAGCCGGTGATGGACAGGGAGGCCTGGCACGCTGCCGTCCATGGGGTTGGAAAGAGTTGAACACGACTGAGCAACTGAGCTGGACAACAAAGTCTCAGAATACGTGATGTGAACCCTGACATAACTGAAAGGAAAAGCAAGGCCAGCAGGAACAGTCGGCGACTCCAAAACCCTGCTGTCAGTAACCGACAGAACTGCCAAAGGAAAACGAGGGTGTGGGGAGAGAGGGTGAGGAGACTCGAGACTGGGCACCCCCACCCGACACAGCGCAGCCGCCTGGACGGCGCAGGCCACGCTGAGGAGGGCAGAGCAGACTCTGAGCCATTCGGAGTCTAGCAAATTCAAACAGACTGATAGGAAAGTTCGTCCTCTGGCCACAATGGAACTAGAAATCAAGAAGACGGGGTAGTCCAGGAAATACCTAAACACTGAGAAATTAAACACTGCAATTCTAAACAGCCACAGGTCAAAGCAAACAGAACACAGTTTGAGCTACAAAAAGAGAAACCACGACGCATGGAAGCTCACAGGAAGCGTCTTGCTCGTTTCCGAGGGCTGCCATAACCGGACACCACAGACTGGGCTGGTTATGACACGAGAGACTGTCTCACAGGCCCGGAGGCCAGGAGCCCAGCTGGGCCACGCCGGCTCTGATGACTCCAGGGGAGCTGCCTCCTGCCAGCCAGAGATGCTGGGCACTCACTCCGGGCAGACAGTCGCCTCCCCCAGGATTCCCCCCGCCCCGCCCCGGTCCTCGCTCCGTGCAGGCCTGTGCTGGCGGCGCACTCTCCTCTCTGAGGAGACACCTGGGCCCGCCCTGCTCAAGGCCAACCTCATCTGAATTCATTTGCTATGACCCTATTTCCAAACAAGGTTGCATTCTGAGATACTGGGAAGTCAGGACTTCAATATACCTTTTGAGGAAACTTAAGTCAACCCAATAAGACAGGAAAGAAACACTTTGAGGGAAATGATACAGTTTTAAACCCCTGTATCAGAAAAGAACTCATGCCAAGATCCTAAGCTTCCACCTTAAGAAATTAGAAACAGGGGGCCCTCCCTGGTGGCCCAGCGGCTGAGACTGAGCTCCCAGTACAGGGGGCCGAGGTTCAGTCCCCGGTTAGGGAGCTAGATCCCTCATGCTACCACTCAGACCCAGAGCAGCCAAATAAACAAATAAAATTAAAAAAAAAAAAAAAGAAACTAGAAAAAGGAAAACGAATCCCAAAGCAAGCAAAAGGAAGGAAATCAAGACCAGAGCGAAAATAGAATAGGGAGCAGAACAACAGTCAGGAGCCAGCAAAATCCAGAGTCACCGCCTCACACCTTCAACCCAGCTCATGCAACCCAGCTCACCTTATGCAACCCTCTGACTAGACTGACCGAGAAAGCAAGAAGGCTCAGACACTGAAGTCGAGCAGGAAAGCGGGCAAGCTCCCCGGCGGCCCAGTGGGCAAGAACCCACTGCCGATGACGGGGATGTGCGCCCCTCCCCGGTCTGAAGACCCCATGAGCCACGAACTCTGAGCCCGAGGTCTGAGCCCGTGCTCCACACCGAGAAGTCCGCGCACCAAACCCAGGGCAGCGGCACTGCCACGACGAGGGAAAGGCCACAGCAGCCACGGAGACCCAGCACAGCCAAACAAGGCAACAAGTAAGACCATTTCTTTACAAAAAAGCAACTGGAGACTCAGCAAACGGAAACATCACCCGAATTCACGGACTGGAAGCCTTCAGATGGACACACGCCAAGCTGATCTACAGTCACCACAGTCCTGATCACAGTCCCACAAGGCTTTTCTGCAGGCATCAACCTGCTCCGAAATTCATAAGGAAGCAGGAGTCTGGATAAGGCTGAAAAGACCTTGAAAAAGAAGAACTAGGTCAGAGGACTCACCCCTCCCCATCTGTTTCACTTATGACATGAGCACAGAGGTCAAGACCACGTGGCACCAGCAGCAGGGCAGACACACAGCTGTGCAAACCAGGCCTGAGACGCCAGAAACGAGCCTCACATCTGTGGCCAACAAGGACGCCTCCACAACTCAGTGGGGAAGGAAGAATCACCAATGAACAGCGGTGGACCAACTGAGAGCCACATACGAAAGAATCAGGGTGTGCTCCTGCCTCGTATCAGATACCAAAGCACCCCCGAGTAAAGACCTAAACACCATAAAACCCTTAGAAGGGGACAAACGGCAAGACACGATTATGCAATTATATGGCGCCAAAAGTTCAAGCAACCAAATGAAGAAAAAATTAACTGGACTTGTCAAAACTAAAACCTGCTGTGCTTCCAAGGACACCAAAAAAAAAAAAATCAGAAAATGAAGACAACCATAGAATGGAAAAATTTTTTTGCAAATCATTATTACCTAGTAAGAGACTTGGGTCAGAATACAGAAAATCTCTTACAACTCAGTAAGTGAAAGACAAGCAAACTGAAAGTGGGCACAGGGTGTGAAGGCAAGGACGTGGAGACCCCGGATCTGCCCTCCGCTGCCGGGAAGGAAGTGCAGTCAGACAGCCAAACGCTGAGTTACCGCCTGACCCAGCAACTCCAGCACTAGGCACCCAAGAGGGCTGAGTGAAGAGGTCCACCGCACAGAAACGTGTGCTCAGATACGCACAGCAGCCAAAAAGTGGAGGCAGACCCAAAGCCCACCCACTGCAGACCAGCAACAAGCGCGCTACACGCACACAGCGCCCCCTTCCTCGGCCGTCAAGACGGCGTCCGGGGCCAACACAGCCCGCAACGCGGACGCCCCTGTGCTGACGAGGAGGCAGCCACCCAAGGCAGTCACGCGTGATGCCATTCATAAATTCCCGGGTAGCTCAGCTAGTAGAGAATCTGCCCGCAACGCAGGAGACCCCGGTTCACTTCCTGGGTCAGCAAGATCCCCCGGAGAAGGGACAGGCTACCCACTCCAGTACTCATGGGCTTCACTGACAGCTCAGACAGTAAAGGATTCTCCTGCAACTGGGAGACCTGGGTTTGATCCCTGGGTGGGGGAGATCCCCTAGAGGAGGGCATGGCAACCCACTCCAGCGTTCTTGCCTGGAGAATCCCCATGGACAGAGGAGCCTGGCGGGCTGCAGGCCGTGGGGTCGCAGAGAGTCGGACACGACTGAGAGCGTGAACACAAGCACGTATGATCCCATTCACGTGAAGCCCCCAGAACGGGCAGGTCCGCAAGGACAGAGAGCGGCGCAGCGGCTGCCGGGACTGTGGGGAGGAAGCAGGGAGTAGCAGCTCACGGGCGCAGGGCTTCCTTTCAGAGGGACAGAAATGCTCTGGAATTAGTAGCGATAGCTGCGAAAAGCAGGAAAGAGTGCTAAACAACACACTCTTCTAAACAGACATTTCTCCAAAGAAGACCTACGGATGGCGAACAAACACATGAAAAGATGCTCAACGTCACTCATTATTAGAGAAATGCAAATCAAAACCACAATGAGGTACCACTTCACACCAGTCAGAATGTCTGCGATCCAAAAATCTGCAAGCAATAAATGCTGGAGAGGGTGTGGAGAAAAGGGAACCCTCCTACACTGCTGGTGGGAATGCAAACTAGTACAGCCACTTTGGAGAACAGTGTGGAGAGTCCTTAAAAAATTGCAAATAGAACTGCCTTATGACCCAGCAATCCCACTGCTGGGCATACACACCGAGGAAACCAGAATTGAAAGAGACACATGTACCCCAATGTTCATCGCAGCACTGTTTATAATAGCCAGGACATGGAAGCAACCTAGACGTCCATCAGCAGGTGAATGGATAAGAAAGCTGTGGTACATATACACAATGGAGTATTACTCAGCCATTAAAAAGAATACATTTGAGTCAGCTCTAATGAGGTGGATGAAATTGGAGCCGATTATACAGAGTGAAGTAAGCCAGAAAGAAAAACATCAGTACAGTATACTGACACATATATATGGAATTTAGAAAGATGGCAATGACAACCTTGTATGCAAGACAGCAAAAAAGACACAGATGTGTATAACAGACTTTTGGACTCTGAGGGAGAGGGAGAGGGTGGGATGATTTGGGAGAATGGCATTGTAACATGTATACTATCATGTAAGAATCGAATCGCCAGTCTATGTCCGACGCAGGATACAGCATGCTTGGGGCTGGTGCACGGGGATGACCCAGAGAGAGGTTATAGGGAGGGAGGTGGGAGGGGGGTTCATGTTTGGGAACGCATGTACACCTGTGGTGGATTCATGTCAATGTATGGCAAAACCTATACAGTATTGTAAAGTAAAATAAAGTAAAAATAAAAATTAAAATAAATAAATAAATTTTTTAAAAAGTCAATAGGATTCCAGCTAAAAAACAAACAAAAAAAACAATACACTCTTCAAATGTGGAGCTTACGGTACGAGTAATACCCTAAGTTCAAAAAGATCATGTTTCTGGACTGACTCTGGCATTTGGCAGAACCTACCAGCATGGAGACATTTTCAAAGATGAGGAACAGAAAACAGATCTTTGCTCAAGTTCAGCATCAGCCGATGAGCATTTCCGACAGATCCTGATGACAGGGGACCAACTCCAAACCCAAGCACGTAAAACATCATCCAAAACGGTCACTGTTATGGATCACCAGGAAGGCAGAGAAAAGCAGTCAATCATCAATATCGAATTTTGACTTTGGTCAATAAAAAATAACGAAATTATCTTTGATTTTGCTTCGTGGTGCCCAAAGCCTAAAATATTTACTATCCAACTTTTCCAACCTCTGAAACCAACCGTGCCTGGAGCTGACCTCAGCCCTGTCCGCGCCTGTTTCAGTGACTGGCACCACCCTCCAGTCTGGAGCTCAAGAGGAAGCCAGCGTCCGGCGCAGGCCTGGGGCCCAGGAACCATCCTCGGCCACCTCAGCACCCATGGAATCAGCTCTCACAGGGAAGGGCCTCCCCATCTCCCCAGGACTGCTGCCCCCACTGTCGCGCCTGCTCCACAAGCCCCTCTGCGCACAGCGGCCAGGAGACCTTCCCACCACGCACACCTGCGCCCGCCACCCACTCCCGAAGCTCGCCACCGCCTTTGGGACAAGGACGAGAATCCCTCTGGGCTTCTGATCGTGGACCAGCCACCTCGACTGCCCGTGCGCCGTGCTGGGCCGTGCCCAGGATGAGGAAAAAACTCCCGCAAGGCATTTACACGAGTGTCGCGCACCATACACACTCGTAACTGCCCAGCTGCTCCCGATTCACCCCGCTATTCCCACACGACGTCTTGCTGGATTCTCAAAACCAGGGGGCAGAGCACCCTGGCCCCCGGTGAGGGCTGGCACCAGGGTCAGCAGGACTCCCTGCCCGCCCGCAGCAGCTCTCTGAGCTCCGCCGCGGCAGATTCGGTTTCGTCCTGGTGACTCAGCTTCTCTGTGTGTTCCAGGACCAGGGTGGAGGGTGATTCTTCCCGCTGGCATCTCCAAAGTACCCTCTGCAATTTCTTCTTGACCTTGGGACGCCCTGCACAGCACCTTCCCACATGGGCAGAAGAGGCTCCAACACCCCCAGTCACGTGGGGGACTCCCCGAACATCCAGAGCAGGTGACAGGCAGCGCCGCAACCGCGCCACACTGTGCGCCGGAGCGCGCCCAGACCACGCCCACCCCAGGGGCCCAGCACACGCGCGGCGGCCCGCAGCCCGGCCGCACATCTTTCCGCGCCGCTGCAGCCCCGCCCTGGCTTCCCGGCCCCGCAGCCGCCTCCGCCGCAGGCCCGCCTCTCTCCTGGACTCTGGACCACCGTCCCGCGCCCGACCTTCCCCTCTCAAAGTCCAGCAGGCACCTGGCCCTCCTGTCTCAAGAAACGACAACTGTGCTCCTGTGGGTGCTCGCTTCCTCCACACCTCCCTTCTTGCTCTTCTTTGAGACGCACACAGTCGGGCCTATTCTTAGCACCTCAGCTGTTCCCACCCTCGCCTGAGCCCTACCGCTCACCAGCCGCCTCCAGCGTCTCCCGGCTGCGCCGCGCCCCCCACCCCAGCCCGCCCCAGGCCCCCCGTCCTCCTCCCCTCTCTGTGCCCCAAGGCCCCTCCAGAGAACATCTGGCTACCGAAGGCCTTCAGGACGGTGAACAACGAGCCCCGTCCGGAGCTCACATCGGCTGCTACACGGAAGGGCCCGCTGCCCAGAAGTGCTAAGCTCCTCACGTGCCGTCCACACTGGAGCGAACAGATGGCAGCGCCGCCTGCAAAGTGTTCACCGCCTGGATGTGGCAAAGAGCACGAAGCAAGAGCAGGCCAGCAGCGCTCCAGGGCAGAGCGCACGCAGACCCACGGGGACAGCTCATTTGCTGACTCCCTCAACACGCTGGCAAACACTTCACACTCGTTCCTGAACGTCAGGATCTGGAAGTTCTGGTCTTGATCTTAAAATCCACGCCAGGAAGTCCTACCTCCACTGGGGCACCCAAGAGTCTGCACGCGTTGACTGACTGCTCGTAAGTGGATGCAGGTCAGAACGAGGCAGTCCTTACATCATCGACGCTGCCAACAGAGCTTCTGTCGTGTGAAATCCACGGCGTGTGCACACACCAGGCGGGCAGTGTTCCACAGCTCCAGGGTCCATCCTAAGACACGAGGCGGGGAGGCGGACCTGGTCCGCACGCCCAGCCTGCCTCTGTCCGTCCTCCCTTCTGCTGACCAGTCCCTGAAGCCTCGGGGCGGACAGAAGGGCCCCTGCCTTCGCCTGGGCAGTGGGAGGGGTCAGGCGTGCTCCCCCTCAGCCCGCTGTCCTAAGTCCTCGTGAGACCCCCAGGTGCCGGGCCTCCACTGCACTCCAGGGACAGCGAGCCCCCCCCACCGGGGGCTGGGCACAGTCCTGCTTTGGCCCTGAAGGCTCTCAGACCCCTGGCTCTCTGCCCAGCAAACATGGGTTCTTTCAGGTCCTGTCCAAACGACTCCTCCCAGCAAAGTCCTTGCTCACCGCGGCGTCCAGCACCCCCGTACAGAGGACACACATGACCCCTGCCCCCTGACCCTCCAGAACACCCGCCGTGCTGCTCCGCCCTCAGGTGCCGGCGCCCACAGGGAGCGCCACACCAAGCCAGGACTCTGAACCAGGCGGGGAGGCCGCCCTAAACCTCAGTTCAACACGACGAGGGATGACGGACAAAACCTACAGAAGCAGACACACACCCAGAGCAGAGGCCTGACCCGAGCCAGGGGAGGCGGCCCACACAGGGCAGGAGAGCGGAGCGGCCACGGGGCGGACCGCACCCTCACACGGGGGCTCTGCCCAGGCCGGGGCGGACCACACCCTCACACGGGGGCTCTGCCCAGGCCGCCTCAAGGGCCCTGGGTACTGCCGTCCCACCTCCCCACAAAGAGCCCAGGCTGGGCACAGGCAGGAGGCACGGTGACTCTGCAGTCACAGCCACGTCCACCACCAACGGGGCTCCCTGAGCAGAGACTCAGGCCAGCTTCTCACGGTGGGTGCTCCGCAGAAACTTCTCTGCCCCAGAAAGGAGGGAGACGAGAAGACGAGAGCCACCCATTTGCTCCACACAGAGGTTACAGGGCAAAAGTACGTGATCTGAAACAAGAGACCCAGAAACACAGCAGATATGGATAAAGGAGAAGCCTGTGTCTGACGGCACCAAGTACCGGGAGCGCTCTGCACGGGGCTCAGACAGCTCCCGGCTGGAGGCCAAGACACAGCCAGACACGAGGAGACAGACACGGGGCAGCAAGGTCGGGGCGCTGCCGTGCGTGCAGGCCCTCACCCCGCGTGCAGCGACACGCACGGCACGGACTGTGCCCCCTCCGCTCCACGCGGCTAGGATAGCGTGTGAGTAGGCAACTTGGATTTAACTGCTTCTCCAAGCTTCAAAGAGGTCTCACCGTTTACTGACCTTTGACCAAACTCCACAGCATCTGGCAAGACGCACAGACAAGACTCCTCTGTGAAGTGGAGAAAGTGGGACAGTGGCCCCATCTGACGGAGAAGCCGTTGGGACGGAGTGGAAAACCCCACGGAGCTACTCAGTAGAGGCTGAATTCCTAACGCACACTAGAAAAACAACGCTAGACACTGCCAAAACGTGTCCCCTGCTCCGTCCCAACTAAAACCTTCTGAAAAGGTCAAAGTGCATTCACGTGACCAAGTAGACCCTTGCAGGCTCAATGACAGGACCCACCCGATCACACAAGACTCACTTCCAGGAAACAGCAACTCCACCACTGCTGGCACCTGAGACGGGCCAAGCTGCCCCACTGTCCACTGGGTCCACCAAGCAGACATCCACTGCGAAAATTCCCACATCCCACAGCCTCCTCCCCGCCCTACCGCCCCCTCCTATGGGCACCTTAAGGCCAGGGTGCTTCTCCCACAGGCGTCTCTTCACCAGAACACCCCTCAGCCCAAGCACTGGGCCCTGCACACTGCAGAGAAGCAAGCGCCGTGTGTGGAAGGGCAGACCAGAGGAGGGGGTGTGATCGTCCACACACCTGCTCTGAGCCAAGTGCCTGGCACGTGCAACCACCACAGACCCCGAGGGGGGGCTGTCCCACGTGGCGGGGAGCGGATGCCGGGCTGTCCCATGTGGCGGGGAGCGGAAGGCAGGGGCTGTCCCATGTGGCGGGAAGCGGACGACGGGCTGTCCCATGTGGCGGGGAGCGGAAGGCAGGGGCTGTCCATGTGGCGGGGAGCGGGTGCCGGGCTGTCCCACGTGGCGGGGAGCGGGTGCCGGGCTGTCCCACGTGGCGGGGAGCGGACGACGGGCTGTCCCACGTGGTGGGGAGCGGACGGCGGGCTGTCCCACGTGGTGGGGAGTGGAAGGCAGGGGCTGCGCCGTGCGCCAGCGGTCAGCGTGCCACTGGGGTGGCCACCAGCCACCTGGCAAACAGCCCACCATCCCCACACGACATGGGGCCTCACTCCTGGGGCGAACACCCACCGCACCATGCAGGTGGGGCCGTGAGCGGCCCATCCGCCTTCCCTGCCTCTGCACCCCATTACATGGGGGGACACACCCTCAACCCTGGAGAGGGGAGCATGGCGGAAGGCAGGGAGGAGGTGCTGCGGGAGAGGCTTCAAGAGCCGCACAGCTTGCTTCTCCTCATTTCTGCCAAGGCGGCCGTGGGCTACGAGGAGCACAGGGTGGCCTTCCCAGTAGATGGCGCTGTGCCCGCGCACAGCCACACACGGGGTGAGGGGCCCTGACCCCTACACGTCACATGTTACACACGTAAAGACAATTCCACCAAGGGCAAGCTAGACCCGAAAGAGGCAGGAGTAACAAGGGTCGGAGTGAAACTTCGAAAATAGAGGCTACCAAAACCGACCGGGTTCCCTGGCGGTCCACTGGTCGGGACCCCGAGCTTCCCGTGTCCGGGACACGGCTTCGGTCCCTGGCCGGAGAGCTAGGATCCCACATGCTGCACGGCAACCGCCCACCTCCCCCCAGACAAAACTAGAGAAGAAAATCGGAGACTGTCATCAAAATCAAAAGCTGATTCTTTGAAGAGATAAAACTGACATAAATTTAGCTAACCTGAGGAAAAAAAAAGACTGGAAGAAGATAAAGACCTAAACAGACGGAAAGACGCGCTGTGTTCACGGACTATCAGACTAAGTATCAGCGAGCAGTGCTCCCTGACGTGAACCACCAAGTCCAGGCGATCCCTACAGAACTCACGGGAGGCCTTCTGCATCTGTGGACAAGCTCACCCTAAAACTCACACGGGACTGCAAGGGACCCAGAGGAGCAAGAACCGAGCTGGTGGACCCACACTTCCAAGGTGCAGTATGCAAGACGGTGCGGCACTGACATACAAACCAGTGAACAACCAGAGTCCAGAAAGGAGTCCCAACGTCTGTGGCCCGCCAACTCACAGCAGAGGTGTCCAGACAATCCTGGGGGAGGATTCCAACCACTGGTTCTAGGACAGCTGCATCTCCACTGGCCAAGAATAAGGTTGGACACGCTCCCTCACACCATGCACAGCATGTAAGTCAGAATGGATCCCAGACCAAAGTATAAGCCTTAAAACTACAACATTAAACTCAGAGGAAAGCGCAGCGCTAACGTCCTAACCATGGATCTGGCAATGGGCTCCCAGACACGCCACCAGAGAGAGGCAGCAAAGGGAGGGAACACAGACTCACCTCCCGCAACAGCGAAGCCACCTGCACCTCAAGGAGCCCTCTCAAGGGGCTGCCCTGCTGGCCCAGCGTCGGGGTCCGCCTGCCAACGCAGAACACGTGGGCTCGGCCCCCGGTCCTGGAAGAGTCCACGTGCCCCGGGGAGCTAAACGCAGGAGCCACACTCCCGAGCCCACGTGCCTACCGCCTGTGCTCCACGAGCGAGGCCACTGCGATGCAGAGTCCACGAGCGAGGCCACTGCGATACAGAGTCCACACGTGCACCAGAGAGGAGCCCTGCTCACCACACCAGGGGAAGCCCCTGAGCTGCAGCAAAGGCCCAGCGCACCCACAAATACACACTTTTTCAAGAAGATACCTACAAAATGGAGGGAAGCGTTTCCTAGTCGTTTATCAATAAGGGGTTTGTATCCATAGTCTTTAGTGTATAGGAAACGTTTACCACTCGCCACGGAAACAATCTAATTGAAATGGGCAAAGATTTCTGCAGATATTTTTGTGAAGAAGATAACACAAACGGGGAAACCCAAATCAGTAGCAGCGTGAGAACCCCCACCAAATCCAACAGGGTGGCCGTGATCAGAGACAGTTAACAGCAAGTGTCTGCAGGCACGTGGAGAAGCAGCGAGCCTCGCACACTGCTGACAGCAATGACGGTGCCACAGCTGCTGTGTAGCACAGGCGAGCGGTTCCTACCCAGAGTGACCCCACGCCCAGCAATTCTGCTCCTCGACAGACACCCAGAACAAGCACACACATCCACACACACACTTGTTCATGACCGTTCGTGGCAGTGCTAGTCACCACAGCAAAGAACAGGGGCAACGGGTCAATGCATGAACAGAACACGGCTCACCCCTACAGTGGGGCATCACCCACCAGATAAAGGGACAGAACATGCCCCAGCAGGAAAAAGTTTACAGAGGCACATTCCAAAAGCGTCTCAGCAGCACAACTGCCAAGCATGTGGGGACCAGGACCACCCTAAGAAAGTGCCTGCCAAAGGAGGGGACGCGGGTGCAACCCCTGGTCCAAGGACAAGGAGTGCAGAGGGCTGCATACTGCCACCCTGCTTATTCAACTTCCATGTAGAGGACATCATGAGAAACGCTGGGCTGGAAGAAGCACAAGCTGGAATCAAGATTGCCGGGAGAAATTTCAATAACCTCAGATATGCAGATGATACCATCCTTAGGGCAGAAAGTGAAGAGGAGCTAAAAAGCCTCTTGATGAAAGTGAAAGAGGAGAGTGAAAAAGTTGGCTTAAAGCTCAACATTCAGAAAATGAAGATCATGGCATCCGGTCCCATCACTTCATGGCAAATAGATGGGGAAACAGTGGAAACAGTGTCAGACTTTATTTTGGGGGGCTCCAAAATCACTGCAGATGATGACTGCAGCCATGAAATGAAAAGACGCTTACTCCTTGGAAGGAAAGTTATGACCAACCTAGATAGCATATTCAAAAGCAGAGACATTACTTTGCCGACTAAGGTCCGTCTAGTCCAGGCTATGGTTTTTCCTGTGGTCACGTATGGATGTGAGAGGTGGACTGTGAAGAAGGCTGAGCGCCGAAGAATTGATGCTTTTGAACTGTGGTGCTGGAGAAGACTCTTGAGAGTCCCTTGCACTGCAAGGAGATCCAACAAGTCCATCCTGAGGGAGACCAGCCCTGGGATTTCTTTGGAAGGAATGATGCTAAAGCTGGAACTCCAGTAGTTTGGCCACCTCATGCGAAGAGCTGACTCATTGGAAAAGACTCTGATCCTGGGAGGGATTGGGGGCAGGAGGAGAAGGGGACGACCCAGGATGAGATGGCTGGATGGCATCACAGACTCGATGGACGTGAATCTGAGTGAACTCCGGGAGACGGTGATGGACAGGGAGGCCTGACGTGCTGAGACTCATGGGGTCGCAAAGAGTCGGACACAACTGAGCGACTGGACTGAACTGGACTGAACAGGCGTAAAGAAGAGGCCATGTTTTGTCCCCAACTTGAAATGAGAAATCCGATCAGTGACTGAGCGTTTACTGCCTGAAAGAATACTTGCTCTAACTGAAAGAGTCACATATGAGATACAGCTAAGAACTGCTTAAAAATACTTAAGGATGGACTCGGGGGTGCTCATGAGGAGACGACAGCTGACTCGGGGGACAGGAACATGGGGTGTGTCTGACCGCCACGTCTACATCTGAGCAGGTCGGAAAAAGGTCCACAACAGAAGTTCTAGCGTATCGACGTGTGCACGTGTCTGCATACACAGTAACTGCAATTCTGGTGGCCTGCCAAGAGAAGGACCGAGTTCCTGGCGGACAGGAGAGGGGGGTGTCTCACTCCATACTTCTAGAATCAAACCATGAAACCTACTCATCTACTCAGAACAAACTCAAACACATGTGCCTGGACTCCACCCACCCCGGGGCCAAGCGTGCTCACTGGCCCCCTGCTCCCCTCCAGCTTTCACCCAGCCACTCTTCACCCAGCAGCCAGGGTCGTCTTTTTAAAACATGAGTTCCTAAAACAATCCCCCGCTGATGTCTACAGCACTCCGGAGACCACCAACATGTCACCACAGTGACAAGGCCCTCAATGACCCAGCCCCCGCCTGTCCAGCTTCAGCTCATGCCGCTCGCCCCTTCTGACCAGTAATATCACCGTGAACAAAGGCTGCAGACCCACCCAGCTCATAGCCGAGGAAGCTGGGCTGTCTACAGAACAAGCACCGCCTGGCTACGGAAAACGCTAAGCGGCACAAGCCCACGAGATGGTCTGTGAAAGGGAAGTGCTCACGACACACACTCACGGATCACCACCACTCGAGGCACAAACTCGCACACTCAGACCAGAAGCAAACAGACGGCAAGCGTCCGGCACCCGCGTGCTTCCAGGCCTCAGCTTCTCTTGTAGCTGCTATTGCTGCTGAGTCGCCCAGTCCTGTGAGACGTGCTGCGGCCCCAGGGACTGCAGCGCGCCAGGCCTCCCTGCCCCTCACCATCTCCTCAAGTTTGCCCAAGTTCACGTCCATTGCACCAGTGGTGTCTTCCAGCCATCTCATCCTCTGATGCCCTCTCTTCCTTCTGCCCTCAATCTTTCCCAGCATCGGGGACTTTTCCAATGGGATGGCTGTCTGCATCAGATGACCAAAATACCGGAGCTTCAGCTTCAGCATCAGCCCTTTCAACGAGCATTCAGGGTTGATTTCCCTTAAGACTGACTGGTTTGATCTCCTTGCTGTCCAAGGAACTTTCGGGAGTCTTCTCCAGCACCAGAGTTCAAAGGCATCAGTTCTTTGGCATTCTGCCTTCTCTACAGCGCAGCTCTCACCACCGTATGTGACCACAGGAAAGGCCGAGCCTTGACTATACCGACCTTGGTCGGCAGAGTAATGTGTCTGCTTCTCAACGCGCTGTCGAGGTTTGTCAGAGCTTTCCTGCCAAGCAGCAGCCGTCTTCTGGTTTCCTGACTGCAGTCACCGTCCGCAACGATTCTGAGCACAAGAAGAGGAAATCTGTCGCTACTTCCACCTTTTCCCCTTCTGTTTGCCATGAAGCAGTGGGGCCGGATGCCATGACCTTAGTGTTTTTAATGCTTACTTTTAAGCCGGCTCTTTCACTCTCCTCCTTCATCCTCATCAAGCGGTTCTTTAGTTCCTCTTCGCTTTCTGCCGTTACAGTGGTATTTTTCTAACTTTGCTAAAATGCCTATTTTTTTTTCCTTCCGAGATGTACAGCCGAACTTTGCCCTTGCATTTCACATCTCACCTCCTTAGGACCTTAGGCGAGCTCGTCTTCCTCAAGGAGCTTCTCCCAACCAAGTCTGCCTCCAGCAAGCAGCACACAGCCAGGCCTTTTCTTGTTTACTCTCAACTGACTCCACCTCACTTCCTGTTTGGTATTTGCTGTTACACTGTTAAATTTTGTGAAATCAGACACCAACCTCATAAACTTGCATATCCTCTTACACAGTGTCTAGACTAGCACCTCAGGGCTCAGCACTGCCTACAGACCCCTTGGAAAGAGCACTTTAAACACACCCTGATCAGAACTTACAAATCCATTAAAAGTGGGATGCAGAAAGCAGTCCAAAAACTGTTCCAAAGTAAAATATCAGCTGACAGTTATGTTAGTGGCAAAGTGACTTATATAGGAAATGCCACCTTCGAAGAGTTAAAAGAACCACTTCAATTTTTGTTCTTTAAAATCCAAAACCACTGAAGAGTTTTTTGTTTCTGTTTTAATAAAGGAAAATACCAGAAGTTAAGTAAAGTGGGACGGCAAGTGGGCAGCTCTGGAGCTGATGCCCTCTGCAGCACACCTGCGAAGCCGGAACAACTGGGCCCCCCTCGCCACTGCCTGTGTGGTCCGCTGGGAGCAAGGCCAGCTGGACCCAGACCGCCCGCCCACCAAGACAGCGGCATCCATCACACGTGGAAAGTCCAATGAAAGGCAGAGAACATAACGTTCCTAAAGAGGAGAGCCCAAACTATGGTTCCCATAAGCTAAATTATTCTAGAAGGCGAACTCCATTAAAACGTGGTCAAATATACAAACCGGCTTTGTGATACAACGGGAAGCCGAGGCAGGAAGCAGGGCTCTGGCCCTAATGCAGCGCTGACCACGGTGGGGTCTCCAACAGCTAAGCTACCCACAGACGCCCTTCTGGGCCTCGGGGCTGGGCTACGTGCACTGCCCGTGCCAACCTCTGTGATGACCCAGAGCCGCAACCTGCACAGGAGGACCCGAGACGGGCAGCCCTTTCCGCAGGACAGCGGTGCTGTTAGTGCAGGTGGAACTTCTCAAGACTGACTGTAAATGTTTCTGGTTGCTGGATGCAGAACAGACGCCCCACTCCTTCTCTTATCAAAGACCAGCCAAAGACAAGAACAGGAAAGAGAAACATGCACCCCACCTAGGAGACACTTGGAACCGCTACACAGCATGGCTGGGAAGAGGACGGAGGCAGAAGGAGCCGGAGCCACTCCCCAGAGCAGAGGAGGGGGACCCGCTGCCAAGGGGCAGGCTGGCCGGCGGAGCTGTGGGAAGGGTCTGAGAAGGGGTGCGGCGCGAGGCTCCAAGTACAGCCCGCAGCCCCTCCGCACACTCAGACGAGCACGTCTGCACAGCCACGGGCACCAGACGGCACCGCGCTTGGTGTGAGCGGCACAAGCAGAGGCAGCGGTGGATGCCTCAGGGAAAGCAGGGGCGTCAGGCAAAGGGAAGCCCCTCCCTGCCTCCCTGCCCCTTAATCTGGCTCCAACAGCCATCCAACCAGGCAGACAGAAGGCTCCCCTCTAAGGCAACTAAACCAGAGGACAGCAACGTTTGGAGAAGAGCCAACAAAAAACATTAGTCATCACCCTCCAGTGAGAGCAACAAGGAAACAAGCCCCCCGGTAACTCAGGTTTCCATTTTTAGTATTTTATTCATAAGGACGAGTAATCAGCCAAGGAGCACCAGAGACTGGGAGAGGGCTTCCAGCACGAAAGAAAGAAACCAGGGCACACGGGCGCAAAGAGGAGGGCACGGCAAACAGAAGACGCGCAGGGAGCAGTCTCTTTAGCTTCCAGAATCTTACCTGTAGTTTTAAAAACCGAAATTAAGAGATAAGCAAAGATGCTGTATACACAAAACAAGAACAGGAGGTATTTAAAAAGGAACAAAAAAACAGGAAAGAACACGATAACATGAAAGAAGTTAAAGATTTTTAACAAATCGGAAAATTGTCAAAAAGACTCTCAGAAAGAACAAAAAGATCAAGATATGATGAAAAGATTTTAAAAATTAGAATATGAAGTACAGGAGGTCCAACGTTCAAAGAAACTGGAAAAAGAGAGCTGGTAGAGAACTATCTCAAACACATAACACAAAAACTCCTGTAAATTCAAGGACCTCGGTCCCCAGATCCCAGGCCTACTGAGTGCTCTGCAAGGTGAATGAAAACGCACTACAATGAAGGCATTTCATGAAAACGAGGAAAATCAAGGACACAAGGATCCTGAAGGTTTGATGTGGGGATATGCTTACGAACAATTAATAACCAGGCTGGCGCGTTCCCCGGCAGTCAGGACTGCAGGCTCTCACTGTGGAGGACTTGGGTTCAATTCCTGGTTGGGGAACTAAAATCCCACAAGCCATACAGTGCAGCCAAAAAAAAAAAAAGAATCAAACTACAGAGTTCTCAACAGCAACAACAAAGACTATGAGATACTGAGACGCCAAGCCCAGCCAGACTGACTCTTTAAGTGCGGCGGCAGAATGGAAGCACTTTCAGACAGGCAAGTCCCAAAGTCTTGGTCCCAGCAACTACTTACCGGGAAGCTCCTGCAGACTGCTCACCGCCTCAAACAAGTGGGCGCACAGGGAGGGCCAGAGGCAAGGAGGCGGGCAGAGCCCCAGGGCGGCGGCGGCCGGCGTGCAGGCCCGGAAACAAGGCCAAGGCCCTCGGCTGGGCTGGAGCGCTGTGGCGAGGGCTGCTGAGCCGCCAAGGCTGAGGGGTAACAGGTTAAATTAAGGAGCACTTTACAGAATGAGCCACAGCTGGACACACTGCACACCTAGGGAATCAGGCAAGTGAAAAGTCAAGCGATCATTAATTCCAAGGAAATAAAAATGTCTGTACAAGGAAAGAGATCGAATTGTGTGTGGTCCACCGTCCAGCTCAGCAAGGCACAACAACCACCCGAAGATCCTGACAGGGACTTCACCACAACTGTGCGTTACCTAAACCAGAGAGAGTACAAGAAAACTGAAACCTCAGCGGGAGCCAGCAGATTACCCAGAAAATTGGTGAGAAAAGATAAGACAACACAAGCGTATTGCTTAGTGACACAAAGTGAAAGGGAAAGCCGCTCAGTCGTGTCGACTCTGCGAACCAGAATTCTCCAGGCCAGGGAATGGGTGGCCATTTCCTTCTCCAGAGGATCTTCCCAACCCAGGGATCGAACCCAAGCCTCCCACACTGCAGGCAGACTGTTTACCAGCTGAGCCACCAGGGAAGCCCCATAAGGTAAATGCCACAGAGAGTCAAGGGGCCGCTGCCTCTAGAGGGGACGCAGCTTCTTTGCCACCTTCAGGCACTACCTGACTTTCAACCATGCACGTGTGCATATCTCTTAAGAAACACAAGAGAAGAGACTCGCAGCAGCCACCCTGCTAGAAACGCAGAGGATTTTCCTGGGAAGGCCCTCCTGCTGAAAGGCAGCATCTTGCTGGGTCAAAAGCCTGAGGTGACCCTGAACACACACTAAACCGAAGGAGCACCCACTCAGTAATCCACAGAACGGAAGACAAATTCCAAAAGCGCGTTTCAAAATCCACAAAACGGGGGGCCTCTCCTCAGTGTGAAAAAGTGACCTTTTTCCAGGTCGAGGAAAGAAGAAAAAGCAAGCATGCAGGCAGATAAATTCCAAATGCCCACCTTCCGGCGTAATCATCTGGCCGTTAGAGAACCCTGACACAGTGCCCATTTCCCTGAGTTAGTGGCGACACCTGACCCCATGCCTAGCCACTGTCCAGCAGTCCCTCCCACCTCCACAAGAAGCACTGAGGACCACCCACCGAAGCCGAGCTTTCGTCAGCTTAAAGGGACCACCACAGACACAGCCCACGGGGCTCTGCAGCCACCACTGCATCCGTCTTCTGCACAAGCGCTGTGCCCTGGGGCTTCACCGTGCCTGTTCCCTACTGTGCCAACGGGCATGTAACTGTACCCACCTCAAAGATGACTGTCAGACTTCAGTGAGGGAATTCAGGCAGCTAAGGCAGGGCTGGACAGAGGTAAGGGCTTAGGAAACACAGGCTTGTCACTGCCACTGGCTCAGGCAAGCCCTCTAGTCAAGGCTGCCTGTGGAATCAGTGACGTCTGGGCCAATGTGTTCACCAATTACTAATTAAAAACCTACTATGTGCCAGACACCAAACAAGGGCTTACTGGATAACTGGCTGGGCCAAGTCACCCAATCGCCCCAAATCTCGCTTCCCATGCCAGTTAAACAGGAAACGGCAGCACCAACTGCACAGAGCAGAGAAAGCGGGAGAGGACTCACCTAAGGGCCTGCAGTGCCTGGGACCCAGAGGATGCTCAAGCGGTACCGCGATCACTGCTCCTCTTCTCTCCTGCAAGTGACCGGCGGCTATCTAATTCACCTTTTCCGTTTTGCTCAGCCTAACACACTCCTTGAGTGCTGCAGGTGCTAACAGACACTCTTCACGTTGAACTCAAGAACTTTCTCGCACGTTCTCAGGTTACTTACATCCACACCCACCAAAAATGCGAGAGAGAAATAAAGAAACGTTAAAAGACTGTGCATTACCTGGATAGAAGTGCAGGTCCTACACACCAGACTACTGTAACAGAGCCTCGTCACACACCTTGGCTTCCTGATCTTTAGAAGTCCCCGCGGTTCTTACTACACAGAAAACCTGGAGTCATTCCACAGAGAAACTGCTAGGTCATCACTTTCTTCCAAACTGGTCCCTCGTGTCAGCCCGGATAGCGCCGTTCCTGCCTTTCCCCAAGGAACACCGCCTCCCGCCGGCTTCTCCCTTCTGCGGGAAGCTAGTGGCCCATCTTAGAGTTTGCTTTCTCTGCTGCCACGAGCCAGGGAAAACTATTCTCGAGAGCGAGCAAACGGGAGGCCAGAAACATTAACAAAGGGAGGGCAACTTTTTACATCCAAAGCCCGCGTGAGCGGTTTGCCTGGAAATCCACCGAAGTCGTGCGACCGTACTCCTGACAGCCACGGAGCCGGCAGCTTTGTCCGGGGAGAAGAGCGCCGGCCCGGCCAACTTTTCCTTCAAGACCCAGCCATCCTCCCCGGAACAAAGTGAAAGGTCAGCGGGCGCAGGAGCGGCGCCGGGAGCGCACGGCTTCGCGTCGCCCGCGCCGCCAACTTGGCGGGCTCGCCCCACTTTCCCTTTTGTCCTCCGCCCCTCCCGCGGAGCTCCCGGTCGCGGCCCGAGGCCCGGGGTCGCGGCGCGCCGGGCGGCGGCCCTCCCCGCGCCCCCGCGCCGCCCGCCCGCCCGCACAAAGCGCGCCCCGCGCAGCGCGGCCCGGACGCCCGGCCGCCTCGGCCCGGCCTCGGCCCGAGGCGCGGCGGCGGCGGCGGCGGCGGCGGCGGCGGGGAGGCGCCCGCCCGCGCGCCCCGCGCCCCTGCCCGCGCGCCCGCCGCGCCCGGCCCGCCGGCCCGCGCCGCCCCCGCCGCGCCCGCGCCGCCCGCGCCCGCCGCCGGCCCGCTCCTCACCTCGGCATCGGCGGCGGCCATGGCCCGGGCCCGCAGCGTGGCCCCGCCCCTCCCGCGCGCCATCGCCCCGCCCGCCCCTCGCGGCCCGGGGCGGGGCGGGGCCGGCCGCGCGCGTCTGCGCCTGCGCGCGCCCCCGCGCCTGCGCGCTGCGGCCCGGCAGCGGCGGCCGCCGCGCGGGCCCGTGCGGGCCGGAACCGGGCGGGCGGCGGCCGCGGGGGCGGGGCCGCGCGGAGCGGGCTTCCGGGGTCGGCGCGGCTCCGGACGCCGGCCCGTCGCGGTCCTCGTGCCCGCGCGGTCCCCTTTCGCTCTGCGTAGGCGCGCTGGCGGGCCGGCCGGGGGTGCGGAAGGACCCCTGACCTCTCACCCCGGACACACATCGGTTCCGTCGGCCTTCGCAGAAGGCGGACCCCGGCCTGCGTCCTAGGGCGGTGCCCGCGCAGGGGGTTGTGCACGGGTGGGAGGGGTGCCCCAGTTGCGGCTGCGTCCGGTTAGGGAGAAGGGCCCGGCTCCGGGCCGGGGGTGCTCCGGTGGCGGGGCGCGCCTGTCCTGACCGCGAAGGCGGCCCTGAGCGGGAGGGATGAACGCCCCCTGGGGAGGGCTGCCCTCGTTGGCGGTGCTGCCTTGCGGGAGGCGTCTCAGTTAGTGTGAATGCCTTTGCGCCGGTGCTCGGCCGGGGGCATTTCCGGACTCGGGGGAAGATGCTCTGATTCAGGAAGATGCCCCGTATACGGCTGCGCTTTGGCTGGGGACAGTGTCCCATTGCGGGGGGGGGGGGGGGGGGGGGGGAATTGTCTCTTTGGAGGGCGCTCTGGTTAAGGAAAATGCCTGGCTTATACAAGGGAAGTGGGATTCTCCAGTGTGGAGGTGGTCCCGGTTGGGCAGCCTCTCGGATCACCCCAGCCTTCCTGCAGGCCACCCAGCTATGCACAGGGTGAGACCTTTCCCGCGCACCCAAGCAGCCTTCACTGGACAGCGCCGCACAGACTGGCCTGGGCCACCCGCTCCGCATGGTTCCACCCGTTTCTTCCATCCCTTGGGAGTTGAGGGAAGACTCAGACTGAAATTGCGGTTCTCTGGCCGGGCTGCACGACAGGAACTGAGGAGGTCCCAAGTCAGAAGCTAATCTGAGTCTGAGCCTCGGGGCTGTGAGGGTTCAGTCTCGAGGAAATCTGGCATTGAGAGGACCCACAGCTGCAGAGGAGGCAGCGGACGACCCTAAGTACCGAGGAAGCCTTCCCCAGGTTTAGGGGGTGGGGGGCGACCTAAGCCAACTTCTGACAGGCCGGGAACCCCAAGCACTGTCTGGAGCCTCAGGAGAGGCGGCTCAGGGCTGTCCTCTGGCCTGCACAGCCAAGCTAGCCTTCGCCTACACCTGCCTCTCTGATGCCATCTCCGTCTCCACTCCTGCCTTGGGCCCTAGTCTGCCCCTTCTCTGAAACACTTTTTTCTCAGCTATCTCACTTGTTGACAATCCTTAGGTCCTAAATACCACCTCTTCAGGGAAGTGTATCCTTGCACCTGCTTAAAAATACTACTGCACCCCAAAACTTCCTTATTTCACTCCGTAGCATTCCATTGCCATATTGTCTGTCTTCCCCACTAGAATTCAAGTCCCAAAGGTCAGGGATTTTTGTTTGGTGTGCCCTAGTACCGAGAACAATGTTTGGCAGGCAGGAGGCAAATATTTGTTCAAAGAAGAAAAGAGTTAAGATGTGGGAGAAAGTCTCTTACCAGGCAAATATCGACCGTAAATGAATGTGTCAGAAGTAGGCAATGCTCCCATTTTTCAGGGTCAGCCCAACCCACCCTAGGCTAGTATTATCCCTGCTCACTGATGACGCATTATGTTTTGTCCCTGTGACTATCAGGTCAGTCCTGAGAGGTGGACATCATTTTTATCCACGGTCTTGTCGGTGTGCAAGATAAAAGGGGGTGGGGGTGCCTTCCACGTTACACGACTGTCAAGAAGCAGAGATGGGATTTGAAACAGGCAGTCTCGACCGTGAGGCTGCAGCTTCTAGCGGATTTTCACAGGCCACCCTGCCTGCAGCATGCTTCGTGCTCTTCTCCAGTGTGCATTTTCTCCTTGTCCCACAAATAGAGTCAGGTTTTAGGGTACATGGCTGCCTGCACATTCCCAGGTAGGGTGGCCAGTGGGATTTGCAAAATCGATACTGCTGTCCCCCAGAAAGTGGGAGGTGCAAGCCTGGCAACCCGGATGGCAGAACTGCCCGCCTGAACCAGCCTGAACAGAGGTGTCGCCCCCGACTTGAGAATGACAGCTGTGCCATCTCCGGACTATTAAATGTGCAAGAAATAAACCTCTTTCATGTTCTGGGGGGGGCGGGGGGAGGCACTCGACTTGTCCCCTTATAGTCCCATGAGCTTATCATAGTTAACTGGCACACCTAGCCAAAGTGACTCCTTCACCACACGGCAGAGCTGGATTTTGAACCTGAAGTCATAACACCACCTCCAGGGTCTCCCAAAGCACGCCAGGATCCTGGCCCTGCAAGACTTTTACAGGTGCTCTGGAACTCTGCAGAATGCCTCTTTGGGAAACCCTGCCTTTTTATTTGTCCCTGGGTTCCTTGCATCCTAGACGACAGTCCTTTGCAGACCTCGGGAGCAGGCTTGTGTGTTCACACATGGATGCGAGTGGAGAAGCTGAACCCCTCCGAACTGAGACTTGGCTGTGGTGCCAACAGGGACAGATTTTGAGGGCAAGGGACTTGGGGAAGCCTCACCCTGACTGGATTTCCTCTTGCGCATGAGGTCTAAACTGCATTGCCTGGAGTGATTGGTGCTAACAAAATGGAACAGGGGTGGCCTTCTCGCCTTATCACAAAGCCACTTTAAGTTAACGCTGAGGCTCCAGACATGTAAGCTGCCTCCGAAGTCACGTCCTGAAGTAGAACCGGGAGGCCAAACGCCAGCCCCAGCCCTTGTTAATCGCCACTGCTGCTTAGCCCGAAGCGACCAACAGCCACCGTCTGGACCAAGACGCCCGGAAGTATAAGTGACCCAGAGAGGAAAGACGGGGCACGGATGGCGAGGGTGGGGCCAAAGAGGGGCGTGTCCTGCATGGAAAGGCGGGTGGGCGGACCCGGGGAGAGGCGCGGCGACGAGGGGCGTGTCCAGCGGGAGGGGCTGGGCACACCCCCCAGGTCCGGGGCAGCCACCTCTTCACGACCCTGTATACTAGCCCACCGGGCCCTTCTGCCCGTGGGAATCGCCAGGCAAGAATACTGGAATGCGTTGCCACGCCCTCCTCTAGGAGATCTTCCCAACCGAGGGATCAAGCCCATGGCCTCTTGGGTCTCCGGCACTGGCAGGTGGTTCCTTACCGCTGGAGCCGCCTGGGCAGCCCGATACCCGCTGCTGGCGGGAAACACAGACCCCACAGAGGAGGGCCCCGACAGGCACTGTGCCCAGCGCTACAAACGAAGCACTTTATTTACACCGCGTCTCTCTAGGCCTCAACCCCCTGGGAGAGGCCGACTGCTGGGGAGCTGAGGAGGCTGGCCGGGGCAGAGGCTGGTCCAGAGGTAGAGGCCGCGGGAAGAGCGGGCAGCAGCGGGTCCTGAGTGGGCCGGGCCAGGCCAGGAGTGAAGGCACGAGGTCCTGGGCGCCCCGTCCCAGGGCAGAGGGCCGCCCGTCCAGAGGAGCTGGCGTGGGGTCAGCTCCCCGGGGTCAAGCCAGGGTCCACACCACCACAGCTCTGCTCATAGGACGGCGGGGCCTCTGCAGGGAGACAGCCAGGTCTGCACAGGGCCCGGGGCACTCCCTCCCCGCCAGGCCCCAGGCCCCCACTCACCATAGGGGTAGCCCCACGAGCTATACTCCGGGGGGAGGATCAGGGTGCTGGAGGTGGGCACCGGACCTCCAGAACCCTCTGCAAAGTAGGGCACAGTGGCACCTGTGGAGATGCACAAGGGAGGTGGCAGAGGGTGCGGAGCAGGGCTGCCATCCTGAGGACGGGGTTCTGGGGCACCGTGGGGCACAGAGCCAAGGGCTGCATGCGGCTGCTGCTGCTGGGAGTGGCTCTTGGTGGAGAGAGAGACAGGATCCGAGAAGAAGTGAGGGCCACTGGCCACAGCCTCCGCCTCCTCCTGGGGCGGCGCCGAGGGTACTACCAGGCCGGGGCCTGGCCAGGGGCTCAGTGGGACGTGGTTCACAGCGATGTTCCCGATGAAGACCGGGAGCGTCACGACAGCTTCCGGTTGTTTCAGGGAGACCTAGGGAGGTTGTGCGTGTGAGGAGCCAGGCCGCGGCCCATCCTCCCTCCCCACCCCTGATCCCTACCACCTGCAGATAGTAGTCCACGTGGATAAGGCTGCAGCCCGGCAGGGCGGACTGGGGCAGGGCGGGCACCAGAACCTGCTCCTGCCACTGAGCCCGCCGCCAGGCCTTGACGCCGGCCCCCTCCACCTCGGCGATGGTCCGCACGTCGTAAATCCAGCGCTTGGCCTTGTAGGACACTTTCTGGGGAAGGGCCAGCGTGTGAGCCTGGGCAGGCCAGCCACCCGCCCCTCCTCTGCCCCATGGGGACGGGGCCCAGCAGCCATGGGGACACTGACCTGCAGCAGACTGGCCACCACCGGGCTGGTGTCCTTGCCTGACTGGTTCTCAATGTCTGCCTGCAGCCGCAGCACCTGCCCTACCACGTAGCCTCGGAGGTCGGTGCTGGCCGTGAGGACCACGCTGCCCGTCTTCACCAGCTTGTAGGAGAACTTCTTGGTGGTGGAGGCCACATTGGGTTGCTTGGGAGGAGAGCAGGGAAGGGGTTTGGCGGGTGTGAGCAGACAGGATCCCCAGGGTCAGCTCAGAACTGAGGCTGCTGCTTCCACAGGCCGCCTCACCTGCGCTGGGGACAGGGCATCAGACAAGGGTGGCAGCCACCCGGGAGGCCACTGCCCCAGGCTCACCTCGATGTCTGGGATGCTGTTCAGGTTCAGGGGACTCAAGATGTAGAACACGCGGCTGCACTGGTGATCCTTGGAAAAACGTGGCGTGTCGATGGTGGCCCGCACCTGGTGTACAATCTTCCCGAAAGGGCCCTCAAAGGACGTGGGAGCCGTGGCTAGAGAGAGAGCGGGGGCTAAGGTCCCACTGTCCCCCACCTCCCACCCGCCCTCACCAACTGCCACCGCCGGGCCGGGGCGGGCTCTCACCAGGAAGCAGGAACTGGAAGGGGAAGCTGTGCTCTCCAGCAGGCAGGCTCCCTGAGGACACGAGAGAGGTGGGGAGAAGGGACAAGGCGCCATCACAGGGCCCAGGGCAGAAGCAGGCCCTGCAGCCGACAAGCTCCCACTGCACCCGTCCAAACCTGGGAGGAACTGGCCCCTTCAGCCCCAAGCCCCCAGCAGGCAGTGCCCTGTTCCTGCCACAGAGAGAAACCCCGGGAGAGGGCGGGCCAGCCACGGGGAGGCCAGAGGCAGGTGGGAAAGTAGGGGGACAGACAGACCCGTCTCAGTGGGAGGAGGTGAGGGGTGGGTTCCAGACTCACCCTTGTCGGCCAGAGACAGGGCGCTGTTGAAGTAGCTCTCCTCCACCGCCCAGGCCGAGTCGTTGGCCTTGTTGGACACCCTGCAGGACCCCGTGCAGGTCACGCGGATGGCTGCAAGGCGGGGACCGTGTGAGCCGCAGGCAGGTGCTGGCGCGGGGCCCTCCCTAGCCCCAGCATAGGCATTCAGGCAGGACTGATGAGACCCAGGGTCTCCCAGCAGGCAGCGCCGATGAGACCCAGGGTCTCCCAGCAGGCAGCACCGATGAGACCCAGGGTCTCCCAGCATAGGCATTCAGGCAGGACTGATGAGACCCAGGATCACCCAGCGAGGCTCTGGGAAGGCCAGTGCGCAGCCGGCTGCCCTCCAGAGGACACTGCCTGCCTCTTCCACTTCCCGCGGTGCTCCCACCGAGCCGGGGTGCTGAGGCACAGGGCTCCACACGTCCTGCAGTCCAGAACAGGAAGTCCCTGACGGTCACCCAGTTGACCCCTGGGCAAACCCCAGCCCCTTGACCCTGCACCAGACCCTAGAAAACCCCTTCCCTGCAAGGGAAGCTTAAGAAACCTTTGGTGAACAGAGGCGGGTGGGGCAGCTGACCTTCAACCCCACCTTCCTGCTGCCTCACAGGCATGTCAGTGAGGCTGGGAGGCACCCCTCCAGGCACCAGGAAGCTACCTATTAGCCCTCATGCAGCAGGAATGTGGTCAGACTCGCCTGAGAAAATAGGAGACCAGCAGTCTGGCACGCCAGAGGGTGGGGACACCTTGGCTCCTGGTCCAGAACTGCCCAGGAGCGCTGATTTCTGCATTGAGGTGGCTGGGCCTTCCCTCTGCTCCCAGGGGAAGCCCACAGACAGGAACCAGGCAGCAGGTCACTGCCCCTGTCCAGGCCGTGCTCAGGAACTCAAACTGCTCAGTCCAGAGCCCACTACCTCAGTCAGAAGGCTGTGGCTGGACCTGCCACAGCCAAGGCTGGTCACCGGAGGGGACACCACAGCTGGAGGCCCGCAGGCCAGGGGGTGGGGACACAATGACAGGTAGCCCCACGGCTCCCTCCTTCCTTCCTCTCCCTGCAAGCTGAGTCAAGACCAGAGATTTAGCCTGTCTGCCAGCCGCCCTTCCTCCCCTGAACTGAGGGATTAGTGAAGGAAGGCAGCTCGGAATCTGATACCTTCCTGACGTAGCCACCAGGCAGAAGGCGGTGTCTCGAGTGCCCGGGCTGGGGGAGGCAGTGGCACCAGCTCTGTCCCCGGCTCCCCAGGTGGGCCCCACCTTGCTGACAGGGGACAGGCCTGCTGCGGGTCACCCACAGTGCGCTGGGCTGCCCTCCACGAACCCCTGGCTCCCCCTCCGCCCCGTCGGCACTTCCAGTGACTGGCCTCAGCCTCCATGCCAGCGCAGAGTCACTGCCAGGACCTCAGCCCTAATTTCTCATCTCTGCTCCACCGGCCATCCCCTCCGAGGGCCAGACCTGGAACTGTTCCCTCTGGAAGTCCGAAGGCACACCAGCAGCGCGCCTGCAGACCAGCACGGCCCAGGAGATGCAGCAAGGAACAGACAGAAAAGCGGAAGCCGGCCTGGAAGACACCCTAGCGGAGTCCAGACACTGTACTGCTTGAAACTCCCCGTGGAGAAGGCGTCCCCCCCCACCGGCAAATCAGGCTGGCCTGGAACGCTGGGGACGGCAGAATATGCTGGAAGAAGCGCAGTGGTCCCTACGCTGGCCTGGTGCCGGCCGGGCACTGTCAAGTGACCCCAGTGGATGGACACGGAGCTGAAGAACCACCCAAAGACTTCGGCCCAAAATCTTGACTCACAACAGCATGAGTTAAAATGGTTGCTTTAAACCACTGAGGTTAGGGGTGATGTGCTACTTAAGGGTGACTGTCGCATAGCAGCAGATAAAGGAATAGCGGTCTAACCTCACTAGAACTCAAGGAAACTCAGGTGACTTCCCATTCTAACCCATCAGGTTGGCAAATGTTTGACGGGTTACAGCCGGGTCTAATAGAGAGACCCTTGCTTACGGCGGTCAGACTGTCGGCCGACACGGGGGCCTGGAGGCGAAGCCGACAGATCTCTGCAGATTTTACACACAGGTTCCAGGGCCCAGCAGTTCCCCTTAGACTCCCACCCTGTTTACTCAGGCGCCCCCAGCAATGCTCCTCATAACGGCAAACCAGCTAGGCACAGCCTCCAGGTCCAACAGCAGGGCGGATAGACCAGGCACATGCTCAGCCAGAACCCAGCTCCAGCATTAAGGTGAACAAGCCACGGTGGCACCTGGCCCCAGAAAAACAGACCGACCCTTGGTTATCCCAGGCGGGCATGAACTGCTCAACCTTCCCCATGATCGGGCCACAGCCTCCTCTGCAAACAGGCTGAGCCCTCTTCGGGGACCCTGCCTGTGGGAGCCATCACCAGCCTGGGGTCAGATGGCCCATCCCTGCGCGTGCTCTCCTCCGCAGGGGAGCGGTGGAGACGCAGGGA
This sequence comes from Budorcas taxicolor, assembly GCF_023091745.1. NCBI lineage: Eukaryota > Metazoa > Chordata > Mammalia > Artiodactyla > Bovidae > Budorcas > Budorcas taxicolor. Next base: position 165,719,992 of record NC_068920.1, on the reverse strand, counting down.
GAGCCTCAGGTCTCCTCGGTCCTCCAAGGAGGACCGTCACATGGATCCTGTGCCAGAGTGACCTCTGGAACTTCTTGAGCCAGCACGCTCACCTGCCAGCAGCCTCCTCCCAGGCACCACCTGCAATCTGACCATGACGATCTCTGTGTCCCCACCTCCGCCAGCTCCCACAGACCTGGGTGGCCCAGCTTCCGCCGCACCCTCTCACTGCAGCTCTGGCTGGAGAGCTGCTTCCTTCTGTCCCGTTTCCAAATCTGTAACACCTGAGGAATGACGACGCCCACCTCCCAGTGTTCCCGGGACTCAAGGACTCGTGGGTTGGTCCTTGGGAAGTGGGAAAGGCCTCTGGCCCAGGATGAGAGCGCAGTGAGTCGCCAGAGCCAGGGGCTGGCTGCTGCTGTCGTCCAGGCATCGCCCTCCCCTGTTGAGAGCAGAACACAGGCCAGCCCCGCCTGACCCCCGCCTGACCCTCTGACTGGGCTGGACCCAGGCTCCAGGGAAGCACCTCCTTCCCCAGCTGTCTTCCACATGAGCCCCCAGGGCTGACTGCAGATCAACACGGAGTCTCCTTAGCCAAGTGCTTAGAGGCCTGCCGCCTCCCAGCCTCCACGTCCTGCTGGGGGCCTCCCTGCTGCATCACTGGCTGGTTGCAGGAGCTCAGTTCAGTTCAGTTCAGTCGCTCAGTCATGTCCGACTCTTTGCAACCCCAGGGACTGCAGCATGGCAGGCGTCCCTGTCCATCACCCACTCCCGGATCCTACCCAAACTCACGTCCATTGAGTCGGTGATGCCATCCAATCATCTCATCCTCTGTCGTCCCCTTCTCCTCCTGCCTTCAATCTTTCCCAGCATCAGGGTCTTTTCACCTGAGTCAGCTCTTCGCATCAGGGGGCCAAAGTATTGGAGTTTCAGCTTCAACATCAGTCCTTCCAATGAATATTCAGGACTGACTTCCTTTAGGACGATTCCGTTTAGGAAGGAAACCCTAGGGGCCCTGCTCCTATGGATGCTGGAGCGCAACAAGTATCTTTTGGGTGAAAGTTAAAAACAGCCATGGGGGCTTCCCTGGTGGCTCATCTGGTGAAGAGCTCACCTGCAAAGGCGGGAGACGAGGATTCGATGCCTGATCCAGGGAGATCCCCCCTGCCTCGGAGCAACAAGCCTGAGCACTGTGACTACCGAGCCTGCGCTCTAGAGGCCGGGAGCTGCAGCCCGTGTGCCCCCGGAGCGTGCGCCCCCGGAGCGTGCGCCCCCGGAGCCTGTGCCCCCTGGAGCCTGTGCCCCCGGAGCCTGTGCCCCTCAACAAGAGAAGCCGCCGCAGTGAGAAGCCCAAGCACCGCAACCAGGGCGCAGCCGCTGCTCGCCACAAGCAGAGCAAAGCCCGTGCGGCAGTGAAGACCCAGCACAGCCACAGACCAACATGAAAGTCAAAATTAAAAACTCAGCCTGTCCTCTCTCACCCCTCGGCCTACCCCTGGGGGCAGCCTGGATAAAGCCCTCTCTGGCCCGAGGCCCCCGCTCCGCTGGGAGCACCTTACAGTCAGGACCGTCAGCAGGGTCTCCAGCCTGCTGCGACCCAGCTGTCCATTTACCCACATCCCACCCACCATGTGGAGGCTGGAAGGCTCTGCCCAGCCCAGGTTAGTCGTGCACAGCTCGGGCCACTCCTCCACTATAGTTACCCTGGACCCCAGCTACGGGGGACGACAGGTCAGCAGACGGTCAGCAGGCCAGATGGGGAGCTCCGCGTGGGATCTCATAGGGTCTGTCTGTCCTCAGGCCTGCCCCTCCTTTCTGTGCCCCGCCGGCTGCACTCACCTCTCACCACCAGCTTGTGCCCCAGAGAAAAGATGCACCAGCCGCGGAGCCCCTGCCAACCACACCTACCCAACCAACTCAACCCCAAACTCCCAAGTGTGGAGACATTAAAAGGGGGGGGGGGGGGGGCCACCTGTCCAGGATGAGGCAGTAGCTGCCCAGAAAGGAGGACAGTGGCTCTCTGTCCTCAGGGGCACCCCATGTGCTGGTCAACCCCACGGGCGAGCCTGGGCGTCCAGAAGGAAGCCCCTGCAGCTATGGTTCTAGCCAATCAGCCCCGAGGTAGAGAAGCACCCCAGGACAGACACGCCACACAGCCTCACTCACCCTTAGCGCGGGGCTCATGAAAGAGGCCCAGCCCCCGACTGCGTCCTCGTCCACCGCCCGGGTGTGAGGTCCCCCAAAGGGCCCCGTCCACACCTCAGGCAGCAGACCAGGCCGGCGCCGTCAGGGAGCCCTAGCAAGGGCCGCCGCAGCAACCGGATCCCGGGTCTCAAAGTCCCAGCTGTCTGCGCCAGCAGAGAGACCGGATCGGAGGGCTCAGGTTCGGGTCCCAGATGCTCCCTGGGTTGGGCCCTGCGGCGCGCGGGGATAAGCAAGACCCTCTCAGCCCTCAGGGCCTGGCTGGGTGTCAGCAGGGCCCCGCGGCCCGGCCGGGGACCCGCACACTCGGGGGGGCTGCCTGAGTGTCTGGGGGAGAAAGCGAGCGCGAGCCGGGCTCGAGGGGAGGGCCCCGCAGGTGCGGGGCGCAGTGGATCGGAGACCCGACAGGGAAAGTCAGGTCGGAGGCGTCGCGGGTCCAGGTCAGAGCGGCCTTCGGCAAACCAGAAGGGCTCGAAGCCGCGGCCCCGAGTCTGGCCGCCCCTTGGCGGAAGGACAGGAAGGGCAGATGCGGAAGGACTGGGCCACCCTCGCTTCCCTGCTCCGCCCCGCCCGGCGCCGGCCTCCCACCCCGCGGCCCGCCGCCCGCCCGGCGGCCCCGCAGCCCTCCCCGCCCCGGTCGGACGAGAGCCCCCGGCCGCAGAGGTCCCGCGCTCCGCGCCCGCTCGGCCGCTCCGGGGCGCCGCCCGCTCGCCGCAGGTGCGGCCCTCCCCGGACCCCGCGCCCACCTCGGAAGGGCAGCGGCGCCGCCAGGCGCACGCGCACGGCCCCCACCAGCGGCTCCCCCGGGCTGTAGACGACGCGGCCGTGGTTCAGGCGGACCTCGAAGAGCTGCACCCGCCCCATCCCGCGGCCCTGCCGGGCGGCCGCACTGAGCCGCCTTCGCCCCCGCCCCGCCGGCGCCGCGGCCGCCGCGCTCCCAGCCCCGCCCTCCGCCGGCCCCGCCCCCGCCGGCCACACCCCCGACACGCCCCGTTCGTCCAGGCCACGCCCCCACCGCCGCGCCACGCCCCCTCCAACGTTCGCACCCCGGTCCCCGCGCCCCGCCCCTTAGCCTGCCCGGCCTCTCCCCGGCCGTTCCCCCTTCTCGTCCCCAGCCCTCCCTCCCCCCGGGCTCCCCAACGCCCCCGCCCGCTCCAGCCCTGCCCCCAGCCGCGCCTGGGTCGGCCCGCCCGGCCTCTCCCCGCCCACCCCCCGGCCCGCCTAGCGCAGCTCCCGCGCAGCTCCCGCGCAGCTCCCGCGCAGCTCCCGCGCAGCTCCCGCGCAGCTCCAGCGCAGCTCGCGGGAGCCCGGCGCACCTGCGCCCCCTGCCGCCCCACCTGTCGAGGGGCGGCCCGGGCCGGCCCCCACCCCAGGCTCCGCCCAGGGGTCGCCCCCGCCCCGCCGGAGGTCTCCAGGCTGGGCTCGTGTCCCGGGCGGTGGGCGCTTGGTCGGCCGCGAGGAGCGGGGCGTGGTGAGGGGGTGAGGACAGAGAAGGCGGTGCTGGGCGCCTCCTGGCTGCGTAAATACCGGGTTGCTGTAAGGAGGGCGTCAGGATGATGCCAGGTGTTTGTCCAGAACAGCTAGGCGGAACGGGTGGCATTTTTTGGTGGAGACACAAGCTATTTTGGAAGAAAATCATGACCGGCAGAGGCAGAGGCGCTCGTCAGGCACCTGAGTGAACTGGCACTTCTAGGCATGAGTCGGGGGGGCACGAAGGACGAAAGATTTGTCAGAGACATGTTTGTACCTGGTGACTCTATTCAGGACGCTGAAGGCATCAGAATCGGGGTTGAGAACCGCAGAAACCTAATCTAGGCCTCCAGCGACAAACAGAGGCCTTAGTCTTATAGGCTGAGGGGTCCCGGAGGCCAGGGCGATCCTGAGACCAGGGCTCTCCAGGGCTCTCTCAGGCTCCAGGCCCACCTGGCCCACCTGGGACTCTGATGAGGCAAGAGGGAGCCTCTGGTTGGCTGGTCTGACACTTTGCTGTCAGGGGCGTGCAAATGGGGGAACCTCTGAACCAGGAGTTTGTGATGGTGAGAAATTGTGGGAAGCCCTAACATGCTGAATATCCATGGCAGAAATCAAAGAGGAAGTGTTTGAGGAAACAGGGCGAGAGAGTGTGCTGGCTGCTGCAGAGATGGAGGCAGAAACAGGGGCCTTTATCCCAGGCCACCTCTATTTCCCGCAGTTGGCCCCTGGTAGGGCTCTGCACACGCCTTACTCCGACCCTGCCCCACCCGTCCCCCTCCAGAAGCTCTGCTGCTACGTCCTCCTGTCCACCGTCACCACCTGACATCCCATTTCTCTAAACATTCCTTTCCTCTTGTTCTCAGAACCCAGGCTTCTCCTGGCAGCTCTAAAGTATAAATGCTTATTTTCAAACAATGCGTCTACCTCTGGGCCTGCAAGTGGGGTGAACTCCTGGCTCTTTATGACTGCTTCCAGACCATTTGCCCCTTCACCCGACTAACTTCCAGCTGTAACTCTCATCTTCTCAGAGTAATATTCCATCCCGCACCCCTGGCGCTGTTACTGTTACTCTCAGAGTCGAGGCCCACCTCCCCTTACTCCTCGGGGAGTTCAGCGCCCGACTCACTCACTCCCTGCCGCTCTCTCCCCAGTGCCACCGGTGCCGGAATTCTGACCTCAGAGTCCGCATAGCTTCCCTCCAGTTTTCATTCCTGGCCTATATCTGAACATCTAGGATATGTTGTAATCAGCTATGGTAAGGTGACAGACACAGAGCCAACTGCCTTGAAAGAAGCATTCAAAGCTTACACTTCCCAAGAGGGGCAAGCCACTCAATGCAGGGCTGCCTGGGGAAGCACCAGTGTCAGCTGGGAGCGGGAGGAGGGACGAGAGCTTGGCCAGAGCCTTGCCTGTGTTTTCAGTGGGCAGGAGGGAGGCGGGCAAGTTTCCGCAAGCTGAGGATTGGGTAGTGAATAATTTCAGTGATCTACTGTTGTCCAGTACCTGGCCCTGGGTGATTGGCCTGGTGTGCAATGAAAGGAGGTGGTTGGGGTGTGGGCTCTGGACCGGTCGGTGTGCATGTGAAAGCTGTGTTGGCAGGTGAGTTGTTTGCTGTCTCTAGGAATTAGCCAGCCTGGGAGGGGCAGTCTCTCCCCAGCCAGCAAGGCCCTCAAGATGTCAAAGCATCAAAGACAGAAAATAAAAAGCATGATCGATGCAGTGCTCATCCCCCCGAGCCTGTCCTCCGAGAACCCTCCCCAGCAGCCTCTCCTGCAGCTTAACGTTTGTCTGAACAGCATCTCCCAACAGCTCTCCTCACCCCTTCCCACTCTCACTGTGGCTCCCGTCAGCAGGTGGACTCCATCGCCTCTTGTTGAATGGGTCCGGCCCCTTGACTTGCTTCAACTGCCAGAAAGAGAGATGCCGCGTGACTTTCAGGCTCTAAGGAGGGCTCGCAGCTTCTGCTTTCATTCCCCGAGGGTCCTGAGGTCCACGTGACAGTATCTGGCTACTGCTCTGGAGTGATCCCCTGGGGGTGGGGGAAGCCAGGACGTGAGAGTCAGACTTCCCATCTCACTCACACACCCTGACTGAGGCTGCAGCAGGGACCCCGACTGTCCCAGCCATCTAACGAGCCACCCCAATTCACTGCTTACTCTGAAAACGAATGGTGGCCTCCTGCAGAAGGTCCCAGGCATGCGCGACTGCACTCAGGGCCCGACCCTGCAGCAGGCCAGCGCACGCCCACAGCTCCGCTGGAGCCTGCTGGACACACACAGGTAAGCCTGGGTCCGTCTCCTGTGGGGTCACGGCCTCTTCCTCCCGGGGCCTGGTGTGCACAAGGGTTTGTTTGTGCCTCCAAGAGACTGTTTCCGAGTCCTGTGTAAGTTCTGTAATCAAATCCCACTGGCCTCTAAAGTCAAATTCCCTGGGTGTTCTGAGTCCTTTGCCAGATTCCCGGGTTGGGAAATCTGTTGTGGGTCCTAGAGCTTTCTGAACAGTACGAGAATTTCTTTGCTATAATTGTTCTGCAGTTTGTGGGTCGTCTGCTCGGTGGCTCCGTGGTGGGTTAATGGTGACCCCCCGCAAGAGGCTTATGCCACAGGCCGTCTGGCCCAGGGCTCCGGCACCCGGAGCCCCTGCCCCTGTGGCAGGCCACTGATGACCTGCACTTCTGCAGGAGACACTCAAACACAGTTCTGGCTCAGTCTCTGGGGTCTCTGGGTCCCGGTGCGCATATGGTTTTGTTTGAGTCCTCCGAGCCTCTCTGGCGGATATGGGGTTTGATTCTAAATGAGATTTCACCCTCCTATCATCTTGCTGGGGCTTTTCCTTCGCCTGTGGATGTGGGGTATCTTTTTTTGCTGGGATCCAACATTCTCCTGTTGACGGTTGTTCAGCACTTCAGCTCAGTCGCTCAGTCGTGTCTGACTCTGTGCAACCCCATGGACTGCAGCAGGCCAGGCCTCCCTGTCCATCACCAACACCCAGAGTTTACTCAAACTCATGTCCGTTGAGTCTGTGATGCCATCCAACTATCTCATCCTCTGTCATCCCCTTCTCCTCCTGCCCTCAATCTTTCCCAGCATCAGGGTCTTTTCCAGTGAGTCGGTTCTTTGCATCAGGTGGCCGAGTATTGGAGTTTCAGATTCAGCCTCAGTCCTTCCAATGAATATTCAGGACTGGTTTTCCTTAGGATGGACTGGTTGGATCTCCTTGCAGTCCAAGGGACTCCCAAGAGTCTTCTCCAACACCACAGTTCAAAAGCATCAATTCTTCGGCTCTCAGCTTTCTTTATAGTCCAACTCTCACATCCATAATGACTACTGGGAAAACCATATCTTTGATTAGATGGACCTTTGTCAGCAAAATAATGTCTCTGCTTTTTAATATGATGTCTAGCTTGGTCATAACTTTTTTTCCAAGGAGCAAGTGTCATTTAATTTCATGGCTGCAGTCTCCATCTAAGGTGATTTTTGAGCCCCCCAAAATAAAGCCTATCACTATTTCCATTGTTTCCCCATCTATTTCCCATGAAGTGATGGGACCAGATGCCATGATCTTCGTTTTCTGAATGTTGAGCTTTAAGCCAACTTTTCACTCTCCTCTTTCACTTTCATCAAGAGGCTTTTTAGTTCCTCTTCACTTTCTGCCATAAGGGTGGTATCATCTGCACATCTGAGGTTATGGATATTTCTCCCGGCAATCTTGATTCCAGCTTGTGCTTCCTCCAGCCCAGTGTTTCTCATGATGTACTCTGCATAGAAGTTAAATAAGCAGGGTGACAACATACACCATTGACGTGCTCCTTTCCCTATTTGGAACCTGTCTGTTGGTCCATGTCCATTTCTAACTGCTGCTTCCACAGTCAGAACTGGCTCTTCAGCACTGAGCCGTAATTGTGGCATTCTTGCAGCAGAGGACGCGCGCAGCTCCTTCTGCTCTGCCGCCTTAAGGATTAACCTCGCCTCCACCACAGTTTGGTCTCAGGTCAGACAACAGGGAGGGACACAGCCCCGCCCATCAACAGAAAATTGGATTGGAGATTTACTGAGCAGGCCCTGCCCATCAGAACAACACCTGGTTTCCTCTGAGTCAGTCTCTCCTAACAGGAACCTCCTTTATCTTAACCCTAAGCCTCTTATGGGGTTCTCAAGGCAAGAATACTGAAGTGGCCTGCCATTCCCTTCTCCAGTGGACCACATTCTGTCAGGCCTCTCCACCATGACCCGCCTGTCTTGGGTTGCCCCGCGGGCATGGCTTGGTTTCACTGAATTAGACAAGGCTGTGGTCCTAGTGTGATTAGACTGTTCAAGTCTATGCCCCAACCAGTAATGCTGAAGAAGCTGAAGTTGAACGGTGCTATGAAGACCTACAAGACCTTTTAGAACTAACACCCAAAAAAGATGTCCTTTTCTTTATAGGGGACTGGAATGCAAAAGTAGGAAGTCAAGAAACACCTGGAGTAACAGGCAAATTTGGCCTTGGAATGTGGAATGAAGCAGGGCAAAGACTAATAGAGTTTTGCCAAGAAAACGCACTGGTCATAGCAAACACCCTCTTCCAACAACACAAGAGAAGACTCTGCACATGGACATCACCACATGGTCAACACTGAAATCAGATTGATTATATTCTTTGCAGCCAAAGATGGAGAAGCTCTATACAGTCAACAAAAACAAGACCGGGAGCTGACTGAGGCTCAGTTCATGAACTCCTTATTGCCAAATTCAGACTTAAATTGAAGAAAGTAGGGAAAACCGCTAGACCATTTAGGTATGACCTAAATCAAATCCCTTATGATTCTACAGTGGAAATGAAAAATAGATTTAAGGGCCTAGATCTGATAGAAAGAGTGCCTGATGAACTATGGAACGAGGTTCGTGACATTGTACAGGAGACAGGGATCAAGACCATCCCCATGGAAAAGAAATGCAAAAAGGCAAAATGGCTGTCTCATGAAGCCTTAAAAATAGCTGAGAAAAGAAGAGAAGTGAAAAGCAAAGGAGAAAAGGAAAGATATAAGCGTCTGAATGCAGAGTTCCAAAGAAGAGCAAGAAGAGATAAGAAAGCCTTCTTCAGCGATCAATGCAAATAAATAGAGGAAAAGAACAGAATGGGAAAGACTAGAGATCTCTTCAAGAAAATTAGAGATACCAAAGGAACGTTTCATGCAAAGATGGTCTCGATAAAGGACAGAAATGGTACGGACCTAACAGAAGCAGAAGATATTAAGAAGAGGTGGCAAGAATACACGGAAGAACTGTACAGAAAAGATCTTCACGACCAAGATAATCACGATGGTGTGATCACTCATCTATAGCCAGACATCCTGGAATGTGAAGTCAAGTGGGCCTTAGAAAGCATCACTATGAACAAAGCTAGTGGAGGTGATGGAATTCCAGTTGAGCTGTTTCAAATCCTAAAAGATAATGCTGTGAAAGTGCTGCACTCAATATGCCAGCAAATTTGGAAAACTCAGCAGTGGCCACAGGACTGGAAAAGGTTAGTTTTCATTCCAATCCCAAAGAAAGGCAATGCCAAAGAATGCTCAAACTACCGCACAATTGCACTCATCTCACACGCTAGTAAAGTAATGCTCAAAATTCTCCAAGCCACGCTTCAACAATATGTGAACCGTGAACTTCCAGATGTTCAAGCTGGTTTTAGAAAAGGGAGAGGAACCAGAGATCAAATTGCCAACATCCGCTGGATCATGGAAAAAACAAGAGAGTTCCAGAAAAACATCTATTTCTGCTTTATTGACTATGCCAAAGCCTTTGACTGTGTGGATCACAATAAACTGTGAAAAATTCTGAAAGAGATGGGAATACCAGACCACCTAACCTGCCTCTTGAGAAATCTGTATGCAGGTCAAGAAGCAACAATAGAACTGGACATGGAACAACAGACTGGCTCCAAATAGGAAAAGGAGTACGTCAAGGCTGCATATTGTCACCCTGCTTATTTAACTTATATGCAGAGTACATCATGAGAAACGCTGGACTGGAAGAAACACAAGCTGGAATCAAGATTGCTGGGAGAAATATCAATAACCTCAGATATGCAGATGACACCACCCTTATGGCAGAAAGTGAAGAGGAACTGAAAAGCCTCTTGATGAAAATGAAAGAGGAGAGTGAAAAAGCTGGCTTAAAGCTCAACATTCAGAAAACGAAGATCATGGCATCCAGTCCAAAACTTCATGGGAAATAGATGGGGAAACAGTAGAAACAGTGTCAGGCTTTATTTTTGGGGGCTCCAAAATCACTGCAGATGGTCACTGCAGCCATGAAATTAAAAGATGCTTACTCCTTGGAAGAACAGTTATGACCAACCTAGATAGCATATTCAAAACCAGAGACATTACTTTGCCAACAAAGGTCCATCTAGTCAAGGCTATGGCTTTTCCAATAGTCGTGTATGGATGTGAGAGTTGGACTGTGAAGAAGGCTGAGCGCCGAAGAATTGATGCTTTTGAACTGTGGTGTTGGAGAAGACTCTTGAGAGTCCCTTGGACTGCAAGGAGATCCAACCAGTCCATTCTGAAGGAGATCAGTCCTGGGTGTTCTTTGGAAGGAATGATGCTAAAGCTGAAGCTCCAGTACTTTGGCCACGTCATGTGAAGAGTTGACTCATTGGAAAAGACTCTGATGCTGGGAGGGATTGGGGGCAGGAGGAGAAGGGGACGACCGAGGATGAGATGGCTGGATGGCATCACGGACTCGATGGACGTTGAGTCTGAGTGAACTCCGGGAGTTGGTGATGGAGAAGGAGGCCTGGCGTCCTGCGATTCATGGGGTTGCAGAGAGTCGGACACGACTGAGCGACTGAACTGAACTGAACTGAAGCCTCTTATCCTTCTCTGTCAGAGGGCAGACAGACAGAATGAAAACCACAATCACAAAAAAACTAATCAAACTGATCACATGGGCCACAGCCTTGTCTAACTCAATGAAACTATGAGCCATGCCATCCATGTAGGAACATCCAAGATGGGCGGGTCATGGTGGAGAGGCCTGACAGAATGTGGTCTGCTGGAGAAGGGAGTGGCAAACCACTGCAGTATTCTTGCCTTGAGAACCCCATGAACAGTATGAAAGGCAAAATGATAGGATACTGAGAGAGGAACTCCCCAGGTCAGTAGGTGCCCAATATGCTACTGGAGGTCAGTGGAGAAATAACTCCAGAAAGAATGAAGGGATGGAGCCAAAGCAAAAACAATACCCAGCTGTGGATGTGACTGATAATGGAAGCAAGGTCCAATGCTGTAAAGAGCAATATTGCATAGGAACCTGGAATGTTAGATCCATGAATCAAGGTAAATTAGAAATGGTCAAACAGGAGATGGCAAGAATGAACATAGATATTTTAGGAATCAGTGAACTAAAATGGACTGGAATGAGGGAATTTAATTCAGATGACCATTATATTTACTACTGAGGGCAAGAATCCCTTAGAAGAAATGGAGTAGCCCTCATAGTCAACAAAAGAGTCTGAAATGCAGTACTTGGGGCTCTCTCAAAAATGACTGATTTCAGTTCATTTCCAAGGCAAACCATTCAGTAGCTCAATAATCCAAGTCTATGCCCCAAAGAGTAACGCTGTAGAAGCTGAAGTTAAGAGTTCCTGTGAAGACCTACAAGACCTTCTACAACTAACACCCAAAAATGAGGTCCTTTTCATCATGCAGGACTGGAATGCAGAAGTAGAAAGTCAAGAGATACCTGGAGTAACAGGCGATTTTGCCTTGGAGTACAGAATGAAGCAGGATAAAGGCCAATGGAGTTTTGTAAAGAAAATGCACTGGTCATAGCAAAACACCCTCTTCCAACAACACAAGAGAAGACTCTACACATGGACATCACCAGATGGTCAACACCGAAATCAGATTGATTATATTCTTTGCAGCCAAAGATGGAGAAGCTCTATACAGTCAGCAAAAACAAGACCGGGAGCTGACTGTGGCTCAGATCATGAACTCTTTATTGCCAAATTCAGAGTGAAATTGAAGAAAGTAGGGAAAACCACTAGACCATTCAGGTATGACCTAAATCAAATCCCTTATGATAACACAGTGGAAGTGAGAAATAGATTCAAGGGATTAGATCTGATAGATAGAGTGCCTGAAGAACAGTGGACAGAGGTTTGTGACACTGAACAGGAGGCAGTGATCAAGACCATCCCCAAGAAAAAGAAATGCAAAAAGGCAAAATGGTTGTCTCACGAAGCCTTAAAAATAGCTGAGAAAAGAATAGAAGTGAAAGGAAAAGGAGAACAGGAAAGATACACCCGTCTGAATGCAGAGTTCCAGAGAATAGCAAGGAGAGACATGAAAGCCTTCCTCAGTGATCAATGCAAAGAAATAGAGGAAAACAACAGAATGGGAAAGACTAGAGATCTCTTCAAGAAAATTAGAGATACCAAAGGAACATTTCATGCAAAATGGGCTCGATAAAGGACAGAAATGGTATGGACCTAATGGAAGCAAAAGATATTAAGAAGAAGCGGCAAGAATACACAGAAGAACTATACAAAAAAGATATTCATGACCCAGATAATCACAATGGTGTGATCACTCACCTAGAGCCAGACACCCTGGAATGCACAGTTAAGTGGGCCTTAGGAAGCCTCACTATGAACAAAGCTAGTGGAGGTGATGGATTTCCAGTTGAGCTATTTCAAATCCTAAAAGATGGTGCTGTTAAAGTACTGCACTCAATATGCCAGAAAATTTGAAACTCAGCAGTAGCCACAAGACTGGAAAAGGTCGGTTTTCATTCCAATCACAAAGAAAGGCAATGCCGAAGAATGTTCAAACTACCACACAATTGCACTCATCTCACACACTAGCAAATGCTCAAAAATCTCCAAGCCAGGCTTCAGCAGTACGTGAACCATGAACACCGAGATGTTCAAGCTGGATTTAGAAAAGGCAGAGGAACCAGAGATCAAATTGCCAACATCTGTTGGATCATTGAAAAAGGAAGAGAGTTTCAGAAAAACATCTGCTTCTGTTTTATTGACTATGCCAAAGCCTTTGACTGTGTGGATCACAACAAACTGTGGATAATAGCAAACCGCCTTACTTGCCTCCAGAGAAATCTGTATGCAGGTCAAGAAGCAAAAGTTAGAACTGGACATGGAACAACAGACTGTTTCCAAATCGGGAAAGGAGTACGTCAAGGTTGTATATTGTCACACTGTTTGTGTAACTTATATGCAGTATATATCATGAGAAACGCTGGGCTGGATGAAGCACAATCTGGAATCAAGATTGCCGGGAGAAATATCAATAACTTCAGATATGCAGATGACACCACCCTTATGGCAGAAAGTGAAGAAGAACTAAAGAGCCTCTTGATGAAAGTGAAAGAGGAGAGTGAAAATTTTGGCTTAAAGCTCAACATTCAGAAAACGAAGATCATGGCATCCGGTCCCAGTGCTTCATGGGGAAGCAAATGGAAACAGTGTCAGACTTTATTTTGGGGGGCTCCAAAATCACTGCAGATGGTGACTGCAGCCATGAAATTAAAAGACGCTTGCTCCTGGGAAGAGAAGTTATGACCAACCGAGACAGTGTATTAAAAAGCAGAGACATTACTTTGCTGACAAAGGTCCATCTAGTCAAAGCTATGGTTTTTCCAGTGGTCATGTATGGATGTGAGAGTTGGGCTATAAAAAAAGCTAAACACCAAAGAATTGATGCTTTTGATCTGTGGTGTGGGAGAAGACTCTTGAGGGTCCTTTGAACTGCAAGGAGATCCAACCAGTCCATCCTAAAGGAGATCAGTCCTGAATGTTGATTGGAAGGATTGATGCCGAAGCTGAAACTCCAATACTTTGGCCACCTAATACAAAGAACCGACTCCTTGAAAAGCCCTTGAGGCTGGCAAAGATGAAGGCAGGAGGAGAAGGGGACGACAGAGGATGAGATGGCTGGATGGCATCACTGAGTCATTAGACGTGAGTTTGAGCAGGCTCAAGGTGTTGGTGATTGACACGAAAGCCTGGCATGCTGTGGTCCATGGGGTCCCAAAGAGTCAGACACGACTGAGTAACTGACCTGAGTGTTGCATCAATCATTGAGAAAACAAGAGAATACCAGAAAAACATTTACTTCTGCTTTACTGATTACACCAAAGCCTTTGACTGTACATCACCACAAACTGTGGACAATTCTTAAAGAGTTGGGAGTACCAGACCAGCTTCCCTGCCTCCCGAGAAACCTGTATGCAGGTCAGGAAGCAACAGTTAGAGCTGGACATGCAACGACAGGCTAGTTCCAAATGGGAAAGGAGCAGTTCAAGGCTGTATATTGTCACCTTGTTAACAAGTTTCACTTCACTTATCTAACTTATATGCAGAGGACATCGTGTGAAATGCCAGGCTGGATGAAGCATAAGCTAGAATCAAGATTGCCACAAGAAATATCGATAACTTCAGATACGCAGATGACACCACCCTTATGGCAGAAAGTGAAGAAGAACTAAAGAGCCTCTTGATGAAAGTGAAAGAGGAGAGTGAAAACGCTGCCTTAAAGCTCAATACTCAATAAAACGAAGATCATGGCATCCAGCCCATCACTTCATGGCAAGTAGATGGGGAAACAATGGAAACAGTGACAGACTTTATTTCCTTGGGCTCCAAAATCACTGCAGATGGTGACTGCAGCCATGAAATTAAAAGACGCTTGCTCCTTGGAAGAAAAGCTATGACCAACCTGGACAGCATATTAAAAAGCAGAGACTTTACTTTGCTGACAAAGGTCTGTCTAGTCAAAGCTATGGTTTTTGCAGTGGTCATGTATGGATGTGAGAGCTGGACTATAAAGAAAGCTGAGCACCAAAGATTTTTGAACTGTGGTGCTGGAGAAGACTCTTGAAAGTCCTTTGGACTACAAGGAGATCCAACCAGTCCATCCTAAAGGAAATCAGTTCTGGATATTCATTGGGAGGACCAATGTTGAAGCTGAAACTCCAGCACTTTGGCCACCTGATGCGAAGAACTGACTCCTTGGAAAAGACCCTGATGCTGGGAAAGATTGAAGATGGGAGGAGACGGAGGTGACAGAGGAGGAGATGGTTGGATGGCATCACCTACTCGATGGATGTGAGTTTGAGTAGACTCCGGGAGTTGGTAGTGGACAGGGAGGCCTAGCGGGCTGCAGTCCATGGGGTCCCAAAGAGTCGGACAGGACTGAGTGACTGAATGAGCTGAGAACTCGGCTGCGTTCAGCCAAGAGGCTCTTCTACTTTGTGTGGTGTCTGTCCCGGTTAAAATGACCTAGATATCGTTTTTGCTGGCGCCTGACACCTTGACCCGTGTGGCTGGGATGGCGATGGCTGGTCAGGTTCCCCTTCCCTGAGGCCTCGCCATATGATTTGCTTCAGGGTCTGCACAGAATGAGGATTTCCAGGTAGTGAGACTGTTTACCTGTGGGCAGGCCCCCGAGAGGGAGAAGATGCAGCTGTCAGTCCTCAGACCTGGCCTCTGAAGCCCCAGACCTTTCTACCAGTTTATGTGTGTCAGAACAGTCAGAAGAGGGAGATCCCTGGCCGGGGTTCAATCCCTGGTCGGGGAACTAAGATTCCGCAATCTGTGAGTCACAGCATAGGACTGTTACAGGAGGGAAGGAACTGGATTGACGGTGACGGTTTGAGACAAACGGGCATGCCAGCCGTCAGCAGGAGAGTCAACCAGCTGAGCCCGATCTCACCGTGGAGTCAGAAAATCAACGGCTGTGTTAGGCCACTGAGTCCTGGGGTTGTTTGTTACGCAGCAGCACGCATCTGGGCCAGACAGTGACATTTAGAAGTGAGAGCCTGCCAGTCACAAAACCCTGAAATGTGGCTCTTTGGAGCCAGGCAGCAGGCGAGCCTGGCAGTCAGTGAGGACTTCCATCCCCAGTGAAGGACAGAGAAGGGCAGGGCTGGGTCAGGATCGGTGGGGAAGTGGAAGACCACCGGCTGTGCTAACAGGGCAGACAGAGGCCAACTGGTTTCTTTCAGTCATTTATGCTAAAGTAAAATAAAGAAAAGACAAATGAACTAAACAAGTAATGTTCCATGTCCCACCAGAAGCTGGAGGAAATATTTCAAGTCAGGTCTTACAACTGGAAAATAAAAATATTTCTCAATCCCAGTCTTTCCAGGTAGCAACTGTCCTCAAGGAAAGAAATGGCATGCTGCGGAAGATTAAACCCAGGGCACTGCCAGCAAAGCACAACTTCAGGGTTAGAAGAAATCAAGGATGTGGTATATGACCCTTTGTTAAAATTGCTGAAAGAGCCCCAGGGGAGTGGTCCCTCACATACGCTCTGAGCCACACAAAAGGGCTTCCAAGTGTCCTGAGGGACGGAGCACACGGCTCGACCTTGACGTTCACAGCAGAAAGGAGCCTCTCAAAGATATTTGCAGGGTGGCTTTCGTCTAATAAAATCTGTTCTAATTTGATACCTAGAAAATCTGCAGTTTTTTTTTTAACAGTTGTATCCGCTTAAACTAAAATGGATGATGTTCAAAATAAAAGAGGCTTCTGGGCCCTCAACTTTCTCCAGAAAAGAAGCAGGCTGAAGAGGCTACTTAGGCTGCAAACATTTCCCCGTGGAAGAGGATGCCTGAGGGGCAGGGCAAACAGGCAGAGAGAGAAGCCCACCCCAGAAGAGGGAGAGGGAGGGCATCACTCGCCCTTAAAGGAGCATTGTGTCTGCTGCGTTTCAACCCTGCCGCGTGCGCGTGGCTACAGGGAGCACGGCCCCCTTTTCCTTTTTGAACAGGGTGTCTATTTACTTTTCCTGTGCTTCCCCATGGAATGTGGGTCTTGCAGGGGCAGGTAACTTGCTTCTGGCTTTGCTGCATGTCGTAAGCCAAGAGCAGTAGTGAGGTGTGGTTTTGGGGTCTTCATGCAGGAGGAACTTGAATCACTAGGGGCCAGAGTGTGGACCGGTGGCGCCCGCCCCCCACCCGCCATAAGCTGTGCTTTCCAGAACTCGTGCTGCTGTGCACACCCTTCCCACACGGATTCCAGGCCTGCCTGCAGGACTTGCTGTGGCCAGCGGATACTAGCAGGAGAGATTCAAGCAGAGGTCCAACAGGACCTGTCACGTAGAGTAGAGCCTCCACGCGGTGAGCGGTGCAGCTCTCCTGGCTAAATAACAGGACACCCCGCCCAGGGCAGGCCACAGGGAAGAGAAATGCGCCCCAGGTGAGTTCTCAGCTGGCTCCAAATGAAGGAAGGGCCCCTGACACTGGGTGGCACAGAAGATCCCCTGTCAGTCACACAACTGTGCAAAGTAATAAGCTGATGTGGTTGGAAGCCAAGAAGTGTGTCACACACCAGCAGATCACAGAGACGTGAGCGTCCCCGGCACCTGTCGCCTCTCGCGAGTCTGCGCGGCTCTGAACCCCTTTCCATCTTTGCTCACCCCTAGATCAGCGGTCCCCGAAGCCCCCCGAGTGCCCTGGGCAGGCACGGGACCAGACTCTTAGGCGCCTCCCTTTGTGCCCGCACCTCTCCACGCTCGCCGGGGTCGCCTCCGTCTTGGCTGCACCCAAGCCTCTTTCGCCTTGCTCTCTCAGGAGCGGCCTGAATAGACTGGAGAAACGCAGTCACCCTGACTGGGCAGATGGCACTGCCGGGCCCGCTGCTGTCTTCTCCTAGCTCCATCCTCGTCCTCTCTCCTGGGGCCAGCTCCCTTCTCACCTTCAGCTGATGGCCTCCTTCTCATCAGAGGAGAACCCCCCAGCTTCCTACATCCACACTCCCTTGCCTCAGACTCCCCTTGGAGCTGTGGCTGAGCGAGCCGCCTGGGCGGCTCCGGGCCAGCCCTCACACTCTGCTCTCGCGCGGCTCACCTCCTTCTCCTCCACGGGCTCATTCCCGCTGGTGGAAAGCCTGCTGTTTCCTTTCCACTGTAAAACCAACAGTTTCTCCGGGCTTGCCTCTTCGTTCTCGCTTTGGTCGTTTCTCTGCTCCCTTTCAGCCAGAACACCTTGAAGAGTAGTTGGCCCCGAGGCATCCCCTTCCATTCCCCCTCAGCCCCCTCAGTCCGGCTTACTCCTCCGCCACGGACACGTTACCCTCGCTGTGCGTTCTGTGCAAATCCGGGATCTCTCAGCAGCACTGGGCAAGGCCGATCTCTGCTTCTCAGCCTAGGACTGTCATCACTTGGCCCACTGCCCTCTCCTGGCTTCCCTCCTACCTGACATCCTCATGCTCTGGACCAGCTCCTCCTTCCAGCCTCCCTTCCCCCTTAGCATGAGAAGATGCAGGGCTCAACCTTTCCCTCTCTATTTGCATTTCCTCCCATGGTGAGCTCGTCCCGTTGTACAGCTTTAAGTAGGAGAAATACGCTGGTGAACATCAGCCTATACGCAGGTATCCGATTGCCTTATAACCTTAGCCTGTGGCATGAGGAAGAAATACATTTTTATCTCGCTAAGCCGCTGAGAATTTAGGGTTGTTTGTTACTGCAGCATAACCAGGGCTATCCTGACTGCTACAAAAGACTGCCATCAAAGGCGGCCCCAACACCGTCATTTCCTAGTCGGGTAGGCTTGCATTGGCTTCCTAGACACCGTGCCTGCTCCCACCCTTCCCTCACCGTCTGCATCAGCTGCCACGATGCACTGAAAAGCTCTTCCTCCTTTCCTATCCTCCAATGGCTCCCTTTTCTGAGTGTAAAAGTCACAGTGCTCCCCAGACCCCACACCCTTCCCAACCTCCACCTCTCTGGCCGTGTGCCCTGTTGCTCTGATGCGTTCATTGGCTCACAGAGACCGCCTCCGCTTTTCAAAAACGCCCAGCTGGGGCCAGATTAGGGCCTTGGCACTGGGCTCTCCCCGCTGCCGGGGATGCTCTTCCCCCGGAGCCCGCATAGCTCACTCCCTCTCTCCCTCCCAGTTTGCTCAGGTTCCTTGGCAGTGAGATCTACCCCGCCTCCACTTTCCCGGGGCCTCCAACTCCCTGAGGCTGGTCTACTCGTTTCCCCACGGCGTTGATCACTTTCTAACAAGGCGAGTAACTCGCTGGTCATGGGCCTTTTCTGCCTCCCTCGCTAGAACAGGAGCAGGGGTTTGCTTGGTGCACTGGTGTAGAGCGGTTTCATTGGGGGTTGGGAGCGAGAGCCAGATGGAGTGGTTGCCGGGAGACAGGTATACCCCCCCCAACCCCCGACCCCGAATCGTCAGGTCTGGGAGTTCCTGTTCGGGAAGGATTTGGAGCAGGCTTTTCAGCGCCCCTTCTCCGAAGCCCAGGGAAGGATCGTGTCACACAAGCATGGGCTATGGGATCCTGATCCCGGCCCATGCGCGGAGGCGGCCAGGGAGAAGGGCGGGCGCAGTTCCCGGTCAGCCAGCAGCGCTCGCTGGGCTCCCACGTTCCGAGGGCACTGGACCCAGCCACGGAGTCATAGGGGCCCCGGGACTCCGGACCCGCGAATCCACCCCGGCCTCCAGCCCTCTGTCCACGGACTTTTCACAGGGAGCCGCAGCCAGCCCCGACCTGCAGGGCCCGGACGGCCCAGGGTGCCCAGCCAAACCGCCCGTTGCGCGGGCCGAGGCCGGGCTCGGGGGCCTGCGCTGCGAGCGGGCGGCGCACCCTCCCGCACAAAGCTTCCCGCGAAACTGACGTAGCGCCGGGAGGCCGCGCAGGCTCCGCCCCCGGCCGCGCCCCTCCCCCGCGCGCTCGCCGCGCCCCAACGCGCCTGCGCACTCGCCCTCCCGCCACTGGCTGCGGCGTGGCGGCGCGCGCCGGCCGGCGCCCTGCGCGCCGCGCGATTGGCCGGGCGGCGGCGGGCGGGGGTGTGTCCGCCGCGCGCCCCGCCCCTGGCCCCGCTCGCGGAGGTGCGCGCGGCGGCGGTGGTGGCGGCGGCGGCGCGGCGGCGGCGCGTGGCAGGTCCGGCGGGCGCCCGGCGGCGGCGGCCCGACCCCGGCCCAGCCTCGTCCCGCCCGCCCGCCCGCCTGGCCCCGTTCCCGGCCCCCACTCGCCCGCCCGGCGCGCCGCGGCCCCGCCCCGGCACCTCCCGAGGGAGCGGCGCCGCCGGCCGAGCGCAGGCCCGGCCATGACCGACTTCAAATTGGGCATCGTGCGGCTCGGCCGGGTGGCCGGAAAGGTGCGCGGCGCGGCTTGGGGCCGGCGTCGGGCGGGAGGCGTGGGGCGCCGGGCCGGGGCCGAGGCCCGGGGCTGGTGTGAGGCTAGGGGCTGAGCGGCGCTGGGGGTCGCGGGCGCGGGCTGCGAGTCGGAGTCGGAGTCGGGGGTGCGAGGCTGGGGGCGCAGGGCCGGGCCAGCGCGGCGGGACGCACGGGCACAGGCCCGTAGGTTCGCCGGCGGCCTGGTTCCTGGGGCGGCCTTGGTCCAGTGCCGGCTCCGGCGGTGCGCCGTGGGTCGGGGGCTGCGGCTGTGCCTGCGGCCGCGGGGAGCGCAGGCCCTTCCGGGGCAGCGCGCTCGGTCTCCGTCGGCCCCTGCGGGTCCGTAGTGAGCTTCGCGCAGGGCTCGGGCTGCTCGCGGCGGCCCCGTCGGGCTGAGCCTCAGTTGGCCTCGGCCGAGCGGGGCCTCCCTCTGCTTCTCTCCCTTACCGGGCCCCGCCCTCCGCGTGTTCGAGGCTGGGGCTTCCTGGCACCTGTGGGCATTGAGGCTTGGCTGTTTCCAGGAGCCGGCCGGCCGTGCAGCTGAACCAGCCACGGACCTTACCCTGGATGGGAACCCTGTTCCCATCACCAGCGGCGGAAGCTTCTGGTGGGAGAGAGGAGCAGAGGCAGTCAGATGAAGGTAAAGCCGGTTCAGATAACTAGTAAAAAGCTCTCCAAGCGAAAGTGAGACTGGTCCATTTCGGGGACCGTTTCCTGCCCTCCCGCAAAGGAGGAAGGGTGGGCTCCTTATTAGCCTTGCGATCTCTGCAACTCAGCGGTTGTCTGCAGTAATGCCATCCTTTAAAACTTTTACTTGGAACGTGTTAGACGAAGAGATAGGAGAGACAGTTCTGTGAGCACCTGTGTGCCGCCTGCCTGATGGTTGGAACCTTCCAGATATTCTGCTTCAATCCCGGGGCCCTGCCTCTATTCTTGTGACACCGTGGTCTCGGACTGGGCTTATCGACACATTGAAACGCACAGCTTAGTGGATGAGCAGCTCTCAGGCACTTCTCATGGCTAGTCGTGAGCAGACGGCAGGTGGGGCCTGGTGCCACAACTGTGCACCGTGCTAAGTGGGGAAAGAGCAGCCTTTGGCACATTTGCCTACCTTCAGGATGGATTGGCCTCTCTGAGCCCGTGAGGGCTGCTCCTGCTTACTGTTAGTGCCCTGCGCTGATTCCAAATGTAACGTCTTCAAACGTTAATTTCCAGACCAAGTATACGCTGATAGATGAGCAGGACATCCCGCTGGTGGAGGGCTACTCGTTCGAGGTAAGGATTCTGTTCCTTTGCTGGCCTGCCTACGGTCGTGCCAAGGGGGGTCATGAGGGGTGGGTTTTCACCCCTGTGATGTGAGGCAGGCCCTTGCATGCGAGCTGCTCAAGCAGGCCGGTGAAGCCCTGTCCAGGACCCTGGTCTCCAGGGAACCTGTCTGTCAGTGTGGACCCCCCCCCCACCGCCTCTGTGATGCTTGCTGTCTTACTCACTTCCACGTTGCTTGCAGGCTCTTCCCAAAAAAGAGACAAATTGTGCCATGTCTGTGATTGAGTTCAGTCGGATAAACTGCTGTGCCCAGGGAGACTGTCCAGGGCTGCCCCACCTCCTCTCCAGCCTCGGCCTCCTGCAGGGCCGGGTACCTTTGTTTTTACCTGGCTGGCTGGGCTCCAGTCCTCACCTGCCTGCTCCTCCCTCCACCCTGTAGACCCAGCCCACTCCTGTCTCACCCTTCACCCTTTTACGCTTGCTTGTTCCAGGGCTTACCTTTTTTTTACTGGATTAGGGACTTTTTTTTTAAGGGTAGGGAGATTTATTTCCCTGTGTCCACGTCCACAGTATTTTGCAAAGAGTGGTTCTTAAGTGTGTCTTGCCTTCATGTAGGTGGGTACTTCTCCATGCCACGTGTCTGGAAGCCTCCAGAGACCACCAAGGTCCCAGGAACAGGCCTGGCCTTTGTCCCTCTGGCTTGTTTGTTTCCTTCATTTTTCTAAGAGGAATTTGGAATGTTGTGGAGAATTGCAGGCTTTTTAACAGAGCTTTTTCTTGTTTCTTCTCAGGCCCGGATGGAAGTAGATGCAGATGGAAATGGTGCTAAGATATTTGCATATGCCTTTGACAAAAACCGAGGAAGGGGGTCAGGAAGGCTCCTTCATGAGCTGCTGTGGTAGGTGTTTCCAAGCTGCTGCTTCCCTTTCTGGGTTAGCACCAGCCTTGTGGTGTGAGGGACTTGGGCAGCCAGAGACCCTTCTGCCCTCGTCGACAGATGATACCTTGCCCAGGCCTCCCAGTCACTTCTTTGTCATTGCCACTACCTGGGAGGATGGCTGCTCTGTGTCCCCTGGCACTGGCAGGGTGGCCTGAGAGTCTGTAGGCCATGTGCCCTTCCTGCTCCCAGCACTCAGGCCACAGCGCCTCTGGAGGCGGGTGGAGTCTGGCCCCTTCTAGGTCCTTTTGAGCTTGTCGGTGGGACCTGGGGAAGAGCCGTCCTCCCTTCTGTGTGAACGCTGAGGTTCCGAAGTACTTGGGCCCACTCGGCGGTGTCCCCCAGGCTGTGTGCGAGGTGGCTTGGGGTTCCACCTTGGCTCCCGGCAACCTAGCGCTCAAGTCCAGGGGCTGGCCTGTCCCCTTTGGGCCACAGACCGGCAGACTTGGGCTCCCGTCAGCAGCCGTGCTCCCGATGGGCCAAGGGCCATTCAGTGTGCATGGCTGAGACGAGGGGTCGGGGAGCCTGTCTGGAGCACTGTCTGTTTCCTAGGGAGCGGCACAGGGGAGGCATCGCCCCTGGGTTTCAGGTGGTGCATCTCAACGCCGTCACTGTGGACAATCGCCTGGACAACCTGCAGTTGGTGCCGTGGGGCTGGCGGCCCAGAGCCGAGGAGGCCTCCAGCAAGCAGAGGTAGGTCTTCCTGGGGCCTGGCAGTGCGGCCCCGCCAGGCTCGCTGCCAAGGGAGGCCGGCTCGGCTCTGGCTCTGCGGCTTCTGTGGGTCTGGGAGTGCTGGTCACCTCCCTCCAGGTGTGCAGGCAGGACAGTGCCTCCGAGGTCAGCTGGGCAGCCTGCGCCCCTGCTTGGTCCAGACTCCAGTGTTAGAGCCTGATCCTGACTAAGGGGTCCTCACATGGCTCTTGAAGGAGGCAGAGCCTCCTGACAGTTAGTTAGGGTTCTTATCCTCCTGGGGATTACGGTAGTCTAGACTTGTGGTTGCAAGTGACAGAAACTGAGCCCAATTTGGCTGAAGCAAAAATAGGACCCTTGCTGGCTCCCCTGCTGAGATGTGGCAAGCCACAAAACCACCTGGAGGTCTCAGGAGCGGCCGCCAGGGCTGCACACTGACTGCTCAGCAGTGGCCGGCGGCACTGAGGAGTTGCTTGTTTCGAAGCACTTTTCTGCTCTGCTGGGGATAGGACAGTTGTTTCATCAACAGAAAGGAAGGTTGGGGGTTCTCTGGTGATCCAGTGGTTAGGACTTGGCACTTCCACTGCTGTGGGCCCAGGTTTGAACCCTGGTTGGGGAACTTAGAACCCGCAGGCTGTGTTCTTGTTGTTTGCTCGCTAAGTCCTGTGTGACTCTAACCCATGGACCCCACATGCCAGGCTCCGCAGTCCTCCGTTGTCTCCCGGAGCTTGTTCAAACCCACGTCCATTGAGTCGGTGATGCCATCCAGCCATCTCATCCTCTGTCGCCCCCTTCTCCTGCCTTCAGTCTTTCCCAGCATTGGAGTATTTTCCAATGAGTTGGCTCTTTGCATCAGGTGGCCAAAGCATTGGAGTTTCAGCTTCAGCATCAGTCCTTTCAATGAATATTCAGGACTGAACTCCCTTAGAATGGACTGGTTGGTCTCCTTGCAGTCCAAGGGGACTCTCAAGAGTCTTCTTCTGCACCACAGTTCAAAAGCATCAATGCTTCATTGCTCAGCCTTCCTTATGGTCCAACTCTCACATCCATACGTGACTACTGGAAAAACCATAACTTTCACTACAGACCTTTGTTGGCAAAGTAATGTCTCTGCTTTTGAATATGCTGTCTAGGTTGGCTGTAGCTTTTCTTCCAGGGAGTCAGCGTCTTTTACTTTCGTGGCTGCAGCCACTGTTGGCAGTGGTTTTAGAACCCAAGAAAATAAAACCTGTTACTGCTTCCACTTTTTCCCCTTCTATTTGCCATGAAGTGATGGAACCGGATGCCATGATCTTAGTTTTCTGAATGTTGAGTTTTAAGCCAAAATTTTCACTCTCCTCTTTCACTTTCATCAAGAGGCTCTTTAGTTCTTCACTTTCTGCCATAAGGGTGGTGTCATCTGCATATCTGAGGTTATCGATATTTGTCCCGGCAATCTTTCCAGCTTGTGCTTCCTCCAGCCCAGCGTTTCTCATGATGTACTCTGCATATAAGTTAAATAAGCAGGGTGACAATATACAGTCTTGACGTACTCCTTTTCCTGGTTGGAACCAGTCTGTTGTTCCATGTCCAGTTCTAACTGTTGCTTCGTGACCTGCATACAGATTTCTCAGGAGGCAGGGAAGGTGGTCTGGTATTCCCATCTCTTTCAGAATTTTCGCGTTTGTTGTGATCCACACAGTCAAAGGCTCTAGCTTTAGTCAATGAAGCAGAAGTAGGTGTTGGTTTGGAATTCCTTTGCTTTTTGTATGACCCGGCAGGTGCTGGCGATTTAATCTCTGGCTCCTCTGCCTTTTCTAAGTCTGCCTTGAACATCTGGAAATTCTTGGTTCATGTACTGTTGCCTCGCTTGAAGGGTTTTGAGCGTTACCTTGCCAGCATGGGAAAGGAGTGCAATTGTATGGTAGTTTGAATATTCTTTGGCATTGCCTTTCTTTGGGATTGGAATGAAAACTGACCTTCTCCGGTCCTGTGGCCGCTGTTGAATTTTCAGACTCTGCTGGCATATGGAGTGCAGCACTTTAACAGCATCATCTCTTAGGACTTGGAATAGTTCAGCTGGAATTCTCTCACTTCCACTAACTTTGTTTGTGGTGATGCTTCCTAAGGCCCACTAACTTCACACTCCAGGATGTTTGGCTCTAGGTGAGTGATCACACCATCGTGATTATCTGGGTTGTGAACACCTTTTTCGTATAGTTCTTATGCGTATTCTTGCCGCCTCTTCTTAGCCTCTTATGCTTCTGTTGGGCCCTCGGCGTTTCCGTCCCTTTTCGAGCCCCCTCACACGGATGTTCCCGCAGCGTCTGCAGTTCCCTTGCCCAGCTCTGCAGTCCCTGCCGTTGTGTCGGGTTCCTGTTTCTTTGCATTGTTCCCCTAAGAAGGCTTTCTTGTCTCTTCTTTTCTCGGGAACTCTGCATTCAGCTGGGTGTATCTTTCCTCCTTTGCCTCTCACTCTTCTTTGCTCAGCTCTCCGTAAGCCCTCCTCAGACGACCACATTGCCTTGCTGCATTTCTCTTTCTTGGGGATGGTTTTGGTGGCTGCCTCCTGCGCAGCGCGGCAGACCTCCGTCCATGGTTCTTCAGGCGCTCTGTCTATCAGATCTAACTCCTTGAATCTGTTTCTCACTTCCACTGTACTGTCATAAGGGATTTGATTTAGGCCATACCCGAATGGTCTAGTGGTTTTCCCCACTTTCTACAATTTAAGTATGAATTTGGCAATAAGGAGCTCATGATCTGAGCCACAGTCAGCTCCCCATCTTGGTTTTGCTGTCTGTATAGAGCTTCTCCGTCTTTGGCTGCCAAGACTGCAGTCAGTCTGCTTTCAGTGCTGACCGTCTGGTGGCGTCCATGTGTGGGTCAGCCTCTTGTGTGGTTGGAAGAAGGTGTTTGCTGTGACCAGTGCGTTCTCTTGGCAAAACTCTGTTGCCCTTTGCCGGGTTTCATTCTGTACTCCAAGGCCAAACTTGCCTGTTACTCCAGGAATCTCTTGACTTTCCACTTTAGTACTCCAATCCTCTGTGATAAAAAGGAGCTTTTTTTCGCTGTTAGTTCTATAAGGTCTTGTAGGTCTTCCTAGAACTGTTCAAATTCAGGTTTCTTCATCATTACTGGTTGGGGCATAGACTTGGATTACTGTGATGCTGAGGGGTTTGCCTTGGAAATGAACAGATGATTCTGTTGTTTTTGAGATTGTACCCGAGTACTGCGTTTCGGACTCTTTCGTTGACTGTGAGGGCTACTGCGTTTCTTCTGAGGGATTGTTGCGCACAGCAGTAGATACAATGGTCATCTGAATTCCATTCGCCTATTCCTATCCACAGGTTGCGTGGCACAGCAAAAAAAAAAAATAACCCCAAACAAAAGGTTGTGTCATCAGGACAAGTGTAGGGCCGGCTGAGCGGTCGGCAGGCAGGTGGCTCAGCACTCGCACGAGACCAGGGTGGGCCTGGGCCAGCTCTGCCGCAGACCACTGCAGCCGCTGGGGGACGGCCCCGTTCTGCCTCACAGCGCTGTGGGGCCCTGCCCCGAGGGCCCTCCCTGTTGGTCATCCCAGGAACCAGCTGGTCAGGGTTGCTGTGGCTTGCCAGCGGCGATCAGCCTGTCCGCAGTCCCGCACGTGCTGGGGCCCAGCTGTCCTGAGGGCGGCCTGAGCTCCCCGCCGCCTGGTGCCATGTGTCCTCCCACCTCATCCGTGGCCTCTGCCCGGTGGCTGGTGGTGGGAATCGGCCCCTTCGACTCGGGGGTCCCCGGACCCCTGGTTGCTGCCCCGGCATCACCCCGGTGGGCACAGGGTGGCCCAGCCAGGTGGAAGGTGCTCTAGGCGGAGGGGCAGTGTCCTCCCTTCCCGTCTTCAGATGCGGGCTGGGGCTGAGCCTCCCCTCCCGTCGGCCTTCCAGGGCCTCACTGAGGAGCTGGGGAAGCACCAGCGTTCTCCCCAACCCTGACTCTAACCCCTTGCTTCTTTAAAGAAACTTTTGCATTGTGGTAGAACACGGATGACGCCGATTAACCACTTTCGAGTGTTCCTGTGGCGTTGAGCACACTTGCAGTGCAGTGCAGCCGCCGCCGCCGCGGCCTCCGGAGCCGTCTCCTCTTCCCAAAGGCAGCTGTGCCCTGACAGAGCGCTGCGCCCCTCGCCCCCAGACCCCCGAGCCCCGCCGCTCCGCGAGCCGCCGGGCCTTGATCTCGGCTGAGCGGGCTGGCGGCACTCGTCCTCGGGGCTGGCTCCCTCACGCCTCCTCACTCACGTCCTCAAGGCTCGTCCGCGTCACGGCCTGTGTCAGAGCTCCCTTTTTAAGGTTAGGTAACACTCCACTGTGTGTGTGCGCGTGCGCGCGTGTGCGTGTATGTGTACACGCAGGCATGTGTGCACGTGTGCGTGTGTGCACCTGTGTATGGGTGCACACACTTGGTTTATCCACTCCCCCTCGTCGGGCACTTGGGCTGCCTCCTCCCTCATCTGCTGTGGACCCACTTGTACAGAGAGCTCTTCTGGCCTCTGCTTTCGGTTCCTGAGAGGGCGCCCAGAAGTGGGATCGCAGGATCGGGTGGCAGTTCCGTTCCCTCTGGAGGAGCTGCCAGGCTGCTGTCCGCGGCGTCTGCGCTCTGCCCCCTCCCACAGCGCGCGGAGGCCCTTGGCAGCACGTGGTGCTCTCTGTCGCTCGATAGACGCCGTCCCAGGAGTGCGAGGTGGCCCCGCTGCAGTTCTGAGTTGTCTTCCTGATGGTCAGTGACGCTGAGCGTCGTTGCACGTGCTGTTTGGGCCTGTGTGTGTCTCCTGTGGAGAAATCTCTCTTCAAAACTTGGTTTTTCAGTTGAGCTGCAGAGCTCTCTATTCAGGGTGATACAGGGTTTGCAAATGTTTTCTCCTCTTCTGTAGATTGTCGTATTCTACTGGTTTTCTTGATGCACAAAATACTTGAATTTTCACACCTTTTTTCACAAAACCTTTTCTTTCTTCCGTCACTGTGCCCTTGTCACGTCCCAGGTCATTGCATGTCTGATACTGTGAAGCCCTGTCCTGGGTTTTCTCTGAGAGTTTTGTTGTTTGGGGTCTTACATTTAGGCCGTTTTTTTTTTTTTAACTCTTTTTTAAACTGAAGTACAGTAGGTTTACTGAGGTGGTTTAGTGGCAGAGAACCCACCTGCCAGTGCAGGACACACAAGTTCAGTCCCTGCCTGGGTCAGGAAGACCCCCCTGGAGGAGGGCCTGGCAACCCACTCCGGTATTCTTGCCTGGAGAGTCCCATGGACAGAGGAGCCTGGCGGGCTGTAGTTCATGGGGTCGCAGAGTCAGACACGACTGAGCGCGCGGGCATAGCAGATTCCCACTGCTGTGCCAGACCCTTCCATTTTTATCCAAGTCCCTCTCGGCCTGGCCTCCGGAGACAGCAGGCGCGTTGGAGGGGATGGAGCACCCACCCCATTGCTTTCGCGGGGCAGCAGGTGCCTCCTTTGAAGGCCGGCCCCAGGGGTAGGCTGCTCCTTGCTTTGGGTTTGACCCGTCCGCTGGTACCTGCGGTGGTGGGGCAGGTGTGGGCAGCTCTGAGCTTCTGGCCCCGTCCAGGCAGAGGAGCAGTCGGGGGGGTGGACAGTAACTGCAGCACCTAGAGGGTGGGTCACCCAGATCCCCAGATCTCCCCAGGGGCAGATTTGCGCACCTCTGGGGCTGCGAGCAGGAAGAGAGGCGGCCTGGTGTTGCCCAGGCCGGGCTGAGCCTGCAGCTGAAACCACGTGGTCTCCAAGCCTGTCGTGTGCCCGGCTCTCACGGTGTTGGGAAGACTGAGGGGCAAGACACACACAGCCCTTCCTGTGCCTTTTAGTGAGAAGAGGAACAGGCTGAATCCTGGGTGTTATGGGGAGGTGAGCCGGTGGGCCAAAGGACAGTCAAACTGTTGGTCACAGTTGGGGGGCGTGTCCTGCGAAGGGGAGGCAGCTGGTCCACCCTGGGGTCACCTCCTGTAACCTCCGTGCCTTGCCCCTTCCTGGCCAAGGGGAGCTGAAACCCCGTTTCTTTTGTTAAGGGAGCAAAGCTTATACTGGCTGGCGATTCAGCAGCTGCCCACAGACCCCATAGAGGAGCAGTTCCCGGTCCTGAACGTGACGCGGTACTACAACGCCAACGGGGACGTGGTGGAGGAGGAGGAGACGTCCTGTACCTACTACGAGTGCCACTACCCCCCCTGCACGGTGATGGAGAGGCAGGTGCGTGCCGGCCGCGCCCGGGGCGGCGCTGCCCCCTGCGGGCCGCCCGGCCAGAGCCGGGCCCTCCCGCCTCAGCGCGGGCGGCCGGGCCCCCCGGGACCGTGTGTGACCGCACCGGGCTCCTCTGTGTCCTTTCAGCTCCGGGAGTTCAACATCTGCGGGCGCTGCCAGGTGGCGCGCTACTGCGGCTCGCAGTGCCAGCAGAAGGACTGGCCGGCCCACAAGAAGCACTGTCGGGAGAAGCGGCGCCCCTTCCCGCACGAGCTGGAGCCCGAGCGATGACGCGGCGGCCGCGCGGCTCCCGGCTCCCCAGCGGCGGGCGCAGCAGCCGGCCGGCGGGCCCGGGGTTCACCCTGCACTGCCCCTGCCCCCGTCCGCAGCCAGAGGCTCCCCCGGAGCAGAGACAGCTGGGAGGGCTTGCCGGACGCTTCTCATTATTTATATGTTAATATGTTTGTAAACTCATGTACAGTTTTTTTGGGGGGGAAGGCGGGAGGGTTCAGAAGTACAAATAGGGTCGTTTGCTGTAACGCTCACTGGGCGGCCGGGCCAAGGCGGGCGGGGGACGGCAGGCACAGTAAAGTGGGGCCGCCCGCACCCTGGCCGTGCTCTGCTCTCTGCCTCAGGCGGCGTCCGTGGGCACAGATGGCGAGGCTGCCCCCGGGCTCGGGAGACGCAGACCCGGTGGCCAGCAGGGGCCGCCGTTGTCACCCACACCCCTGGGCACTCAGGGCGGGGGCCCCCATGACTTGAAGCTTGCCCGGGCGCCCAGCGTCCTGTACACCTTGCTGAGCCCCCCCAGGGGCCGCACGCGGCTGTGGCTGCAACCCTGGACCGCCCCGGCTCACCCCCAGCCCCACACGACCCCCCAGGCTCCCCGCTGTCTGCCGGGACGCCGTGCGCGTGCCTTCCTGACCAGGGCTAGCTCCTGGGTGGCCTTTGGTCTGTGAGCTGAACTTTCCATGGCTGCCTTTGCAGAACTTGGAGGCTTCTTGGACAGTGTGTCTGGAGAACAGGACTGAGGAGATGGGGAGCAGGCGGGCACCTCAGTCCCAACACCGAGGGAGGGCTTTTCTTCAAGGGAAGGGGCCCAAGTGCCCACGGGTTTTTGCTGAGAAGACCTGGCTGCCGTGGAGGTTGGCCGTGGTGCCTCTTCCAAGTTCAAGTCTTTGCTGCAAGGGGGTCTGCTCCAGGTGCCCCAGACTGCCAGGGGGCTTAGCAAACTGTTGGGGAAGAGGATATCTGTGATTCTGAGAGGCAGTCCTGCAGACCACAGCTGGCCTGAGGTCCGCTCTGGCCAGGGCACAGGGTCGGGGAGTGCTGTGCGGCCAGCATCCTGGGGTCATCCTGGGGCCGCGTGTGCTCGATTCACCTTCAGAACCAGGCTCCTGGGATGAGCGCTGGCCTGCAGGCTGTGTGTCCCACCTGTGTGCTTGGGGGAGTGGCCAGCTTGGCCCTCCAGCCGGTCTCTGTTTCCCGACCAGCACTGACTCCCCTGTGGTTAGCTGCTGCTGCTGCTAAGTCACTTCAGTTGTGTCCGACTCTGACCACATAGACGGCAGCCCACCAGGCTCCCCTGTCCCTGGGAGTCTCTAGGCAAGAACACTGGAGTGGGTTGCCATTTCTTTCTCCAATGCATGAAAGTGGAAAGTGAAAGTGAAGTCGCTCAGTCATGTCCAACCCTCAGCGACCCCATGGACTGCAGTCTTCCAGGCTCCTCCATCCATGGGGTTTTCCAGGCAAGAGTACTGGAGTGGGGTGCCATCGCCGCCTTGTGGTTAGCTAGTCCTCAGAAAATTCCACTGGAATGGAAGTGCTGGAGTCTGCTGACCTGGAGGACGTCATGCTGGGTGTTGACCTCGGGTGCTCGTTGCTGTGACTCCTGGCTCACCTGGAACTGTGCTCTGGGGCTCGCTGGCAGCTGTGGGGGTGGGGGGGGGGGGGGCGGGGGTGCGGCGGCATAGCTGGTGGCTGTCCCCTCCTGGTGGTGCTGTGTCTTGTGTTTCTGAGTCTGGGCTGGTGCAGGGCCCTGGGTGGAGCTGGGAGGGTGGCGGAAGGCTTGCTCTCACTGCCATGGCCCCTGGAGCAGCCGCCCCAGGAAGGTGCCCCGGCACCCACAGGCTGGCTGTATCCCCTTGCTTCCCCTGTCCTTTGTTGGATTTCTGGCCCCTGGCTCTGTTCTGACGGCCCCGACCTCTTGACTTGCAGCCACACATCTGAGAGCAACTGAAGGTCCAACATTGACGACTTGCCTGTTAGGAGTGAGGCAGGGGGCTGCCCGGCCTGCCTTCTGCACCAGGTTAGATCA
Organism: Budorcas taxicolor; assembly: GCF_023091745.1. Classification (NCBI taxonomy): domain Eukaryota; kingdom Metazoa; phylum Chordata; class Mammalia; order Artiodactyla; family Bovidae; genus Budorcas; species Budorcas taxicolor. Next base: position 165,688,797 of record NC_068920.1, on the reverse strand, counting down.
AGGTGTGTGGTTCAGCCACTTCAGGGTGCCCTTCTGTGTCCTGACCGACCTTCTCTGCTTCAGCTGCCATCTGAAAAGCTGACCTTTTCTAGCCATAGAAACCACAGGCTGACCACCCAGGTCTCCATATGGATTTCAGTCTTGTCGCATTTCCTGCAGCTGCTGTAACACAGGAACACAAGCTGGGTGGCTTAAAACAATGTAGGGTGTAGGTCCTGCACACCAGTGTGTGGGCAGGGTGGTGCTCCCTCTGAAGATTCCAGGCTCTTCCAGCTTCCAGTGGCCTCAGGCAGCCCTTTCCTTGTAGAGGCTTCATGCCTGCCAGGCTTCTCCTGTGGGTGTCTGTAATAGACCACATCTCTTAAGGCTGCTAGTGAAACTGAATTAGGGGTACACTAATGGCCTTAACTGGATGGCCTCTGTGAAGACCCTGTTTCTGAAGGTCACATTCTGTGATGTTGCAGATAAGACTTCAGCGTATCTTTGGGGGAGGACACAATTCAATCTGGGAGAGAGTGAAGGACAGGGAAACCTGGCAGGCTGCAGTCTGTGGGGTCGCAGAGACACAGCTTAGCCACTGGACAATAATTGCATTCAGTTCATAACAGTATCTAACACTTGCCTTCCCCAGACTTGGGCTGTAGAGTTAGGTTTTGTTGAATGGTGCCAGCACACAACTCAGTTTTCCAAGTCAGAGAGTGAGTGTGCTGGGTGCCCTCCCCTATACCGTGTGTCTAACGGGCACGGACCCCACCTGCCCCTGGGGCTCAGACACACTCTGCTCCGCGCCCTCGGTTCACCTTGCTGCTCGCGGCTGGGCCCTGGGCCCACCCTGTCTCCGTTCTCTGCGGTCCTGGCAGGATTCTGCGTCCGCTGATGCGCTGCACTTGCCCACAGGCAGGTAGCTCCCTGCGGCGGACATGACCAGGGAGAGGGAGGGCAGCCTGTGCCCAGGCTCTTTGGGTCAGACCCTGGACTCTGCTCCCCTTTCACAGTCCGGCCCCCCGGTGACTCCGTGCCGGACGCTCGGGTGCCGGATCCCGGGCCGGCCTCGCCGCCGCGCGGGGCGCGCGGGGCGGGTCGAGTCTGCCGGCCAGCAGGGGGCGCGGGAGCGCGGCCTCGCGGGCGTGTCGTTGGGGCAGGAAGTCCCTCCCCGGAAGAGGCCTGGCGTCGGCGGCGGAAGTGGGGGCCGCGCCGTGCACCCGGCCGGGCGGCCCCGGTCGCAGGGCGCCCGCGTTCGGCGCTGTCAACGTGGCTGCCCTACTCAGCCTCTGCCGCGCGCTGCCCGCCGCCACGGCCGCCGCCGCCTCCTCCGGGGGCGCGGGAGCCGACGGCCGCGTCCAGCTGTTGCAGGCGGTGGACACGGAGCACACCGTGGACTCGGTGGAGTGGTGCCCGCTGGCCGGCTGCAGGCACTTGCTGGCGTGCGGCACCTACCAGCTGTGGAAGCCGGAGGGCCGGCCCGCCGACGGGGCGTGCCAGGTGCGCGGGCCTCCTTGCTTCGGGCCTCGGGCGGTCTGCGGCCCCAGGTGGCCGTTCCCAAGCGGCTCGAGTCCCCGACTCGAGCTCCTCTCGAGAAGCGCGAGGAGAGGCTCCTGAGAGGCAGAGCCTACCGCAGGCATCGAGACCTCTCTGCTCTGCCCCGGTGAGGCTGGAGTGGAGGCGTCTCGAGTGGAGCCACACGGGGTGGACGCGACCTTGGCCTGTGGCCGGAATGTCAGAAACGGCGTCCTGAAAGCGGGATGGCGTCTGTTTGCCGGCGTGGCCCAGGTTGTGGGTGAAGTCTAGAGCAAAGAGAAAAGGGGATGTCACAGGAGCTCTACCTAATGCCTTGAAGGCATCCACTTATGCGGATCCAAACCTAAGCATTTTTAAGAGTGAAAGCTGGCACTGGGAGCGTCCTAGGCAGGCAAACTGTGTCCCAAGGGAATCCTAACCACAGCTCCTTTCTGTCGGCCCCTTTAGAAGAAGCATTGTATCCTAATCCACCTACTTGTTTATCACATACAAGAGAAAAGACATTTCTCCAGCTCAGAAAATCAGTTCCCGAGTGTTGGCAAACCTCTTCTTTCCCTGTCCCTTTTGCCATCCTGTGGGTTCCTCAGTGTCTGTTAAGGTATTCAAAGAACGTGTCCATTTTTTTGTAGAGTGAACTGGGTGTTGCCGAGCCTCCAGTTCGTTTGGGCCGTCTCTACCTGTACAGTTGCAATGAGGACAGGTCTCCCTGCCCCCTGGTTGAGGTCCAAAGAAGAGACACTTCTGCGATCCTGGACATGAAATGGTACACATTTGGAAACAGTCCCCCTTGGTTGGAATTTGTCATGAAAACCTGATTGTTTAGTCAGAGGAGCCTGATGCCTAGTGGCATCCGACAAGACGGGGAGGCATCTTCGTGAAGTTGGGGTTCATTTCCTGTCCTGTCTTTCCTGCCTGTGGAGGCTGCTGTAAACTTGGGGTTCATTTCTTTTTTCAGTTTCCAAGCCGTACAGGTACTGTTGGTCTGTTTGGGAAGCAGTGCTGATTTTCTGCTTCATAAACGGGAGGATCTTGTAGGAACAGAACTGTAGGCTCCAAACTGGTTTTGGAACTGAAATCTGTAACAGTGAGTCACGGGGGTGCCTGTTGTTCCCCTGTACTCCGGGCACATCCTGTGTTCTGACTGGCACGTGCATTCTCTCCTAGGTGTCACGTTCCAGTGGCTGGCCATCCCGTCTTGGGTGTGGCGGATGCTTCTGGGTCCATAGAGCTCCTCCGCTTGGTGCCCTCTGAGGTCAGTGACTGGGCCAGGCTTAGTGAGGGGTCCAAGGAACATGGAGGGAGGCTGTGCTGAGGCTATCTTTTTCTAGGATGATCTGTTCGGTGGTGAACTTTATCGTGAAATGTTCTAAGGTAGCACACAGTTCACGGGTTTTAAGTTCACGGGTTCTACGTCTAACTCCCAAGAGGAAGACACCTTGTGTGTCGCCAGCAGAGGAGCTGAAGCGACAGGCAGGCCCTTTAACCTGACAGGGGGCCTGAACGCCCTGTTAGGAAAAAGCCTGGGCAGCATTCTTGGGCTGGCAGTGCTGGGCAGGAAGAGCAGTGTTTCCTGGGGCGAAGTGGTGTTTATCATCAGTAATTAAGAGAGCATAGGGTTCCTCTGGGCTTCCCCAAACATGGCACGGTGGGTAAGAAATCCGCCTGCAATTCAGGAGACGTGGGTTTGATCCCTGGGTCAGGAAGATCTGGAGGAGGGCATGGCAACCCACTTCAGTTTTCTTGCCTGGACAATCCCATGGATAGGAACCTGGCAGACTGTACTCTGGGGCCACAAAGCGGCAGACACGGCTGAGCAGCTTATGATGTGTTGTCCCCCGGGCGTCTGACAGCAATCCCATGTCACGCGTCTGTAGAATGCCCACGTGCTGGGGGCGGGGGCAGGTGAGAGAAGGAGCCCTGACCATGTCTTGGCTCAGCGGGCGAGGGGAGTGGAGGGGGCGGCGCTGACGCAGGCGCTGCGCGTGGGCCTTGGGGCGGGCCCAGCTGACCTCGGGCCCACGGCGCTGAGCGCTGGTGAGGACGGCCTTGCTCCAGGCACTCCGAGAGCGGCAGCCCTGTCTCAGGAAAGACGGCAGGGGTTCCTGAGGAGGGCTGCGCTCAGAACCAGAGTTGCAGGCAGGGGTAGGAAGACCTGGGAGGCAGCACAGCTGCCCTGCAGAGAGAGTCCAGCCCAGAGAAGCGGCGTGCCCATGGCTGCCTGTGTCCGGGCGAAGTCCCCTTTGTCCTGTCCCTGGAGGCCCTGGGCGATGGGAAGCCGCAGCGGCAGCGCTTCCAAGAGGCTGCGCGGGCGCCGTGCTCGTCTCCAGGGGGGCTTGGGCAGCAGAGAGGCCCGCTCCCCTGAGCTCTCGTGTGCGGGCAGGCCCTCCTTCAGCGGTGAGGGCTCCCGGCGCGGGCCTGGCAGTGTTCCCAGGCTCTGCTCTGTGGGGCGCCTGAGGACACGTCCAGCGGGGTGGACAGTGGTCTCCTCGGGGCGCCGGGGCCGCTCGTCCCCTGTGGCGTCTCTCTTCTCTCTAGCAGGACACTTGGACGCTACAGCCCTGCTCCCGCTTGGCCCTGGAAAGGCAGTGCCTCGCCTTGTCCTTGGACTGGTCCACGGGGAAAGCTGGAAGGTGAGGGCCAGCGGAGGTGGGCCTGAGTCTTGGCTGTTTCGTGTGAGAGACAGAAGGAAAGCCACCTTGCCGGCCGTGACTGTGGCTCTCACGCCTGGGAGTGTCACGGCCAGCCCTTATCCTGAAAGAGAAAGGGGGCATGTTTTCACCGGGCGAAGCCGACCCTAGTTTATTTTGACAAGCTCCTGGCAGCTTCGGTTTCTGCCGAGGCACGCCTCTTAGGAGGCTTGTTCACGTACCAGGGCCTGGAGAGCCTCTCTCTGCTGTGTCTTGGGGGCATAACGTGTCCCTGCTTGGGAACCACAAGAGGTGAGGAGTTTAGGGCAGTGAATCGATTTCAGCCAGATTCTCCATTGGTTCCTTGTGTCCAGGGCCAGTGACCAGCCCTTGAAAATCATTAGCAGCGACTCCAAAGGGCAGCTCCACCTCCTGAAGATCAGCGAGGCAGGGCCCGGATTGCAGGCTGTGGTCACGTGGCAGGCCCATCAGTTTGAGGCCTGGGTTGCTGCTTTCAATTACTGGCAGACGGAAGTCGTGTACTCAGGTTGGTATCCTCCGCTGAGTGCCCCCTTGAAGACTGGCTGAGGGTGAGGGGCGGGAGGGAGCAGAGGAGACACGGGTCACCGGGCGATCCCTCCGGCCGTTCATGGAGAGCGTACTTTGGGGCGGAAGCTGAGCTGGTGCTCACAGAGCTGTCCTTGTAGAGCGAAGCGCGGTTTGCCCGGGCACCGCGGGCTCTTGGGGGGCGCTGCTCCCCCGTGGGAGCCCCCCGATGCTCATTCCCCGGGAGGGGTCCTCGCCCTCCTTCAGAAGTCCGGTCGGAGACCCTTGCTTGCTGCCCGATCGTCTGGGTCAGTGCTGAGCGGTCGTGTTGGGTCTTAGGCTTGCATGTCCCCTTTTGGAATGGCTTCCTTCCCAGGGCAGGCCGGCGGCAGGGAAGGCCGGCTTCCTGGTGGTGTACGTGGCGCGTCTGGATGGGGTGGTGACGTGGGCACCGGGAGCCCCTTCCACCCTAGTGGCCGCGGAGGGCATGGGGCTCTGAGAGAAGACAGCTGAGGGCTGCAGAACCCGCAGAGGCTGGAGAGCAGCCGAGGCCTCGTCTCCTGTCTGGGTGCTGGTGGCGTGCCGTGCTCACCGCGAGCGGTGTGGCCTGGAGCCTCATGTGGAGGAACAGCGCGCTGCCCAGCCCAGGGGGCAGGTCCATGGGCCTGTCTGGTCGTACCCTGCGTCCCTCCCGGGCGTCAAGGCTGTGCGATCCGAGCGCCGCTTCTCCCTGCGGCCACGCACCCTCCGCCCCGCAGGCTCGTCCCCGCGCCAGCCCGCCCTCTGCCCAGCGGGCTCATCCTGCACCAGCGTGCCCTTCGCCCCGCGGGCTCGTCCCGCGCCAGCGCGCTCCTGGTCCCGCCCGCGTCCTCTTCTCGCTCCGCATCATCGCTCTCCTGACTGTTACTGCGTCTCCACAGACACTGTGCTTCGCTGGTGGGAGCAGACCTTGCTTCTGAGGTCTGGCTGCGTTGTCTTGCCAGCTCCCTGCGCTCACGCTGGGGTGCTCGCCAGTGCTTCCCTCTGCTGGCTCCGGCCATGCCTGGGTTCCCGTGTGGCCCTGCCCCGCCCTGCACTCCGGGACAGGGTCTGGGCACCCAAATCAGGTGTCTCTGTCCGCTCGCCCCTCCCGAGAGTCTGTGTCTTGGTTTTGTCTTCTGAGCATTTCTTGGAATTGGCTGTATCTCTCTTACTCTCTTTCCACTTGTCACGACCACAGTCCCACGCTGTGGTCACGGCAGAGCGCCGGGCAGTGGCCCGCGTTCTCCGTGGTCATGGCAGAGCACCGGGCAGTGGCCCGCGTTCATGCCCAACCTCTCCTGCCCAGCCTCCCGTCTGAGGAGAGAGCAGGCGGCTGAACACGCGAGCTCCTCACTCGCGCGGCCCTGAGCGTCCTGCAGCTCCCACCCGGGGCACCCACCAGGGCCCCGGGTGTTCTGTGACTGGGTCTGCGCCTTCCTGGCTGGCCCTGTTTTGAGTGATTTCTGGGTTTGAGTGGTGACTGGGTCTGCGCCTTCCTGGCTGGCCCTGTTTTGAGTGATTTTTCCTTGCTCTGTCTTCTTTTCCTCAACTCTTCTATGTTTCCTCTAATCTTAGTTTAATTTTTCACGGGCTAATTCTCCTTTTCTGGCAGGGCCCAGCTTAAAGTCTCGTCTTTAGAAACACTGTACGCTCAGTCCCTCGCCGTTGGCCTCATGGCGCCCTGTCCTCTTCCTGTTTATTAATTTTTTGCCACATCACAGGGCACATGGGCTCTTAATTCCCCGACCAGGTATCGAACCTGTATCCCCTGCATTGCAAGGCAGATTCCTAACCACTGGACGGTCAGGGATGTCCTGAAACCACTTTTGATTTTGTGTTTAATGCTTATTTTCCCCTGAAAGGGGATCTCTTCTGGAGTTTTTGCTGTTGCACCCTTGAACAGACTCAGGGAGAACAGTAAAGACTTGATTTTCTGAGCTCTCGCTCATGGATTAATTCTTCTGCTTTGAGGCTTAGCTAATTCAAGCCACAGTGGAGTGAGACAATGTTTTAACAATTCAAGATCAATTCATTCATCCAACAAGTGTCTGTTGAGCACCAACCACGTGCCGAGCACTGTCCCAGAGGCTTGGGAGATTCCTGTGAGGAAGATAAAGTCCCTGCTTTCACTGAGCTTCCAGCGCTTGGCGGAGACAGACAAGGAATGCCAAGTGTAACACGCTTGGTGGTGAATACACTTTGGAAGGAGGGAGGTCGGACAGGCAAGGGCATCGGGTGCCGTGGGCGGCACAGACTGTCCTGTGGAGCCTTGTGTGTCTCGAGCAGTTAGTGTGGAGCAGGAGGCGAGGGGTCACAGAGACAGGGCGCTGGGCTGAGGCCCCAGGAGCGCGCCGGCATTTGCTCAGAGTGGAAGGGAGCCGTTGCGGGGTGTTGGATAGAGGCTTAACATTTCTGGCTTAACATTTTAAAATTTAAGAGGATCCTTATCATTCTAATGAAAGAAAATGAAGAGGAACTACAGAGGCTGTTGATGAAGATGAAAGAGAAGAGTAAAAAAGCTGGCATAAAACTCAGCATTCAAAAAGCAAAGATCATGGCCTCTTGGGCCATCACTTCCTGGCAAATAGATGGGGAAAAAAGGGGAAGCAGTGACAGACTTCATTTTCTTGGGCTTCAGAGTTGCTGCAGACAGTCGCTGCAGCTGCAGAATTAAGACACCTGCTCCTTGGAAGGAAAGCTAGGACAAACCTAGACAGCGTATTGAAAAGCAGAGATGTCACTTTGCCAACAAAGGTCCGTGTAGTCAAAGCTGTGGTTTTTCCAGTGGTCATGTATGGATGTGAGAGTTGGACCATGAAGAAGGCTGAGCGCCAAAAATTTGGTGCTTTTGAATTGTGGTGTTGGAGAAGACTCTTGAGAGTCCCTTGGACAGCAAGGAGAGCCAGCCAGTCCATCCTAAAGGAAATCAGTTGTGAATAGTCATTGGAAGGACTGATGTTGAAGTTGAAACTCCAATACTTTGGTCACCTGATGCAGAGAACTGACTCATTGGAAAAGACCCTGATGCTGGGAAAAACTGAAAGCAAAAGGAGGACGGGCAGCAGAGGATGAGATGGCTACACAGCATCACTGATTCTGGGCATAAGTCTGAGCAAACTCCAGGGGATAGTGGAGGACAGAGGAGGCTGGCATGCTGTAGTCCATGGGGTCACGGAGTCGGACATGGCTTGGTGAGTGAGCAACAGCCTTAGCTACTGTGTTGAGTGTAGGCTGCAAGGGCTGACGGTGTAGGCTCGGGGGCAGTGAGGGGTGAGGTGGGGGCAGTGGTGAGGAGGAAGGGTGGGAAACTGCTGCGTGCAGGCCGATCAGTAGGAGCTCCTGGTGGAGCACGTGGAGTGTGAGAGAAGGGAGCCCGGCATGTAAAGAAACCACAGCCAGCTCTCTTTACGGCCCTGCCACGGAACGGCAGCTTGTATTTGAGGCTCACCTGCAGCTCAGTACCGGGATGGTGGCTTCTGCTGGTCCAAGGACACAGGTCGCGTTCACGGCCATCCCCGTCTATGGTGTGCCCAGGAAGTGCTGGTGGGTGGGTGGTGGGCGGCGGGGGGCGGGTGGTGGACGAGCGGCATGCTCAGCGCGGGTGGCTCTGCAGGCGGCTTGCTCCTCTCTGCCCTCTCTGCCCGCCTCCTTTGGGACACTGTGCCCGTCGGCGGTGCTGCTTCTCTTCAAAGACTGGCTGTGCACCAGGGCACCGACTCCCCTCTCATTTCTGTTGCTTCAGTTTCCTCAGAAGAAGCCCTTCTCCTGCGAGGTTACCAGGGACCTTTCTCTTTAAAACACACGGAAATGTGTTGCCAGGTGCAGGCGTCTGCGGAGCCTCCTGCAGACACGTCTGTTCCGAGCGCTCGGACGCGGCCATGCTGGCTCCTGGCTGCGCGAGCCGGAAGGGCTGAGTCTGTGTGGCTGGTCGCTCTGCGCCCGTGCCTTTGTCTGCCCTTCGGGTGAAGGCACGGTGGCGGCACAGCTGGCTGCCTCTGGGGCTCGCGTGCCTGTGTGGAAACACCCTCACAGACGTGACTGCGCCCTGAGAAGCAGCTGGTGCCCATCCTCAGCGTGCCTCCTGGCCAGCGGGGGTGGTTTCCATTTCCATGCAGGTGGGGACGATGGCCTCCTGAAGGGCTGGGACACCAGGATGCCCGACGCTGCCACCTTCAGCAGCCGCAGGTGAGTCCTCGTGGGGCCAGCCCCGCCCCATCCCATCCCCGTCCCGCCCTGGGCTTCTGTTGGGGAGCTGCGGGGCGCCTGCTCAGCCCCCCACCCCACCCCGGGCTTCTGTTGGGGAGCTGCGGGGTGCCTGCTCAGCCCCCCGCCCCGGGCTTCTGTTGGGGAGCTGCGGGGCGCCTGCTCAGCCCCCCGCCCCACCCCGGGCTTCTGTTGGGGAGCTGCGGGGCACCTGCTCAGCCCCCTGCCCCCCGCAGACACTCCATGGGCGTGTGCAGCGTCCAGAGCAGCCCCCACCGTGAGCACGTCTTGGCCACAGGAAGGTGAGTCCCAGCTGTGGTGTCTGACCAGCCCGCTCTTTGAACCAGAGTGTGGGCGTTGGGGGCTCAGGGAGGGACTTTGTCCTGGAGGGGCAGGTCTGGGTCTCCTGTGAGGGTGCCCTGCCTGCGGAGCCCCCGTTTCCCGCACGCTGGCTGAGATCTGCGGGTTTCAGCTACGACGAGCATGTTCTCCTCTGGGACATGCGGAGCCTGCGGCGGCCGCTGGCGGACGTGCCCGTGCAAGGCGGGGTGTGGAGGCTCAAGTGGCACCCGTTCCAGCGCGACCTGCTCCTGGCAGCCTGCATGCACGGCGGCTTTACGATCATCAACTACCAGACGGCAGCAGGTGAGCGGCCTGCCCACCAGGCTCCTCTGTCCTGACACGTTCCCGGGTTACCCAGCCTTGCCGTGAGGGTGACTCCAGAGTCTCAGCTTCAGCCTGCTCTCTAACTGCGGTCCTCGCCTGACCGGCTCTGTTATCTGGGTGCCTCTGCACCAGTGACGCCCAGCCCCACCGGGGCCTGGTCACTGCTGCAGACAGTTTGGGCTCAGCGGCCTGCACTCCAGACACGCTTCAGCCGCTGCCCCGGTTCTTTCTCCTGCTCCAGGCAGAACCAGCAGGCGGACTGGCCTTCCTCTCATCAGGGGTCCCTCACGTTTTCTTCTCTTGAAGCCCCACCCCGCCTTTGCCCCCATCCCCCTTCCCGGGGTCGTGTCCCCTCCTCCGTAGGAGCAGGTGGCCGCCTCACCCTCACGCATTCCCGACCGTCTCCGCCGGCGGTGGCCTCCAGGCTTCCTTGTCTGAGCCCTGGGCTCTGCTCCTGCCGTGTCGCTGCCCTTTGTCCTGTGGGCGCTCTGGCGGTTCTCTGCCCTCTCTCCTCTCTCTTAGTGTCGGCCTCACAGTGATAGATCGCCTTCTAAACTCTGCTTTCACTGTGTCCCATGAGTTTGGTGTGTTGTATTTTCATTCATCTCAAAAACAGTATTTTCCAGCTTCTCTGCGATTTCCCCTCTGACTCACTGGTCACCGTGGAGAGTGCTGTTCAACTTGCACATTTTCCAGAGCATCCTGAATTTCTGTTACTGAGTCGAGTTTTGGGGTCACTGGGACTCACTGTGGCCCGTTTGCAGTCCGTCCGGGGAGGACCGTGTGCTCTCCCCATCGGGGGCGGGCACCACCTGTTCTTGGTGGCTGTCTGGTCGTTCATTTCTGAAAGTGGGCAGCCAGTGTCTGCGGTGCTGTTCATGTTTTAATTGGACCACAGTTGCTTCAGCGGCCTTGCTGGTTTGTGTCTGTGTCCCCCCTCATTTCCGTCAGCTTTTGTTTCAGAGACGGGGGGGCTCGTTAGCTGTGTGTGTCCAGTCGTGCTTGCGTGTGGTCCTGCTGTGTCGACTCTTCTCATCACAGGACGTCACTGTTCGTCTCCAATAGCGCTTGTTGTAAAGCCTCCGTCTGACCCCAGGAGAGGCGCGCACGCCTCCTCCTGGGTGCTGGGTGCTGTCAGCCTGCCCGTGGCTGCGAGTCTGTAGCGAACGCACTGTAGCTTACGCGCTGCTGTCGGGCCTCCCGCAAGTGGCGCTCTGCCCTCCGAGTGGGGGGCTCAGCAGCCACGAGATGCCGCTCTGTCCCTTTATTGCCGATGTTGCTTTTGGGCATGTGGTTGAGGTGGCGCCTCCCTTTCTGGTCACTCCGGGCTCATTTTGGGCTCGCCCTCTCCCACGCCCTGGACAAGCTGCTTTTCCAGGAAGTCCTGGATCCTCTTAGTAGTGAGTGCATGTACACATATGTGTCTGCGTGTCTGCATACCTGCACGTACACGTGCAGGTACACGTTTGTGTGTACATGTATGCTCACGCCTGTGTATCTGTGTATGTGGGTTTCCGTGTGCACACACGTGTGTGTCAGAACCTGAGTTCCTGCCGACACCTCTAGCTCATTCCGGCAGCACAGCTCTCCCTGCCGCCCCTGTTCTGCGCGTCCCTGGCTCCCAGCAGGTCCTGGCTCTCGTGCCTGAGCCTGTGGAGCGCTGTCGGTGCCACGCCACAAGCAGCCCGACGCACCTCAGGGCTCCGGACGCTCTCGCCGTCCTGTGTGTTCGTTGGCTTGGTGCAGCCGCTGTGCTGCGTTCAGGATTCACTTGGACTAGAGCTGCTTTTCTTTCTGTGTGGCAGTCATGTGTGAAACACTGTTCAGTTTGTTTCTTTTTTTGAAGGATGTTTTTATTCATCCTCATTGATTTAGTTTTCCTTTTGAATGTGTGAAAACATTAACAGTGTTCTAGAAATGAAAATTCCATTAGGAACTTCCTGGTGGTCCAGACTCCATGCTTCCACTGCGGGAGGCGTAGGTTCAGTCCCTGCTTGGGGAGCAGAGGCCCCGCACGCCATGGTGCAGCCGAAAAGAGAAAAGGGTGTGTTAGAGGTGCGCTCAGCCTCCGGAAGGCGGCGACGGGCAGGGACGCCCGGGGCGCTGCAGTCCGGGGGTCAGAGTCAGGCGCGACTGGGCGCCTGGACAGCAGCAGCAGCAGAGGGGCCCGGCCTCTTCTCACGCTGCTCCCGTTCACCTCTTGCCGGCAACCTGTCCCTTAGGTCGGGGTTACAGTTCTGTGTCTCTTCGCAAAAATTAGCATGTCTATTTACATATCCATGCTTCTCCTTTGGTACAGAAAAGATGTTCTGCATGGATTCATGTTTGTTTACTTCACTTTTAAAGCACACCCTGGAAATCACTCCTTATGGGTTCACAGAGTCTTGGGGTTTTTTGAGTTATATAGCACTCCACTGAGTGGGTAAACTCTAGTTTCTTCCAGTTTTCTATAGGTTATTTGGGTTATTTCTAATATCTTATAATTACAAATAATGCTTCATATATGTTGTTTTGCGTATGTGTTTCTGCTTGTTGGAGGTGTATCTTTAGGGTTAGTGCCTAGATGTGGGATTGCAGGGTCCACAGACTGATATCTGTCTGATTTCATCATCTCACCAGCCACGGATGAGAACCCTGCTTCCCCACAGCCTTGCCAGCAGAATGTGTCACCAGCTTTGGAATTTTGCATCTGATGGGTGTGAAATGACTTTGCACAGTAGCTGAGATTTGCATGTCCCTAATTAGGAGTGAAACTGAATACATTTTCGCTTGCCTGAAGGGCTGGTTTCATATTCCTGTTTTTCTGAGCTCTCTTTGGCTTGTTTTCTCTCTGACTCCTGGTCTTTTTCTCCCTTGGTTTAAAGAGTTCCTGTATTAGCCCATGTATTAGTGTCATCAGCCCTTAATCTGTTTTATGTTGGAAATAATTTTTCTGTTTCTTACCTTGATTTTGCGTATAGTGTTTTTCCTCCCATATGAAAGTTGGGGTTTTTTCAAAAGTGCAATCAGATTTATAGGTTTTTTCATTGAGTCTAGGTTTTTGAATCTCAGTTAAAAAGACAGCCAGTTTCTAAAGGAATTCATCACTGTTTTCTCGTATTTGTCAGACGTCATCTTTCTACAATTAGGACTTTGACCCAAGTCCTCCTGTGTGACATGTGGAACTGTCCCGGCGCTGTTCCTGGAAAGCCCGTCCTCCCCCCGCCCCCGCCCCTGGTGACTCGAGACGTGCAGGCACCTCCCGGACGGACGCTGCGTTTCGCGCCTTCTCTCCTGCCCCCCAGCTGTCTCAGTGTGTTCACACCTGCTCTTCAACCACGGAAGCATTCAGGGCATTTGTTAGAGTGGGCTGCCTGCCGCCTCTAGGTCTTTCTCAAGGGCTTCCTGACTATTCCTACGTTTGAACTTGAGTGTTGACTTAGCTTGTCCCAGAAAAAATTGTTTATTGGTTTTTTATAGGGATTGCGTTAAATACAAACTAACTTTCCAGCTGACTTATTTGTCATCTGGGATCTTATTCAAGGAAAGGGACACCTTTCCGTTTGTTCAGATCTGTTCTTGTATCCTTGTAGCTGTTCATCCTCTAAGCCGTGTCTGATTCTGCGACCCCATGGACTGCAGCACGCCAGGCTCCTCTGTCCTTCACTATCTCCCGGAGTTTGCTCAAACTCGTTCATTGAGTTGGTGATGCCATCCAACCATCTCATCCTCTGTCATCCCCTTCCCCTCCCGCCCTCAATCTTCCCAGCATCAGGGTCTTTTCCAGTGAGTCAGCTCTTGGCATCAGGTGGCCAAAGTATGGGAGCTTCAGCTTCAGTCCTTCCAGTGAACATTTAGGGTTGATTTCCTTTAGGATTGACTGGTTTGATCTCCTTGCAGTCCAAAGGACTCTCAAGAGTCTCTTCCAGCACCACAATTCAAAAGCATCAATTTTTTGATGCTCAGCCTTCTTCATGATCCAGCTTGACTACTGGAGAAACCACAGCTGTGACTGTATGGGCCTTTGTTGGCAAAGTGATGTTTCCTTTTAATAGACTGTTTAGGTTTGTCGTAGCTTTTCTTCCAAGGAGCAAGTGTCTTTTAATTTCATGGCTACAGTCACCATCAGCACTGATTTTGGAGTCCAAGAAAATAAACTCTCTCACCGTTTCCATTGTTTCCCCATCTATTTGCCACGCAGTGATGGCACCAGATGTCATGGTCTTAGTTTTCGAATATCGAGTTTTAAGCCAGCTTCTTCATGCAGCCCTATCCAGAGGCTCTTCAGTGTGTCTTCACTTGCTGCCTTTACGAGGGTGTCATGTGCACCCCTGGGATTGTTGATATCTCTCCCAGCAATCTTCATTCCAGCTGGGATTCATGCGGCGCACCATTTCGCATGATGTACTCTGCATATAAGTTAGATAAGCAGGGTGACAGTGTACAGCCTTGATGTGTTCCTTTCCCAGTTTTGAACCAGTCCACGAGAACTAACTTTGCTTCTGTGTGCGTACATCGTACGTTTCTTGCTAACTGTGTTCCTCAGTAATCTAACGTTTTTGTTGCTCTTGTAACATTCTCTCCATTCTGTCTTCTAACTAAATCGCTGTCTATCTGAAAGTTGTTGGGTTTTTGCCGGTAGGTTCATGTTCTGACAATTATAAACACGTGTTTCCATTAGTCTTGCTGTTGATTCCTTGGGTTTTGCAAGTAAGCATGGTGCCATCTGCAAAAGATTAGAGTTTTGGTCTTTATTTTCCCAACTGGATGCCTTCAGTTATTTTCTCATTCAACGTCCTTTACTGGTGTCTCCAGTACAACTTTTAAAGAGTGGAGGACATCTTGCCTTATTCCTGACCTTGAAGAGGGGCCCTGCTAGTTCCCATGTAGTTTGATGATATATAAGGACTAAAGTGTGTCCTTGGAAAGAAGGTGAAAGCGTTAGTCATTCAGTCGTGTCTGAATCTTGGCGGCCCCATGGCCTGTAGTCTGCCAGGCTCCTCTGTCCATGGAATTCTCCAGGCAAGAATGCTGGAGTGGGCAACCATTCCCATCTCCAGGGGATCTTCCCCACCCAGGGATCGGACCCGGATCTCTTAATCGCATGCGGACTCTTCACGTCTGAGCCACCTGTCCTTAGTATTCATCAATTTCTGTTTTCTTGAGTATTTTTTAAAATCAGGAATTGTTGATTTTTTTTGTCAAATGCTTTTATACTATCTGTTGAACTGTATTATTTTTCTCCTTGGATACATTTATATAGTAAATTTTGTTTATGGGTTTTCTAATATGGAATATATATTCCTGGAATAAATCACGCTTGGTTATGGTTTCGTTTTTAGTTGTCAAAGTAGGTTTGTTTTTTTTTAATTAAAAAATTTTATTTTATTGAGGTATAGTTAACTTACAATATTATGTTTCAGATATATAATATAGCCGCACTCCAGTCCTCTTGCCTGGAAAATCCTATGGACAGAGGAGCCTGGTGGGCTGCGGTCCATGGGGTCGCTAAGAGTCGGACACAACTGAGTGACTTTCCTTTCACCTTTCACTTTCATGCATTGGAGGAGGAAATGGCAGCCCACTCCAGTGCTCTTGCCTGGAGAATCCCAGGGACGGGGGAGCCTGGTGGGCTGCCGTCTACGGGGCCGCACAGAGGCGGACACGACGGGAGCGACTTAGCAGCAGCAGCAGAGAATGCAGTGGCCCACAGCTCTAAGAGTTGGGCCCCGTTCACAGTTGCTCTGAAACTTTGGCTTTATTCTCTGGGCTGCACAGTTCAGCGCAGCCGCTCAGTCGTGTCCGACTCTTTGCGACCCCGTGGACGGCAGCCCTCCAGGCCTCCCTGTCCATCACCAACTCCTGGAGTTCACTCAGGCTCACGTCCGTCGAGTCAGTGATGCCATCCAGCCATCTCATCCTCTGTCGTCTCCTTCTCCCCCGCCTTCAGGGTCTTTTCCAGTGAGTCAGCTCTTTGCATCAGGTGGCCAAAGTACTGGAGTTTCAGCTTCAGCATCAGTCCTTCCAATGAATGTTCAGGACTAATTGCTTTTAGGATGGACTGGTTGGATCTCCTTGCACTCCAAGGGACTCTCAAGAGTCTTCTCCAGCATCACAGTTCAAAAGCATCAATTCTTGGCTCTTAGCTTTCTTTATGGTCCAACTCTCACATCCATACATGACCACTGGAAAAACCATAGCTTTGACTCTGTGGACTTTTGTCAGCAAAATAATGTCTCTGGCTTTTAATATGTTGTCTAGGTTTGTCATAACTTTCTTCCAGGGAGCAAGCACCTTGTAATTTCATGGCTGCATTTGCCAACTGCAGTGATTTTGGAGCCAAGAAAACAAAGTCTGTCATTGTTTCCCCATCTATTTGCCGTGAAGTGATGGGACCGGATGCCGTGATCTTAGTGTTTTGAGTGCTGAGTTTTAAGTCAGCTTCTTCACTCTCCGCTTACACTTTCACCGAGAGGCTCTTTACTGCCTCTTTGCTTTCTGCCATAAGGGTGGTGTCACCTGCGTGTCTGAGGTTATCGATCTGTCTCTTGGCAATCTAGACTCCAGCTCGTACTCTACCCAGCCCTGCATTTCACATGTATGTGTTTTGAAGAGATCCTTTTCTGGGGCGGCTTCTGTTACACGTCATGCGGGAACTTAGTTCCCCTGTGAGGGATCGAGTCTGCACGCCCTGCGCTGGAAGTGCAGTCCTGACCACTGGACCGCCAGGGAAGCCCCTGCACAGTTATCCTGGTAGCGCATTTGCTTCCTCTGTGATAGTGTAGCTGTGACTCGGCTTACCAGATTGCACAGTGGGAAAGAGGGATCGAACCCGGGTCTCCTGCACTGCAGGCAGATGCTTTATCCTCTGAGCCACTAGGGAAGCCCCTGTACGATATATCCTGGTGGCGTATTTGTTTTATATGTGATAGTTTAGGTTGTGACTTGGCTTACCAGATTGCACAGTGGGAAAGAATCTGCCAGTGCAGAAGACGGAAGAGGCATGTGTGGGTTCAGTCCCGGGGTTGGGAAGGTTCCCTGGAGCAGGAAATGGCAGCCCACTCCGGTATGCTTGCCTACAAAATTCGCCTGCACAGAGGAGCCTGGTGGGCTCAGTCCAGGGGGTCAGGGAAAGTTGGACACAAAGGATGCACATTGCTTGTATCTTTTAACCCCCTCTCCTCCCGCCTTCCCTCTCCTCACTGGTAACCACCCGTTCTCTGTGCTGTGCTTAGCAGCTTAGTCTTGTCTGACTCTTTGCAGCTGTAAATAATGCTGCTGTGAACATTAGAGTGCTTCCTCGGTGGCTCAGATGGTGAAGAATCTGCCTGGAATGCGGGATATCCAGGTTCAATCCCTGGGTCGGGAAGATTCTCCTCAAGAAAGGAATGGCAACCCACTCCAGTATTCTTGCCTGGAAAATTCTATGGACAGAGGAGCCTGGCAGGCTACAGTTTGTGGGGTTGTAAACAGTTGGACACGACTGAACGAATGTCTGCCTTCTGTCTGAGCATTAGAGGGCTTCCCATGTGGCAGAAGCTACCTGCCAATGCAGGAGACACAAGAGGCGTGGGTTCCATACCTGGGTCGGGAAGGTCCCCTGGAGGAGGAAATGGTCACCCACTCCAGCATGCTTGCCTGGAAAACTCCATGGACAGAGCAGCCTGGTGGGCTGCAGTCCATGGGGTCTCAGAATCGGGCATCCACACACGTGGACATTGGGGTGCCTGTATCTTGAATTTTTTTCACTTTCTTAGGAATAGAATTGCTAGATCATATGGTGGGTAGGTCTGTGTGCAGTTTTTTGAGGAACCTCCGTACCATTTTCCAGTGTCTGTGCCGGTGTTCATTTCTGCTGACAGTGTAGGAGAGCTCTGTTTTCCACAGTCTCCCTAACATTTGGTATTTGTGGTCTTTTGGACGATGGCCATTTCGACAGGTGTCAAGTTATGTCTCACTGTGACTTTTATTTGCATTTCTCTGATGATTAACAATGCTGAGCATCTTTTCAGGTGCCTTTGGACCATCTGTGTGTCCTCTTTGGAAGGTAGGTTATCTTTTCCAGTGTAGTATTGCATTCTGGCGCAGACCTTATTTGGGGCTTTCGATAATGTTCAAAGATGACACAAATTTTCTTTTATGCTATTTATCAGCACTATGTTTCGTTCATGTGAAAATCAAAACAAAAATGTGAAAAAAAATTTTTCATCGTCTCTTGAATAATTTATATGTCATTTGGGTTATCGTTATATTCAAGATGCGGTGAAAATTCTGTGACTCTCTGGGCCTGATTTATTTTTGAATGATGATTCTGTGTTAACTTTCTCTGTATTTTTCTGTGAAAGTTGCTTTGTTTATGCTTTATGTCTCTACTGGGGTCAAAATTTCCTAACAGTTATTCGCTGTATCGTGTCTCACTTTGTATAGCCATACAAACACACAGACGTTCACCCTAGTTAGCAGTGTGTGCACTTTGTCTCTTAAGAAGCCACTTTGCTTTCTTGTTTTCGCCATGCTGTCGCTGCTCCCCACCTTGCCAACTTCTGTTACCTTTGCTGTTTCTCTCCGTCTGCCTCCTTAGCTGTTTTTTTAGCATTGTGAGTTGGGACTACAACTCACTTACGTTTGTTACTTTGCTTTGTATGAAGTATTTTTATGTCTGAATTATTCTCTGATTTAAGCACAGTTTTAGGTTCTGATACATGGTGATCGTGCTTTCATTTTTATGAAGAACTCTGTGATTCCAGCTTGTACTTCCCCGTCTATCCGAGTGTGGTTTAGTAGGTGGTTTTAAGCTTCCAGCTGGAGACGCTTCTTGTGTGTTTTGACCACATTACTGACTTTGTTTCGGTGTGTTCTGATCAGCGTTGCGTATACTCTCTCCTTCACGGAAGCTTCCGGCCACCTGCTGCCCCGCGTGCTTGCTTAGCACTTGCCACAGTGCCCTGAGCAGCAGGCATGCTGTGTTACCGTGTGGAGCTGCCTGTGGCAGGAGGCTTTGTGTCCGCCTGGACCACGAGTGGACACTGCCTGTGGTTGTTGGATGTGAAAGTATCGTGGGCCTTTACTGTGCCAGCGACCCTGCCTCCCAGGCCCCCAGATGTTCAGTGAGGGGCAGGCGGTCTCCTTGGAGCTTCCTTCTGTGGTGGTGCCACGTGCCTCTCTGTGCTCCGGGAGAGCCCAGCACCGGGCTTCTCTCTGGAGCCCCTTCTGCTCAGGCAGAGCCCTGGCTTGGGGAGGAGGGTCTCTGGTGCGTCAGTTGTGTCCTTGGTCTGTTTCCTGACGCCAGCTTTGGGCTCTCCTCTTCACCGCTCACTCTGGTCACGGTTCAGAGGCTGATCACGACTCAGTGCTGTCGCTTTGATCCGTGCACCGGGGCCGCCGCTGTGGTGTCCAGGCGACTGAAGACCGAATGGCTGGGCCGTCCAGCTGGTGAGTTTTTCCGCCCCCAGCTCACTGGCCAGTCTCTGCAGCTGCTTTTACCAGCCTCAGCCTTGGCCTGGACCCTTGACCAGCTCAGGTTTGCTGACACCGCGTCATGTTTATTTTTATAATTTCTATTTGTCCATTTTTGGCTGTGCTAGGTCCTCACCACAGTGCAGGCCTCTCTCTGGTTGCGGAGAGCAGGGCCTTCTCACTGTGGCGGCTTCTTTTTGCGGTGCACCGGCTCTAGGGCACGCGGGCTCAGTGGTTGCAACGCTCGGGCTTAGCTGCTCCGCGGCACATGGGGTCCCCCAGATCAGGGATTGAACCAGTTTATCCCGCACTGGCAGGCAGGTTCTTCGCCACAGACCACCAGGGGGCCTCTCTCCCTGGTCACGGGTCCCTTTTCACCCTTTCTCGGCGACGTTCTGTCCAGAACGAGGCCTGACATTTTCCAGTCTTGCCCTTCATCTTCAGAGTTGCCATAGCAACTCACCACAAGCACAGCTGCTCAGGCAGTGAATGACTCCTTTCCCAGTCCAAATCCAGACTCTCTAAGGGAGCTCTGTGTGCCGGGACACTTCTGACATGTTGCCAGTTCCAGATGACAGCTCAGCCACATCCATGCTTGTGGTTTCTCACACACACCAAGCTTCCCTGCGGTGTGCTTCACATGTTCCTGTTCCCTTCATTTCTGATGCGCCCCATTTCCTCTGTCTGGCTCACGCTGAGTCCTCAGGCGCCCTGGCTGGGAGCTCCGTGGCGCAGGCTGCCTCCTCTCGCAGGCACAGAGTGCATTCACTGCAGGATGAAGGCCTGCCCTTCTCTGCCTGTGTCTCAGCAGTCCTCTGTGACACACGGTGGTTGTTCTTGGAAGTTTCTCTTTGAGGGTGGGCAGGGTCTGTTGGGGGTGGGTGACGAGAGTAACTGGCTAAGTTTCCTGTGTCCTCCCATCTCGCTCCAGAGGAAGAGCAGGACGCAGTCTCCCTGTCCTACCCCTTGCCCAACTCGCTGGTGTATGGAATCGACTGGTCCTGGCTCCACTTCTGCCGTCCGCCACAGACCCAGCCGTCCTTCCCTGGCGGTGACCCAGAAGCCAGAACAGCAGACCAGGACTCTACCCTGAAGGCTGCAGACCCGTCACCAGCATCCTCTTCGGAGCGTCTAGCTGACAGTGATGGAGTGGGTGGCACCACACACCAGAATGGGAGCAAGCTAGAGGCTCCTCTGCAGACAGAGGACGAGGATGGCCGGCTGCCCACTCCAGGGGTCAAGATCTGTGACTGCGACCAGGATCTGGAGGCAGCAGGCTTTGACACCAACCTTCTGGCCACTTGCTCTTTTTATGATCATGTTCTTCACCTCTGGAAGTGGCAGGACATCTGAGCTGGGGAAGACCTTGCTTGGTTTGACATGGTAGAGACAATTTCCACAAATAAAACCTAGAGTACATCTTTATCTTTCTTGAGAATGAAGTGACCCCAGACTATCTCACTGTATGGGGCTCAGTGCATCTGTGTAATGTTCTCAGTAAATAGAAAACCTCTTGGCCTCTCAGATAAACCTTATCTGCTGGGCCCTTCAAAATGGTGTCTCTGTGGCAGCAAGAGGTGGGGTGGAGGAAGGGCTTGGTTCCCAGCACTCAAACTTGTCAGTTTCCTGTGTTTTGACTTTCAGTTCTTAGGACTTATATAAGCAACTATTTACATTAACTAAAAATTTTAAAGCTACTTTATAATACCAAAGTAGTTTGTTTTTGTGTTATTATTAGTTTTCTATGAACATTAAAAAAAGATCACGGCACCGGAAGTGCTTGCATAGCCTCCTGTGCAAATAACCAAAAAGAAGGGTGTATTGCTTTAGCATACCATAAACTGGAAATGTTAAGTCGTATGGTGGATTAGTCACGCTTCCTCACTGTGGCGTTAAACCTGGACACAGCTTAACTCCAGAAGTCCTGGGCTTGGGACTGATCTGCCTCCCACAGGCCATTCCTCCTCTCTCCGGAGGAGCAGATGTGGAACTCCAGGCCACTGTGGAATCTGTCAACTCCGCAGCACCCACTGATAGGATAGGTAGGTGTTCTGAATCAGAAAACACAAGCTTCTGTTATTTCCTGACAGAACTGTCAGCACAGGTTAGAATGTATTAATGTTGAACCCTCCTCCAGTTTGTTTTAGGATATTTCACTTAAGGATCAACAGAACTAGGATCTGAGGAATTATGCGCTGAAACAGAACATAAAGAGAGAGGCTATAGATTATTAGGGAAATAGCAGTTTGGCAGCAACTTCCCGTGTGGCCTTATCTTCAGGTTTGCCCCAAGGCGGGGAGGTTCACCAAAATAAACTGCTTTGGGACCCATAAATGTGCTCTTTGGTTGTTCCCTGGGGTGAACTCGGGGTGAATGACCTAGTGCTGTCACGTGGCTGGATCTGCCTTGTGAACTCCCTCCCTCCTGCAAGCTGAGCCACATGTTCTTGCCTACTTCCCTCTCGGTAGGGGTTCTGGTTTGGCTGGAACCTGAGAACGTCGCCTAGGTCTCTACGCCTTAACCTCACACGTGGCGTGCTTCCTTTACACAGTGGCCAGATGCCCAAACCAACACGATACGGTAGGCAAGGTCTTTAATAGAAGCGAAAACGAGGGAACCGCCTCTCCACCCGCCACCCCGGAACTAGGCTGGGCGAAGAGGGTCCAAGTCCTCGGTCGCAGGCACATCCGGCGCGGCCGCCGACCACTCCTAGCGCGGGAAGTTCTTGGGATACAGCTGGAAAAGCTTGCCTTCCTGCGTGGGCTCAAAGCCGTACCGTTCTAGGTGCTCGGGGTCGAAAGTCCCGGCCCTCAAGTCCTTCTCGATAGCCGGCGCCGCCGTCTCCAGAAAGAGCTGCTTGGCCGTCAGGGGAACGTCTGTGCCCTCCGGGGCGCGGTAGTTCACGTAGGGCTTGAGCTTGAAGCCGGCCAGCTCGGGCACCACCAGCTCCGGGACCATTTCCTTGACCAGCACGAACCTGCCGCCGCGACCGTGGAAGCCGACGCCCTTGGCACCGCGGCTCTTGTAGAAGGTGCGCGGGCCCCGCTTGCTGGTCCACTTGCTCATACGGTCGGCGCCCCGCACCAGGGCGCGAGCCGCCCCGCTCAGGAGGCCCATGGCGAGGCCTGCGCACAGCCACCACGCCGCTGCCGGTTGCAGCCGCCTCGGATTCCGGCCCCGCCGCGCTGCGCTTCCGGCGCCTTCGGCAGCTTCCGGCCCCACCGGCCCCCGCGCCGCAGGAAGAGCGGCTCCGATTGGCTGCGCCGTGTCGAATGTGCAGCCTCGGCCCTGGGAGAGGGCGGGACCGGCGGTGGCCCGGCCAATGCGCGGGGAGATCCCTCGTCCGGGGGTGGGGCGCCGGGAGCGCGGCCGTCGGGGGCGGGGCTTCGAGGCGGCGCCGGAGGACGGGAGGAGGATATCGGGAGCGCGGACGTTGGGGGCGGGGCTTCGGGGAGGCGGGACGGGAGCGCGCGGTGCCGGGGAGTCGCCGCCTAGCGCCGCGGAGTCGCCGCCTAGCGCCGCGGAGTCGCCGCCTAGCGCCGCGGAGTCGCCGCCTAGCGCCGCGGAGTCGCCCGCTTAGGGGTCTGAGTCTGTGAGGAGAGGTAGCCATCGTCTCCCCCAGCCCGCGCCGCGACGACACTGCCCCCCAGGGCCGCCGGCGCCCCCGGCCCGACGTCCGTCATCTCCACCCCCGCTTACCTCGACGCCTCCCAACCCCGACGCCCCTCAGCTGGACGCCCCTAAACCCGATGCCCCCAACCCGGGTGCTCCTCAACCCGACACCCCTAAACCGAGTGCCCCCTCCACCAGACGCCCCCTCAACCTGAGAGCCTTCAACCGGACGGCCCCGTACCCCCTACCCTCCAACCCTACGCCCTCCCTTAACCACGCCCTCCCTCAGCTCCATGCCTTCAGCCCCGCTGCCCCCGGCTCCCCAGTTCTCCTGGACTTGACCGCCTTCCCTCTGGCCCCACGCTGTGGAGCAAGCGGAGCAGCTGAAGGCGCTTCCGTCGTGTGGCAGGTGCCGGGGGCTTGAGCTTTTGTCCCCCTTGAGCCTGGTGGGCACCGGGAGATGGGACTGGGCAGGGCTGGGCGGTAGAGCTGGGGTCTAGGAGCTGCTGGTCCTTGAAAAGACGTCTGAAAAAAAAGTTTCCCACAGGGCACAGACCAGTGAGCAAATGCAGGAGACTCTGCACCTGCCTTCCGCTCCCTGACTTGTCTGGGTGGGATTTTGGAAGAGATAAACCCTCCCTTGCTGTGGCCCTTCTAAGAGAGCTGGGAGCCACAGGGTGAAGGCCCTAGACATGGCTCCTCCTCCTGGCAGAGAGGTCAGGTGTGCAGGGCTGCTCCTCACGTTCACCGCAGCCGGGACCAGCACACCCACCTCCAGGGTCCACCACACTGGGTGGAAAACCCTGTGCCCAGCCCACTAGGGAGGGTCTGGCGCACAGCCTGCGGTGGCCACACACCCCTACCCCTACCCAGCCTCAGCCTCCTCGCCATGGTCCTGGAACTTCCGGCTGCACTAGGCCTTTGCCCAGATGCCCACACTTGTCTTTGACTGACTGGGAGAGGAGCCCAGGGCTTGGCTGCAGTTCCCGGTTCCTTGGGCAGCCACACCAGGGCTGTTTACAGGGAGGCAGGTGGCTCCCTTTGCTTGCTCCCTTTGTTTTCTCCATGGAGAGCACAGTGCTTCATCAGAGTTTTCCTGTCAATAGACATGTAACTTAACATGGACAGGAATTCAGGGAAGGGCTGGGAGGCACCGCATTGCACGTGAGCCTGAGGTGGGACAACCTGTGCCCTCCTTGGAACCAGTCTGTCTTCTTTTGTTTCACTTTTTAGCCATGGAGCAAGAGGAGGACACTGGCCCAGAGGTACAGAACCTGAGGAGTCCAGTGAAGAATCAGCCTGAAAATTCCCAGTGTGGCCGCTTCTGGACAAGGAGAAAGCTGCCCTGCAGCAGCTCCTTGAAGTCGGCTGCCTGCGGGAGTGGCATGCGGGCCTCTCTTCCCCTGTCAGGACTGAACCCCTCCCTCTGTTCCTCAAGGTCACGCTTGTCAGTTCCTGCTTCCTTTTAGGAAGCCTGCTTGCTTTGAGGTAGGGCCTTTTTCCCGGGGAACATCTGTAGCCACATCACAAAGACTTTTATTCCTAAACCAGAAAATTAGATGCATTAAAACAGCAGTGAAAAGCTGACAAGTCGGGGACGTCAGCCACTAGAGGCTGTATGAATAGGTCTGGGTCACTCTCTGAACTGTCCCCCTGGCTCCTCCCCTCCCCCCGCCTCCGGGGGTGGCTGAGCTCAGCGGACACACTTACAAGGAGGGTGCTTGTCTGCCACCCAGTGGAGGTGGTCTCTAGCCAAGCACACAGCCTGGGCCAGGAGGGCCTGGGCACCTCACTCTGAGGCAGAAGCTCCCACTGCTTCCTCTGCTTTCTGAGCCAAGTTCAGGGGGTTGAGTCTTTGGATCACTTCCTTGTTCTGTCTTGATGTAACATTCTGCTTTTGAAACGCTTTTCTGAGTGCATTGATCTCGGGTTTTCTGGCATCAGCACTGTCTGTGATCCTGGCTCTGAAGGATCAGGCAAGCTGCTTTAGTCCTTGGCACTTGTGTAAAAGCTTGACAGAATTCACACACACACCGCCCCCCTCCCTCAATCCATCCTGTTCCTGACTGCTTGGAAGGATGTGAGTACCGGGAGGAGTGGAGCGTAGTTGCTTGTTTGACTGGTCTCTTGTCTTTGCAGGGAACCTGCCAGCATCCCTGTATAGGAGATCCAGGCCGTCTGCCCACTCACCGTTCCACACTCACTGTTCTCTCTTGCATCCCTGTCTTTCTCCTGGGGTCTGGCTTCTGAATCTCCTTGTTAACTCCCTCCCTGGGAGCCCTTTGCTGTTCTGTGCTGGATTTAATGTTCTCAAGATCCAGCTCGTTAGGGTTTCTCAGCACTGCTGCTGTGTGGGCGTGCGTCCGCCCTTGGGCCAGCAGCATGAGGTCCTGCTTGTGATGCACAGGCACTGGAGAGGAGGCCTTTGCACGCCCCCGCCAGCCAGGTTTGCTCCTCTGGACTTGCATCCCGAGGAACAGGGAGGCTGAGAATGCAGGGCTCAGATGCCCAGAGCGTTTGCGGTCAGTGCAGCGCAGCTGCTGGTCCTGCCCAGCCGTCCTGTGGGCGTGTAGCCCTTCTCCAGAGCAGAGCGGGACCCGGGCCCCCTGCCTCCCGAAGGTCCACTTCACTGGGGAGGTCTCCAGGGCTGCCAGCGTTTTCCCTGACCCACAGCTCTGTTCTTGCTCCCTGAGAAGCCGGGGCTGTGCCCGTCCTGGCCCTTCCTGACTGTAGGCTTCTCCCGCAGGTGGGCTTCTATCCGGCCGCCCTATGGTCCTGGGGTCTGGAGCTGATGGAGCAGCATTCCCAGTCCACCATGGTAACCACCTCACTGCTCCCGGGTGATGGGCGGGCCCCAGCATCTGTGGCCCCCTTCACCCTTGGCCGCCCGGGGCCCTTTGTGTCCAGCCTGTGTTTGGGTTTGGGGGGTCTTGGTGCCTTGCTGATGGGTGCGCTCTCTATGACCTCGCCCAGCTGCTGGGGATTGTGATTGGAGTCTTCCTGGCCCTGGCCTTCATCGGCACCACCATCTTTTTTGTGTACAGAAGGGTTAGCCAATTCCGTGAGTATCTTGCATGAGGCCGTGGCTCCAGTGGGGGAGGGAGAAGAGGGCTTGAGAGGGTGGTAGGTTCAGGTGACTTTCCCCATGTTTTAAGTTCCCACAAATAGCTCTCAAGGCATAGAGGCTTTTGTTGAAAACTGCCGGCCTGTCAACAGCTCATCAGACCCATGGAATTTAACTGTCCTGACCTCTCTCGGCTCTCATTTGCAAGAAGAGATAAGTCCCGCTTCCTCTGCCTGAGTGTGTCACAGCCCAGGAACAAGATGCTGTGTGGCACAGGGTGGGCAGGATGAGCTCAGTGTGCACCGGTGCTGGTCCACCTGTGCTCAGGCAGCCCCTTGGCACCCCTTGCAGGACAGGTGCAGCCCAGTCCTCAGTACAGGTTCCGGAAGAGAGACAAGGTGATGTTCTACGGCAGGAAGATCATGAGGAAGGTAACTCACGCTGCGAGCCCCCTCCTCCCTTAGAGGGGTCGGCTTCCGACTGTGCCTAGGGCCACGCAGGGCCCCGGGGCTTTGGGAAGGTCTGGGGCGGGCACAGCACCCAGAGAGGAAATGAGCCAGGAAGGAGGGCAGAAGCCTCTCCCAGGAGCATCCCCGAGTGGGTCGAACGGAAGGTCCTGGCTCCGGTGTAGATTGGTGGGCCTCCCATGACTTGGGGCCGGGCCCTGCAAGGCGGAAACTCCCAGGCCTCACTTGCCAGTGCCACAGCCGTCTTGGGGATGAGCAGCCTTTGCTGGTGGGCCCCATCCCCTCCCACCCACTGAGGACAAATGGCTCAGCAGGCTCCCAGAGGCTTACTGTGCCACAAAAGCATGCTTGAAACATTTGCTGACATGTAAAAATATTTTGCTTGTTACTTTTCTCTAGATACACAGTTAGTGTGTGTTCTTTGTAGAACTTCTTGAACTGTCAGACGAGGAGTCATGGGTGTCCCTGGGTGGCTCCTTCTCTTCAGGGTCAAGTGCTGTGAGAGGGAGGTTGGTTCAGGCTGCCGTGTCTGCCGGGGACGGCCCTGGGACGTGGTGTGCAGGCTGCTGCAGTCTCATGTGGGGCCACACAGAATGACCTGCAAGCAGGCCTCAAGGCACTCGTGTGTCGCTGGACCTGGGGCTGTCCACGGATGACCCCACTGAGGACTCTGTGGTGGCAAGCTGGATTTGGTCTAAGGAAGACAGGAACGTGGTCTGGTGGGGCCGGAACCCCTTGGGGGCAAGGAGGAGTCACGGTGACAACACCGACAACCGCAGCCAGCACCTCGGGGCAGACACGGCTTGGGAGCTTTGTACTCCTTGGCAGCGCTGTTTGTGGCGGTCTGGTGGGCCTGGACTGTGAGGGGGACAAAGAGCTGTCCAGGCCAGGAGGGTGTGCAGGCGCTGGGGCTGCGTGTACCAGCGTGACGGGTGTTGAGGAGGGCGCCGGCCTTCCAGGAGAGGGACGCGGGGCCGAGGATGTCGGAGCTCTCGGGGCACCGGCTGTCTGGGGGTGTGGCCCTGTGTCCTCCCTGTCAGCAGCGCCAAGGAGGTTCCCTGTGTCCTGGGCAGGCGAGCAGATGGGGCCAGGCCGGAATGCTGGTGTCAGGCCTGCAGGGGCCACATCCGGAGGGCTGGAACCGACCCTGAGTCTGGGAACTGGATCCCACAGGTCTCAGAGTCCAGACTTAGCCGCCCCCTTTCATTCTGCAGGTGACCACGCTTCCCCACACACTTGTGGGGAACACAGCTGCCCCCCGGCAGCGGGTGAGGAAGAGGACCAAGGTGCTGTCTTTGGCCAAGAGGTACTGGGAATGCCCTTCAGACCAGTCAGGTCCCAGCTGCCCTCCCCAGTGGGCTGTCTGTGGCTTCCCTGCTATGGGGCTCACAGCCTAAATGCTCTCTGCTTTATTTTTTAATTTTAAAAATACGTAATAGCTTAATCTGGCTGCGTCAGGTCTTGGTCGTGGCACTCAGGCTTTGTTGCTCTGTGCCATGTGGGATCTTAGTTCCCCAGCCTGGGGTCAAACCCGCGTCCCCTGCATTGCAAGGTAGATTCCTAACCATTGGACCACCAGGGAAGTTCCTTGCTGTCTGCTTTTGAACCCCTCTGGGCCTCTGCTCCAGGTGTGTGCCTCTTTGCTTTGTAGGATCCTGCGGTTCAAGAAGGAATATCCTACCTTGCAGCCAAAGGAGCCCCCGCCCTCCCTGCTGGAGGCTGACCTCACAGAGTTTGATGTGAAGAATTCTCACCTGCCGTCAGAAGTTCTGTACATGCTGAAAAACGTCCGGTAAGAGAGAGGTGGGCCTGGAGGCTTTCTGTGTGCTTGCCTGGCCTCCGAGGTGTCCTTTCCCTGCGGCCACCAATGGTTGTGTCGACAAAAAAGAGTCAGTAAACAGCCTGTAACAGGAACAGTGAAGAGTTTTATTTGAGCCAAACTGAGGACTGTGACCTGGAAGACAGCCTCTCAGACAACTCTGAGGAGCTTCTCCAGAGAAGCATGGTTTTCAGCACAGTTTTATATCTTGTCTGAATGAAGAATGTTAACCTAGTAGGGATGCATTCCTTCAGGGTATCAGAAAGAAATCAAAACCAGGTCCGCACGCGCACGGCGAGTCAGTGTGGCGTCGGCACCTGGGAAGGGAGTCTCGTCGTGAAAGGAGCACCAGGATTGACGGCCCAGGGTGGGAGGCACTGAGCCCTGACTTTTAGCCTGGGCGTTCCTTACTTCTGCCAAGTGTTCAGTTCAGATCAGTCGCTCAGTCGCGTCCCCTTGGACTACAGCACGCCTGTCCGTCACCAACTCCTGGAGCTTGCTCAAACTCAGGTCCATTGAGTCAGTGATGCCATCCAACCATCTCATCCTCTGTCGTCCCCTTCTCTTGCCCTCAATCTTTCCCAGCATCAGGGTCTTTTCCAGGGAGTCAGTTCCTCGCATCAGGGGGCCGAAGTGTTGAAGTCCCAGCTTCAGCGTCAGCAGTGTGCCCTTCAGTAATTAAAGCGGCTGCACAGCGTGTCTTTGGTCAGCCACAAACAGGACGCTCTGTCTAGAGAGCATAAAGCGGGTGTTCACACGAGGAGCAGCCGGAGCGGCCTCGCATGTGATGACCCCTTCCGTCGCTCGGCCAAGTGCCTGTCCTCCGGCGGTCACTGCCCCCCTGGTGGTGAGCAGAGCCTGCTCGCCGGTTCTTTCGCGTGTGCATCTGCCTCTCGGAGTCTCTTCCTTCAGGACGATGCAGAGCGAGTGTGGGAAGTGAGTGGCCGGATGGAAGATTGACAGTCTGTCTCCCCGTCTCTCCCTGGAAGCCCCAGCTCCTCTTTGCAGCCCTTCACTCACTGCGCTTGGTTACAGACCTGCCTGAGAGTTCTCTGAGCTCCTGGGACAGCAGCTGATGGCGATCCCTAGACCGCAGGCTCCTGCCCTGCTGGCGACCAGGCGCTAGTGCCGCAGGCTCTGTGGCCCTTGGGAGCTCTCCCTGTGGTCTGGCCAGCAGGGACAGTGGCCTCTGTCCCTCCCCCGCTTCCTGAAGGTGTCCTACGTGTTCTGTTTTCTGCAGGGTCCTGGGTCACTTTGAGAAGCCGCTATTCCTGGAACTTTGCAAACACATGGTCTTTGTGCAGCTTCTGGAAGGCGAGTACATCTTCCGGCCGGGGGAGCTGGACAACAGCATCTATGTGGTGCAGGACGGGCGGCTGGAGGTCCGCGTCCAGGACTCGGTGAGCGCCCTTGGCGGGGCGGGGGCGCTGCTGTGTGGGCACTCAGTGGTCTGCTCTCTTGAACATTTCTCAAGTTTTCCATTGAAAAGTTAGTGCAAAACGTGTTTTATGTAGATAGGAGAGTCATATGTTATTTCTCCAGGAAAATATATACAGTTGAATAAAGTTAAAGGCCAGCTTGCACAGCAAAACCGGGTCCTTTGGGTGGTTCAAAGAGCTAAGGCCTTCAGCTGGCTCACATGAGAAGTGTCCACTCCTTGGCCCACCTTTTGGGATTTTGCCAGTCCTGAGTCCATCAGAAACTTCTTCCATATTCTGAGGTGGCAGGGCCTGTAGTGGTTGCTGTTGAGTGGAACCATTGGTCCATTCATACAGGTCCCCAGACACTCCAACTAGGAGTGAGAGGCTTGTCACGAAGCTGTCCCCCTGCCTTTCTGCTGAGCATTCCCGAGTGATCTGCAGGATGCTGGCGGAGTTTTGAAGCGTGAAGGTGGAGTAGTGCAGCCGTGAACATGGCACTCTGCAGCTGGCTTTCGAGTCTGTGTTGTGTGAGCAGCTGCTGCTTCACGTGCTCCCCGTGGCGGCGCTTGTGAGCCTCTGCGCCTGTCCACAGTGGGGCTGCGCAGCCCCCCTTCTGTCTTCAGGCTGGAAGCGGAGCTGTTGCTCTTTGCCCTTCCGGGTAGTTTTCTACGGTTGCTTCTGTCCTTTCTAGTTTTTTTCTGGTGCAAAATCCAATGGAGCATCCGGGTTATTCTCAGGAGTGCCTCTGGGCAGACTGAAGGCCTCTCCAGCTCCAGTCTGCACAGCTGTCTTCTACAAATTCCTTCACGCCTTCCCCACTGGGTGGTGAGGCTGGCTTTGTGGGCCAGAGCACCTCGGAGAGAAATGCGGAGGGCCAAGCTGAGGGCCTTCAGAGTGCAAAATCTCAAGCTTGAGTTGTTCGGAGGAAAAGACACATTGGACCACAGCTGCCCTTGACACGGCATGTCAGCCTCCGGGACGCAGGGGCTGCATGGTGGCTCACATCACTCCCACTGCCTAAGGACCCCTCAGTGGGTGGGCACTGATCTGGAAGATCAGCTGCATGCTTGTCTTATTTTCAGGTTTCAGGCTATAAATAATTTTAACTGTAAGAAAATAATTAAGGTATTAATTCAGCTGGAAGCTAACTCCTTGCTGCCTGCCTCTGTTGAATTATGTGCTTAAATCACAGTTGCCGGGTGAGGGGGGATCTTTAGACCAAGACTCCTGGGTACTTGGTTTATTTGCCTGGTGGTAGGTGACCCAGGCTTCCCACCATAGACAGTGAACCCTGGACTGCATGGGGTTGTCCCCATCCCTGGGCACGTGAACTTCCCACCTGTTGGGCCCTGGGTGGACCTGACCCAGGACGGCTCCTGCATGTCCTTCCAGCTTTTAGATCACAGTGTTGTCGGGGTACAGGTCTCATGTGTAGCTTTGTCTGTGAGTGACCTGGGGGGATAATCAGAAAGGACATGCTTTCATCCAGTCTCCTCTGGTGGCGGGGGGGCCTCCATGTCATCTGCCTGGCAGGCCTTCCCAAGAGGGCCAGAGCCTTTGGCCCAGATGGAAGGGCTCCTGGACTGTGACCTGTGCCAGGTTTGAACAACTTCAAAGGTATTTTTCTGGGTCACCCTGAGATGAAGTTGCTACCCTGAATCACCAGCATTGCCTGGTTTCCTTTCTCTTTTAATCCAGTGGGAAAAAAATATGTCAAAATGCTGTCATTTATACTGAGAATAACTGCGTTTGGTTCCCACAGCCTTTTAGTTAGGCCCACCAGCTCTCTCAGGCAGATCGTCCTGGTGCTGACAAGACACAAGGCTGAAGGCCAGGCTGGGCCTCCCTGCTCCTCTTAGTCACCCTCGTCTTCCTGCTCTCGTTCCGCACTTCGACAGGGTGCAGCCTCTGCCCCGCACAACCAGTGGTGGGTGGCGGCTTGCCTGGCCGGCCTGGCCCCGCCATGGGTGGCTCTCCTCTGCTTCCCAGGCGCAGGATGGCACTGAGGTGACGGTCAAAGAGGTTCTGGCTGGAGACAGCGTCCACAGCCTCCTCAGCATCCTGGACGTCATCACCGTGAGTGTCTCTTCTCCCCGGGTCTGCCCGCACTCGCTAGACGGCAGGTCCCTGGGCGCCCGGGCCAGCTCTCCAGTGACGGGAGGGTCCCCCTAGTGGGCGGGGCCGTGCCTGGAGCGGCCTGGTAGCGGCTCTGACTAAGGGTCTGAGGGGGCTCGGTGTGGGCTTGTGGGCTTTGGTGTCTCTTACGTGGTCAGTTTTTGGCCTGAGCAGCATGTGTTCGGGCTCCAGGTGTCACAGGCATGAAGGCGACATCTCCTGTCTTCAGGCCCTAAGGCCCCTTCCCAGGAGAGGCCCTTTCTGGATCTTCTGTGCTAACATGTGTCCGTCAGTGATTTCTTCAGCTCTTGTGCTCTTCATCAGAGCCGTGAACGGCCTTGTGTGGACACTGTTTCCCGAGTTTGAAGGCCAGTCTGTGGGGCGGATCCTTAGGAGACTCACTGGATCCAAGGGCGCTGCCTCCAGCCACAGACACCGGAGCGCCAGGCCCGTGAGGGCGCCTCCCCCCCAGTGAGCGTCTCACAGCTGGTGCTTGCTGGTTGTCTCGCTGTGTCCCACGGTTTGCTGGACCCGGGGTGGGCAAGGTGCAAGCGGGGAAGCTGAAAGATGTGAGGAGGAACTGCAGACTTGTGTATTCTCTCTTGACTGGCATAGAAGGTGTAGCAGCACGTACTGTACTCCTTCTTCTCATGGTTGACCCGGGGGGCCCAGCCGTAACGCACCGTAACACGGACATGATGTGGCCTTAATGCTGCCTCAAGGGCTTTTCAGGTGGAGCTTATGTATGCTTACAGGACAGAAGTGGCCTGTGGCCAGGTGGGTGCCTCATGACGTGCCTGCGCAGTGCTGTAAGCGATCTCAGCCATAGCACAGCCGTGGGGCGGGAGTAAGAGGCCCTGGGCATGAGAGAGCCTGAGCCCCGCCATCTTGGCGAATCGGATCTTTCTTTACATCCCACCTCTTCAGGGTCTCTCACCTCGTAGTCTATGCACAGTCGTCTTCTGCAACATTCCTGTGGTGAATAACACTGACTCTTGGGTTTATATCTTGCAACAGTAGTAGGGGCTGCAACAGGAAACAGCGCTTGTCACCCAGGATACAACCTGGGACTCACATTACTTGTAAAACCCCCACAGGCGCCAGGCCATCCCCTTCAAGAAGGAGGTTTCTGTGGCGCTCACAGTCCACCCTCATGATTACACTTTTGTAAATCTGAGGACACAGCCTTTACAGCACATTGTATTGAATCTACAGTGCAGGACACAGCCTTTACAGTCTGCTGCCCTAAATATACATCATTTGGCCACCAAGCCATCGGTGTATGCACCGGGACCAAGAGACTACTCCAGCTTGCCGTGAGTAAGGCTGCGCTCGGCACCAGTGTCGGCCAGGACCAGTGCTCTCTGTACACTAGCTGGTGGCCAGTGGATTGCAAGCTCTGCATGGGGCCTCCAGTCCCTGCTTGCGCTCTTTGGGTGGGCACGATGATTTGAGCCCTGTTCAAAGCAGAAAAGGGCATCTGAAGGAACACCCTCGGGTGCCATATAATCTTCTGAGCTGCCCATGTCTCTTGCTGTGGGCACTTAGACTGCTGTCCACTCTCAGTTGCACAGGTGGCCTTGCTAACAAGCAGGGACCTGAGTCTCAAAAGTTCTACACCCTTTGTCTCAATGAGGGGTGAGGGGTTATAGATGCCAACTGTTCTATTTCATCCCCGGAACAAATGATACCATCCACCCCTGTGTCCCAGAGTCGCAAAAGCCATGCTGCCAAGGGTCCCCCTCGCTTCTGCTAAAGCTGCTTCCCCAAGTCCAGCACCTCGGCCTGAGTGTATGGTTGCTGCGCTGTGAACTCAGCCACACGGGGGGCCCCTGACGACGCCCCCGCCGGGCCGCAGGCTGCTCATGTTTCACTGTCTGCGGCACGCCGGGCCTTGCCGACACGCAGGGGCCCGTGGTCTCATATTGCTCATCGTCACCACCTCTTCTGTGATTGTGGCTTTCATTCTGTCTTATCTCTGATGGATGAGGTGAAGAGGCTTGTGAAAGCTTCCTGGTGGGAGGGATTGGTTGTGGGTAAAATTGGGTCTTACTCTGGTGGGCAGGGCCACGCTCAGTTTAGTTCAGTCGCTCAGTCGTGTCCAACTCTTTGCAACCCCATGGACTGCAGCACGCCAGGCCTCCCTGCCCATCACCACCTCCTGGAGTTTACCCAAACTCATGTCCATTGAGTCGGTGATGCCATCTAACCATCTCATCCTCTGTCAACCCCTTCTCCTGCTCTCAATCTTTCCCAGCATCAGGGTCTTTTCCAATGAGTCAGCTCTTCACATGAGGTGGCCAAAATACTGGAGTTTCACCTTCAACATCAGTCCTTACAATGAACACCCAGGACTGATCTCCTTTAGAATGGACTGGTTGGATCTCCTCGCAGTCCAAGGGACTCTCAAGAGTCTTCTCTGACACCACAGTTCAAAAGCATCAATTCTTCAGCACTCAGCTTTCTTTATAGTCCAACTCTCACATCCATACATGACCACTGGAAATACCACAGCCTTGACTGATGGACCTTTGTTGACAAAGTAATGTTTTCTGCTTTTTAATATGCTGTCTAGGTTGATCATAACTTTTCTTCCAAGGAGTAAGCGTCTTTTAATTTCATGGCTGCAGTCACCATCTGCAGTGATTTTGGAGCCCAGAAAAATAAAGTCAGCCGCTGTTTCCACTGTTTCCCCATCTATTTGCTGTGAAGTGATGGGACCAGATGCCATGATCTTCGTTTTGGGAATGTTGAGCTTTAAGCCAACTTTGTCACTCTCCTCTTTCACTTTCATCAAGAGGCTTTTTAGTTCCTCTTCACTTTCTGCCATAATGGTGGTGTCATCTGCACATCTGAGGTTATGGATATTTCCCCCGGCAATCTTGATTCCAGCTTGTGCTTCCTCCAGCCCAGTGTTTCTCATGATTACTCTGCATATAAGTTAAATAAGCAGGGTGACAATATACAGCCTTGACGTATCCTTTTCCTATTTGAAACCCGTCTGTTGTTCCATGTCCAGTTCTAACTGTTGCTTCCTGACCTGCATACAGATTTCTCAAGAGGCAGGTCAGGTGGTCGGGTATGCCCATCTCTTTCAGAATTTTCCAGTTTATTGTGATCCACACAGTCAAAGGCTTTGGCATAGTCAATGAAGCAGAAATAGGTGTTTTTCTGGAACTCTCTTGCATTTTCGATGATCCAGCGGATATTCATCTCTGGTTCCTCTGCCTTTTCTACATCCAGCTTGAACGTCTGGAAGTTCACAGTTCACGTATTGCTGAAGCCTGGCTTGGAGAGTTTTGAGCGTTCCTAGCGTGTGAGATGAGACATAATGGAGCATTATTGCAGCCGCGGGGGCTTTCCAGGTGGAGCTTATACATGTTTACAGGCCAGAAGCGGCCGGTGGCCAAGTGGGTGCATCATGACACACGCGCGGTGCTGTCGGCGGTCTCAGCTGCTACATGACCACGTCACAGAGCGTGGCATGAGAGCGAGAGGCCCTGGGCTGGGAGGCCGGACCACCGCCATCCTGGCGGATTTGCTCTTTCCGTACACTACTCCAATAGGTTAAAGAAATAGCATCTCATGTTAGCTTATGATTTTTAAACTTTGTATCATGGAATATTTCAAACATGTTCAAAAATAGAATAGAAAAATTAGTTTATCTCTGTCACTGGCTGCAAAGGCTCAGCTCAGTGTGCCCCATTTCCTCCCAGCTAACTGGAGTTGCATGTTTAACCTTTTCTTCTGGTCAAAGCCTACTTACAGGAAGCAAAGCTGCAGCGTATGCGGCTGCTTTAATAGATGCGTGCACCTGTGCCACTGGAAAGGTGTGTTTGATTTTAATCTTATCCTTGGAAGTTACATCTTTTGCTCTTCTTTTTAGCTGTGTACTGAGGCAACCTGTACTTCAGTTTCCCCAGACACTGCACAGAGGGGTCTCTGGGGCAGTTCAGCAGAACCGTGGCAGGGCTGCTTCTGTGCGGGCCTGGGAGTCTCGGGGCTTGTGTGATGCTGGCCCAGCCCTAAGCTGTGCATGGTGAGGGTGACAGGCTCCAAATGGAGGCTCCAGGGGTGTCCGCTGTGCTCAGCCTGCCCGTCAGACCAGTACACATGCGTTGAGCTGTCTGGGGCCGGGGGGAGGGGAGACATGCGTGGGACCCGGGTCTCCATCTGCTCCCAGGACCTGACCTGCCTTTAGCACATGCTTGGCCAGGGCTGAGAGGGACCCCACCCACTCTGAGAAAACCTGCCTGCTTCCTGCCTGGGGGTAGCCCCTGCCTGGAACCTTGTGCTGGGAGAGGGCACCCGGGTGTGCCCGTTGGGCCATAGGATGGTGGTTCTGTGGGGTTCGGGCTTGAGTGTCTGAGTCTGTGAGGTGTGCTGTGGGCCTGGGAGGTCTAGACAGGCTGGCTGTCATGTGAGGGGGCTCCTAGATAAGAATGGGAGAGGGGCGCTGGAGGCTCACGTCTTACCTCTTGGTCTTGATCCCGATCCCATTGTGACTTCTGGGCTGAGCACCCTCTGTGGCAGCTCCGCAGGCTGTGTGCTGAGAGCAGGGCTTGGCACCTGCTGTCTCCCAGGCGCTGGGCCCCCGCGGGCTGCTGTCCTGTCCGCACAGTGCCCCCAGGGCAGAGAGCGGGGAGAGGGGTGTTTGGAAAAAACAAGTCTGTACTGAGTTAAATGCTCATTTGGAAGGACATCATTTTCGCCTCACCAAATGTGTATTTGTGATTTAAAATTCTTTTTATTTGTTCTTATCAAAATAACCTGAACAAATTCTAAGAATGTTGCTGATGTTTTGTGAAGTGCAGCTGTCCGCTCCACCCTCTCCCAAGAAAGGCCGCCTCCAGCTCTTTCAGTCCCCTGGGCACAGCTGCGGCTCTTGCTGTTTTATGATTCTTCTGTCTCGATTTTGTTCTGACTTACCGCTGCAGGAAATGTCCTGCCTGCCTCACCGTCTTGCTCCTCTCATCGCACCTGTGGGCGTGGTTGGCAGCTGAGCCTGTGGAGCCTGGAGGTGAAGTTCTTTTTCGTTCCCCTGGAGTTGACAGTTGCCTCACTGTCGGTCGCTTAGTTTTCTGTGCGTGGCATGCGCTGCTGCCCTTGTCCAGGAGTCCGTGAGTCGGGGAGCGACCTCCGGGTCCGCAGGCTCTGTCCCCTGTGAACTTCTAGGGCACTCGGCCCAGCCCCCGCCCCGGGCAGGGCTCCTTCCTTCCTGGGCAGGGCTCCCACCTCCTCTCCTGAGCTGCCTGTTCAGGTGGAGCAGACCCTCTGTTGCTTCCTGAGAAGCGTGCAGGGAGGGTGGGTTTTGAAACCTTACAGACCTAGAATTGTCTTTATTCTGCACTCCCTTTATCTTTCTATTGTACTTTTAAGGAGATTTTGTTAACTTTACTTTCCAGATCTTCCATTGAGATTTTAATTTCTGTCATCATTTTTTATTATAGAAGTCTAGTTGACTTATAGTGTTGTTTTAATTTCACATATACAGCAAACTGATTCAGCAATACATATATATACATTTTTTTTCAGATTCTTTTCCATAATGGTTTATTACAGGGTATTGAATGTACTTCTCTGTGCTATAGAGTAGGTCCTTGTTGGTTACCTATTTTAAATATGTTGTTGTTCAGTTGCTAAGTCATGTCCAATTCTTTGTGATCCCATGAGCTGCAGCACGCCAGGATCCTCTACCCTCTGCTATCTCCCGAAATTTGCTCAAATTCATGTCCATTGAGTCGGTGATGCCATCCAACCATTTCATCCTCTGCCTCCCCCTTCTCCTCTTGCCCTCAGTCATTCCCAGCATCAGGGTCTTTTCCAGTGAGTTGGCTCTTTGCATCACGTGGCCAAAGTATTGGAGCTTCAGCTTCAGCATCAGTCCTTCCAGTGAATATTCAGGGTTGATTTTCTTTAGGATTGACTGGTTTGATCTCCCTAGAGTCCAAGGGACTCTCAAGAGTCTTCTCCAGCACCACAATTCAAAAGCATCAATTTTTTGGTGCTCAGCCATCTTTACGGTTCAACTGTCACACTCATACGTGACTGCTGGAGAACCATAGCTTTGACTATACGGGCTTTCGTTGGCAAAGTGATGTCTCTCTGCTTTTCTTTCAAGGAGCAAGCGTCTTTTAATTTCATGGCTGTAGTCACTGTCCACAGTGATTTTGGAGCCCAAGAAAATAAAATCTGCCACTGCTTCCACTTTTTCGCCCATCTGTTTACCACGAAGTGATGGAACCAAATGCCATGATCTTAGGTTTTTGAGTGTTGGGTTTTAAGCCAGCTTTTTCACTCTCCTCTTTCACTCTCATCAAGAGGCTCTTTAGTATCTCTTTACTTTCTGTCGTTAAGAGTGCTATCATCTGCATATCTGAGGTTATTGATAATTCTCCCAGAAATCCTGAATCCAGCTTTTGGTTCTTGCAGTCTAGCATTTTGAATGATGTACTCTACATATAAGTTAAATAAGCAGGGTGACAGTGTATAGCCTTGAGATACTTCTGTCCTAATTAGGAACCAGTCCATTGTTCCATATTTGGTTCTAACTGTTGCTTTTTGACCTGCATACAGGTTTCTCAGGAGGCAGGTACGGTGGTCTGGTATTACCGTCTCTCTAAGAATTTTCCACAGTTTGTTGTGATCCACATAGTCAAAGGCCTTAGCATAGTCAATGAAGAAGAAGCAGATGTTTTTCTGGAACTTTCTTGCTTTCTCCATTATCCCGTGAATGTTGGCAATTTAATCTCTGGTTCCTCTGCCTTCGAAACCCAGCTTGAACGTCTAGAAGTTCTCAGTTCATATACTGCTGAAGCCTGGCTTGAAGAATTTTGAGCATAACTTTGTTAGCATGTGAAATGAGCGCAACTGCAAGGTGGTTTGAGCATTCTTCAGCATTGCCCTTCTCTGGGATTGAAATGAAAACTGACCTTTTCCAGTCCTATGGCCGCTGTTGCATTTTCCAAACTTGCTGGCGTATTGAGTGCAGCACTTTCACAGCACCATCCTTTAGAACTTGAAGTAGCTCAGCTGGAGCTCCATCACCTCCAGCAGCTTTGTTCATAGAGGTGCTGCCTCAGGCCCACTTGACCTCACACTCCATGGTGTCCAGCTCTAGGTGAGACCACGCCACTGTTCACCTGGGTCATTGAGGCTCTTTTTTTTTTATAGTTCTTCTGTGTATTTGTGCCACCTTTTCCTAATCTTTCCTGCTTCTTTTGGGTCCCTACTGTCTCTCTCGTTTATTGTGCCCATCTTTGCGTGAAATGTTCTCCTGGTATCTCTAATTTTCATGAAGAGATCTCTAGTGTTTCCCATTCTATTGTTTTCCTCTATTTCTTTGCATTGATCACTGAGGAAGGCTTTCTTATCTCTCCTTACTAGTCTTTGGAACTCTGCCTCCAGTTGGGTACATCTTTCCCTTTCTCCCTTGCCTTTCGATTCTTTTCTTTTCTTAGCTGTTTGTATACTCTCCTCAGACAGCCACTTTGCCTTCTCGCATTTCTTTTTATTTGGAATGGTTTTGGTCACTGCCTCCTGTTCAGTTCAGTTCGGTCGCTCAGTCGTGTCCGACTCTTTGCAACCCCAT
The DNA here is from genome assembly GCF_023091745.1 of Budorcas taxicolor. NCBI lineage: Eukaryota > Metazoa > Chordata > Mammalia > Artiodactyla > Bovidae > Budorcas > Budorcas taxicolor. The sequence continues at coordinate 165,649,692 of NC_068920.1, read as the reverse complement.
GGACTGCAGCACGCCAGGCCTCCCTGTCTTAGCACCAACTCCCGGAGCTTGCTCAAACTCATGTCCATTGAGTTGGTGATGCCATCCAACCATCTCACCCTCTGTCGTCCCCTTCTCCTCCTGCCCTCAATTTTTCCCAGCATCAGGGTCTTTTTAAATGAGTCAGCTCTTTGCATCAGGTGGCCAAAGTAGTGGAGTTTCGGCTTTAACATCAGTCCTTCCAGTGAACACCCAGGACTGATCTCCTTTAGGATGGACAATCTCACGAACCTCCCCATAGTCCTTCAGGCACTCAGTCTACCAGATCCAACTCCTTGAATCTATTCGTCACCTCCGCTGTATAGTCATAGGGATTTGATTTAGATCATACCTGAATGCTAATGATTTTCCCTACTCTTTTCAGTTTAAGCCTGGATTTTGTAATAAGGAGCTCATGATCTGAGCCACAGTCATCTCCCAGTCTTGTTTTTGCTGACTGACTGTATACAGCTTCTCCATCTTCAGCTGCAGAGAATGTAATCAGTCTGATTTCAGTCTTGACTATCTGGTGATATCCCTGTGTAGAGTCATCTCTTAGGTTGTTGGGAAGGGATTTGTTATGACCAGTGTGTTCTCCTGATCAAACTTATTAACCTTTGCCCTGCTTCATTTTGTACTCCAAGGCCAAACTTGCCTGTTATTCCAGGTATATCTTGACTTCCTACTTTTGCATTCCAGTCCTCTATGACGAGAAGGAAATCTTTTTTTTTTTTTTGGTGTTAGTTCTAGAAGGTCTTGTAGGCCTTCATAGAACTGGTCAATTGCAGCTTCTTTGGCATCAGTGGTTGGGGTATAGACTTGGATTACTGTGATGTTGAATGGTTTGCTTTGGAAACAAGCAATCATTCTGTGGTATTTTAAATATTGTAGTATGTATATGTTAACCCCTAGCCCTAGCCCTCCGCCTTTTCCCTTTGGTAACTGTAAGCTGTTCTCTGTGTCGGAGTCTGTTTCTGTTTGTGACTGAGCCCGCCTGTGGCATTGTTTGGTTTCACGTGTAGGGCATGCCGTGCGGTGCTTGTCTCTCCCCCTGACTCACTGAACCTAGTATGATCGTCTCTGGTTCAGCTGCGTGGCTGCTAATGGCAGTGTTTTGTGTTTTCTTGTGACTGAGTGACATTCTGTTTGTGTGTGTGCGGACACGTCACACACCGCGTCTCCTGTAGCCGTTCATCTGCTGATGGACAGTCAGGCTTCCCGTGTCTCGGCTGTTGTGCACAGTGCCGCTGTGAGCACTGGGGTGTGTGTATCTTTGCTAACCAGAGTTATCTCCGGATCTTTGGCCAAGAGTGGGATTGCTGGGTCACATGGTAGCTTTATTCTTAGTTTTTTAAGGAACCTCCATACGGTTTTCCATAGTGGCTGCACATTTACATTCCCACCAGCAGTGTGGGAGGGCTCCCTTTTCTCCAGTCATATTTTTTATTTCGAGAGCTTTTTTTCCTCTCAATATTTTTTATGGATGAAGTAAGACGAGATTTCCTTTGCTCCCTGTGTCACCTCTGGCTCCTCTGAGTGTCTTGTCTCTGCTCATTTGTTTCCGTCTCTCGGGGCTGGGCCTGTCGTGTTACCAGCAGTCCAGCTATGTGAGAGGGAAGTCCACGCCTGACCTGGCCGCGCAGCCGGTGCACGTGAGCTGTGGGGGCGTGTGCTGCGCGTTTACCGTGTGTCTGGAGTTTTGTCCCTTTTGAACACTTTCCTGCAATCCTACCTGCCCCATTGTTGTAATTTTTACAGATTTGTTATGAAATATTTCAGATATACAGGAAAGCAGGCAGGAAGCAGACGTGTCAGCTGTGAGCCGGGTGAGGCAGCAATGGCCCTGTCACTCAGGCTGGCCGTGGGCTCCTGGTGCCACCCCGCTGCCCTCCACCCTTTCCGAGGAGGCAGCTGCTTTTCTGCCTTTCCTCTGATATTCTGCAAAGTGTGGCGTGATTGCTGTGGCCGGCTCGTCCGTGGTGTCACACCCTGCGCGGTTCTGCAGTGCCCTGCTGTGTGGGGGTCACCGGCATGAATCCCTCCATGGAGGCGT